>NW_005841873.1:4652924-4708497 GCF_000455745.1 Alligator sinensis
GATTTAAGCTAACTTGCCCAAGGTTACATAGCCTGCCTGTGGATCAAAAACTTGAAACTCCATCCATGGCCTTACCTGTTAGGGCAACTGTATTTGGATTTTGGGGAGCATTGGATTTGCAGCTGAATAAAAGGCTTTAACCTGTGGCCTAGCAAAAGCTGCTAACCACAAGGCAGAGTGATATCTAAGCCAGCCATTTGCTTATGCTAAGTAACCATCTTAACTGTGTCAACCATTTTCTGAGGAAAAGCAGCAAGTGAGTCTGTGCAAGTTTGTGTGCTGTGAATGAGGTAAAGCTTTAGGAATGTGGAAGATGGTACAACTTGGGACAGAAAAACAGACTGGAAAGTGAAAGACAACACGTAACTGGTAACAGAATCCAAGATGAACATATGGGAAAAGGTGAATGGTGATGGGTGAAGAAGCCTCCAGAAGCTTCCTGGTTTTGGTCAAAGTCTGCCCATTGACCAAAGAAGTCAAGTCAAGGTCTTAGACATGTGCTTATAGCAAAAAGGCCTGTAAATGAGTAAAATGCATAAGCAATTCCATGTTAATGAAACAAACAGTAAACAGAGGTGGACCTTGAGATGGGTGGAACGTAGGAGGAGCGAGGGTGGAGTGAATGTTAATGAGTGTGAATCAAGGTATCTAAAATGTGAAAAGAACTATTGTTCACTGCAGCTCCCCGACTTGCTGGGTTTTTTGGGACCTGGCCCGAAACTGTCTCCATTCTGAATAAAACTGTTGCGAGCAGTGTGTGCTGGTGTTTGCTCCCTGCTTGCTCTGGCTAATGAGTAACAGGATCCATGAGCAATTGGATCATCATCTCCCTAGTCGCTGGGCGCCACACGGAGTCGGGTTCTAACATTACCCACCAAACAATCTTTGGTTTCCTATATGTACATATGTGAATGTTTGGCCCTTACACACTGGCTGCCCTTACAAGCCAACAAATAGCCAGCATAGACAAGATTGAGGCTCTTAGGTTTCTGTTGCTCAAGAGAGAAGTCATTGCATTCTGCACTGGCCAACTTCTCTGGTTAGGAATTGCCTCGCCAAGTGAACTGCGTGGCAGCAGTTCATGGAAATGTCCCTCAGTGGGCCATGATTGATATTGGAAAGGAGCAGTCAGGCTCACTGCATGAGCACTGAGTGGAAAAAGGTAGGTAGGCAGAGAAATCTAAGGAATGAAAAGCTGTACATGGGAGCTTTCAGGAATTATATACGAGCGAGCCACGCGAGAAATGAAACAAACTATTTCATAGCTACTTAAAGTTAGTTCTCCAAGCTGGCCAGAGCTGGCACCAGAAACCCTGAGTGCTATTCACTGAAGTATTATAGCCTCTCAAGTTCCAGACATAAGCATAAAAATGGGATGTTTTTGCAAGTGAATGTCGGAGGCTTTAGAGAGTGACCTGTTGCTGCTATATAACAAGGGGCTGATTTGAAAGCAAAGCTAGCAAAATGTAAGTAGCTCGGCAAGTTTTCCTTGCAAATTAAATTTATTTTTGCAGGAGCTCAGCACATTCTCAGCAAATGCTCCTTCTTGAATAAGATTTTCACCTGAACTGTGGCCAGCGAAATCTCATAATGTATCTAAATTTACACCGATAAGAAAATTAGGCACAAATGTGATAAAGCATGAAGTGGATATAATGTAGTTTGCATGTGTGGTGGACATGGACACTAGACAGCAAAAGCCTAAGCATCATCTTAATCCATGTACAAAATAGATTATGCAAAGTTCAAAGTGTCCAGTGCCACAGAGGGCTTATTAGTACTTTAGGGAAAGTTTGGCCTCTTCGTTTCTAACAAAGAGTTTTCTCTGACTGTCAAACTGCTCCCCTGGAGAACGCTTATGCCTTTTGAACAACCAACTATGGTTAGAGATAAAATAATAACTTGCTACACACGGTGCATTTTTATTAACAGGATAACATTACAGGTCACCTTCAAAAATAGACTCCTTTTAGAAACTGGGAAAGATGGCAGCTGCTTTGTGGTTCTTGGCACATAATTGACCTAAATGCTTGCTCTTGGTTTTGTGTTTAAAATGGGGGTCTAACAAGGCAGCTGGGCCTCTGGAGCAGCTGTAATATATGGGGGCAATGGCAAATAAAGGCTTTCTTTTTTTTTAATTATCTTCAAGGGATTTCAGTAGTTTTAGGTAACGGGATTGTAGGAACTTGGAGGCCTGGTTTGCCAACAGGTAGTCCACGTTTAATAGTGTTAATCAAAAAGTTCAGATACATACAGGATGCATCCACACGTCCCCCTAAGGGGACACAGCACAGAGCAGTAACAGCCCATACTGCGCCATGCTTTAGTACTTCCAAAAGGAAGTACTAAAGCATGGCACCACAGCAATGGCACCATGCAGCAACGTGTAGATGCGTCCATAGATTCAAAAAAGGGACTGGACAAATTCTTGAAGGACAGGGGCATCAGTGGCTATTAAGCATGGCAATTAGGGGTACAGCCTCTGAACCAGAACTTCCTAGATCCCAAATGCTGGAGGAGGCTGCAAGTGGGAGAGGAACAGTGAAAAAACCCTGGGCAGTGGTCAGACCCTGTTCACTCCCCCTTTCAGCATCCACCCTCTTCCATTGTGTGTCACAGGATACTGGGCAAGAGGGACCTACTGTCTAACCTAGTAAATGGTGGTTCTTATGTAAGTCCTCCCAAGCCTAATGGGCCGTACCTACAGTAGGCCATTTTCCACAGCCAGTGATACACAAAGAAGCCCATGTCCTCCTGCCTTGGACCCTCAGGCCCAAAAGACCACATACCCATTTACAGCTGCATTGATAGCTTTTGGCACAAGATTGGAGTCTGGCTTGAGGTCGTGCCTCTGAAAACACCCTAACTACTCTGCCACTGTGTTGCCCAGCAGTAAGAATATCTAGCTTTTTATATGGTATTTTACTACATATGAAAACAATCTGCAAGTGATGGGTATCCCTGTCTGTAAAATGTGAATGATGACTCTTGAGAGGCCGGAAGGACATGACTGCCCTAGCCAACCAGTTTATTATGACTTATTCTTTTGTATGACTGATGTAGATGCAAAACAGCAACTATAATTTGACATCTAAACCATTGAGCCAGACAATTGCGTCGGGAGGAGCAGAGTATATTGTTGTGATTCCTCCTTCCTATTTGTGGACTGGGCATTGAGTTGTTATATGCTCCATGGCCTGTTCTGGATGACCACAGTTGTACGCTGGAGAGTGTTTAATTTTCCATTTGTGCATCAAGTATCCGCATCTCCCATGGTTTATGCAGATATGGCTTAGAGTTGCCCATGAGAGTCGCAGGAGATCAAAGCCAGGGACCTTCTGTGTTGGATCTGTCACAAGATGTTTATTTGGGACTTCATCATGATTTATCCTGCTTAACTCTGGTAATACTCTTGTAAGTATTACCACTGTGCAGTGAATGTATTGCTTTATAGTACTTCACTTACACTTTCCCCAGGCCTGTGGCTGAAGAAATTTCTTAATTTGCCTTTTTTTAATAGCTTCAGCAAGGCAGGGAATATGCAAATGCTTCAGGAAGCTTTGGTAAGGTAGTACAGACATGCATGCTTTTACCATTCACTGTCTATTACATTGTCATCCTATTACATAACTTCTTGGCATAACCACTTCAGGATTGTCCATGGAGCTAATTAATGATAAATTATTCATATTAGCAGCTGCTATTTGATTCTTCCCAGCTGTTACTTCACTCTTGGAAATACTGTACTGCTTAAATTTTATTCTTGGTCTATGTAAGTAGTTGAATTTGTCATTAGAATAAAACAGAATATTTTTTCCATCCATTTTTTTCCCCCCTATAGACAGGGAAGTTGTTGCATGTCTTTTTAATACCTACGTACACTCTGAGCTATTTTTGAATGCTGATTTAAGACCTGTCTTTCTCTATCATACTGCTTTCAAGTAGAGTTCCCTCTAAGGTGCACAGTGTGCGCGGCCGTACAGGCGTGCTCGTGCTGCGCTACCAGGCGCACCTGCGTGGCTGCATACGCCGCACAGTTTAGAGGGAATGCTGCTTTCAAGTCTAGCATCATTTTGGCTAGCTTGGTAGGTATAAGAGCAATGGCTGTATTGCCACGAGGGCAAGGGTGGTGCTGGAAAGGAGAAACTGGCAGGAGCCAAATTCATTGGTGTTGTGTATATTGGATTTCCTAGAACCCAACTAAGAAGTATAAGGAAATCCAAGTAGGCTGTGTCTAGCCTAGGGAGCCTTGCCTTACAGCACAATAGCTAACACCAATGGCAACCATTAGCAAAAACGTGCTGTCCCACTGGAAAAGGTGCTTACAGGACTGCATGGCAGTGCCAGCCCCACTCCCACCCCCAGTATATCAGGGCTGTCATGCAGCCGCTGCTCAGGCAATAGCTACTTTCCTGGTTTTAATCTAGTAGACTCTTCTACAGGTGGACTTTAATGGTTCATCTCCAGCAACCTTGTTTGTGGGAGTTTATGTTGGCAAGTGTCCATGTCAAGGGGACCCGAAAGCTGCCGAGTCCTGCCCCCGCCCCATGGGTTTTGCTGATACTACAGAGGACTGTACTACAGAATAAAATGAGCCACCACATCATCCCCCCGCTAATTGCACCTTGCATTCTCTATGGGCGGTCTTGGTTTCCTGTCCCTCATTAGTGGCCCTGCACATCAGTAGCAGTTTCACGAGCTTTCTGAGTCTTCATCCACTGTTGTCAGTGGAGGGCAAAGGATTAAGCCCCACCTTGGGTGCTGCATAAGCTGCCAAGAAAGCAAGTTGTACAGAACTTCAGAAAGGCTGGAAGCAAACAAGCCCATAACGTTCAGGAGCTTTTAAACCCCAAGCTAGTTCTTAAAACCACAAGGGATGCTGAAAGGAGCTATGCGACTGTCTGTCTAGAAGAGGAGTGCTCAACCACCCGCTGCCCTGCACAGCCTTTATCATCTGGCTCCGCACAGGTCTGGAAATTTGGCACAGTGGAGAGGTAGTTTCACACATTTCTGGACCCACGGGGATGCCTGGGCCCTGCACGCTGGATCCAGTGCATGAGTGCATCGTGTAGGGCTGGGTGAGGGTGGTGCTGGGCCCCTAGGAATCAATCCTGGGAGGAGGGAGGCAGAAATGTGCTGGCACTGGGCCCTTGGGACCCAATCCCAGTGTGCGGGGGAGTACTGGGGGTGGTATCAGACCTCAGGGCCCAATCAAACCCACAGACTGGGCCCGCTCCCCTGAACTGGCCCACAGTGCCACCGCTGGTCTACAATCTAACCATCCTTGAGCTGAAGGCAGGTTAGGTCCAGCCCACAATGTGTTAAGATCCAGCTTTTGTTTATAACGAAGGAAAAATCTCCCAAGCCCAGAGTGGAGCTGATAATCAATAGAGGCAAGGAAAACCTTAAAGAACAACAGGACAGAGAAAACTTCCCGAATTGCTTTTTATTTCAGCTAATATTTGCATTGTCATTCTTCTGTCTGCAATGAAGGAACGGACCCTTCAGCCCACAGAAAAGGTAAAGGAGAACAGATGTATTTTATATTGCGAAACAGGTATGTTAGTGAGATTCTGTAATCAGTCCTACAGTGAAATCATGCTTCTCTACAAGGCAATATGAGCTAGTGGCTAGAGCAGGGACCAGGTCAGAGCTGTAGTGTTTCTTTTTATCCTCTGACTATGAAAAACCTTTTGTTTTTGTTTTTTCTTTTGTGAAAGTTTTGTATGTGGTCTCAGCACTGAGCCTTATTCATGAATGCAGTCAATACTGTGTTAGCATTTTGGGCACCTCTTAAAAATCCCATTTTTAACAAGCCCCCCTAGTGGATAGCTTGGTGCTGGTTTAATGATTTCTTTTTTCATCACTGGACAATTTGTCTAATTGTCTTTTTCCACGTTAGGGATAAAGTTTCTTGTGAAATTTCAGAAGCATGAGATGCTGCAAAAGCACCCCTCCCTCTCCCCCGGGCAGCTCCTGCTTCTTATTTTACTGCTCTCTTCCATCTGCAGCTGTTTCTGTATGCAATTACATTGGGTAGATCTCAGCTGTGCTCATAGCAACCCCCTAACTTGCTCCCATTAGAGAGCTGAGATGCGAAAAGCATGTTGAGAAGTTAAAGGGGTGCGTCATTAGTTCCAAATCCAAGCCCGTAGCTCCTCTCTAAGACATTAGTGCCTGTCTGGACAGGGCTGCACAAAGACCTCCTCTGCAGAGAGCTGATCTGGATCAGCTCCCCAGACGGCTGACCCAGTCCTATGAGAATACATCCCAGGCAACGCATCTCTTAATTCCTGCAGTGCATGTACGACTGTTCCCACCCCAGATGTTTGCAGATTGTGTTTGTCTTAAATATCTTCCTCCAAATGCCTAATCAATGCATGTTTGTTTGCTACAGCTTACAAGTACATCTCCATATCGAATGTAAAGTACCCGTAGGAAAATGCAGTAGCCAGCACTGCAGATGATCTGCAATCGGAGGTTAAGGCACAGCATGGCACAAGTCTTATTTTACACCTGAAATGATGGTGCCAGTAACTTTGGCTGAGAATGGGGGTGCCTTGCCTTGTGCAAAGTGCTGTGCAAACCCCTAGTCCTTGATCGTCCTTGCCCTCCGAGTTTCTAACTTAACTAGACAGGATTAAAAAGCTGGGAGCGGAGGGGTGGGTGAAGCAGTAATAAGTTCACCTGCAAAAGGGGGACACAGGGCAGAGATTTGGACTTGTTCTGTGTAACGTAAGGAGTCTTTGGCATCCAGGAGTTGAGGCCAGGCCCCGAGCACACGATTATTAAAGCAGAAGGGGAGATATCTCCCTCCTCTCTGCTTCTGGGTAAGCAGAGTTTTTTCTTTTTGCACCATTGCAACCACTACCAATGACCTGATGCCTTCCCTTTAGTTGTGGACTTATCTTCCTGCCACCCTATGACATTTAAATCCAAAGCAGGCTAACAGCTGGTTCAGAGCACTCCTTGAGCACACCAGGACCTAAACACAAAGCCTGGAAGGTCTGAAGACAAATAGAAAGTTACAGCAGCAAATAACTCCATCTCAAGGAGTCCATTCAACTGGAAAGCAGGACCAGAGACCAACCTGGTCCCTGTAGACTGGTCCTCTGCAAGGGGTGGGCAGGTTTGGCTTCACCTGTAGGACTTTAATGTTCTCACCTCCCTTCCCCCCAAAATAAGTATTGAATAGGGTCTTGGAGCATGTACTGAATAGTATCTCATCCAAAGTGTGTTGTTAGTCCTCTAATTCTGAACAAGTGGGCACACAAACTTCTGTGCCCCTGTCCCTTGCAAACCCATTTGGCCAATGAAGCAGTAGCATCACCTTCTTTAACTCGCATCTCTGATGTGTTTTGGGATTGACAGGACAATTCGTGTTTTGGGATTGACAGGACAATTCCCAGCATGCTGCAAACCGTTTACATGCCAAAGTGATTTGGAACGGTTGTGACTGCCTCACTCCGAGTTTCCCGATGTTTTACACCCAGCTCTGTTCTGATGCAGAGACCCGTAGGGAAGTACTGAGCGCGTGCAACTCCTGATGAGGTCAACTGAAAGTTCTCCAGCTTAAAAAAAATAAAAAAAAAGGACTATTAAGGTTATTCTGCCATTTAAAAATTATTACCTTGGTATAACCTGATCTCTTTTTTTTTTTTCTTTTCTGAAGAGTCATGAGAACCTTCATTGTGATATTGCAAAGCATAAACTCTAGGTAATGAGGAGAGCTGTTACCATAAAAGCTGTGGTACTTAACGGAATAAAGGAATAATGTTGGTATGACTTCCAAATTCCTTTAAAAAAAAAACATGAACTGCGTTTTATTTTAGAATCGTAAAGGAGAATACAGCTCTGTATTATAAAGGCATAAAGGATATTATTGGATGATACAGTGCTGCTAGGAGATGGATTACAAGCTAATCTTCAGTGAGGAAAACATGATTTCGGTGTCTTTATGGCACCCAAAGCCATTGTTATCATTGCAAAGATGTGTCTTGAATTTTAACTGTAATGTAAAGACTCTTGGTTAGAACCACGCAGGTATTTAGGTGCCTGAGGATCTGGATTTCCCTGCCTGACCTTCCACTGCCTTCTGTCCTGTGTAGACACTTAAGACTGTGCATTCCCATGACACGTGTGTAAAGGAAGTCACCAGTTACAAGGCAGTGAACAATCTGGTCCAGGAATGATCTGTCTTCTAAAATTGGGTTTGTTACCCATGTATTTGCAAAGAGGGACATGCAGATGCCACCTAGAGGCAGAGTTCAAGGCAGAGACCTGCCTGTATTTCCAAGGGCCAGAAACAGCACTGCTGAGAGGTGAATTGCCTTGTGCCTCTCAGTAGGTTGCCATGTTGTCATTTCTGCAGAGGTCTATGGGGCAGGAAGAGGAGAGAGCCAACAGGAAGCTTTCTCCTTTCATGCAAAGGGTGGCTTTCCTGCCGCTTCTAGGGTGTCTAATGCCGTGACTTCTCCAGGAGGGGGGAAATACTGCCTTGCTCCTACTCTTCCATTTGGAGGGCAAGATGAATCAATGGCTCTTGTCATGCCATGCTGTTAATGCATGTGGGTAAATGACTTAGTCCAGTTCTGCTTGGGCTGTGGGCCCTGTCCTCACTGATAGCTGATCATTCATCATCGTTGGCAACCCCTTGATTCGAGGATGATCACTCAAATGGGCCTTAAAGTGGTTTAAGAGTCCAATCCTTGAGCCACAGATCTGTCTGCAAATGTTGCAGACCTTTCTGCAGGGGTGAGTAGGCTGCAGGTTAGGATTCCTCTCCTTTTCCCTCCTCTGTGCTCTTTCCTCTGCTTTGAGGGCAAGATGCTTTACTGCAAAATGGGCTGCTGCTTGGTTGAGGTTGTGGCACCACTGGAGTTGGCTGGCATCCAGCTCCTCCCAACTCTTGATGTCAGCATCCATTTCCTTGAGGTATGCCTTCAAAATGTCCTTGCAGTGTTTCTTCTGGTCACCATGAGATCTCAGGCCACTACTAAGCTGGAGTCGAGAGCTTGTTTTGGGAGTCAAGATCAGGTGTCTGCACCAAAGTTGGGTCCAGCAAAATTGGTGCTTGAGAATCACCAACTCAGTGCTAGTAATATTGGCTTCAGTAAGATTGCTGCTGATTGTGCAGCAATCTTCCCATTTGATATGGTGGATTTTCCAGGGGTACCATTGGTGGTACCTCTCCAGGCTCTTGAGATAGCAACAGTAGGTCACTGTGATCTGGTGTCTTTCTAGAAATTGCAATGAATAAAAACACACTGAAGCAATTTCCCAGAGGAGGCATTTGCACAGCAGTTGCACTTAATTATGCAATTAATGTTCACTGTCTGAGAGAGATGGCTACCTGAGGTAGGGGAAGTCTCGACTACCTCCAGGGTCTTTTTCTTGGTGGTAATTTGGGCAGGGAGGGTCAAGTTAATGACCTGAAGAGCCCTCCATCCATTTGGTATTCAGTGTCAATTCCAGAAGGAAGGTAGTCCTTAATGAGAACTAGGTTGACTGCTAAGTAAATGGAGAACAGAGTTAGGACGATGACATAACCTTGCTTGACCCTAGTTTGGATGACAAATGGATCTGTCTCCAATCGGCTACATAAAACAGTCACAGTCATCTGGTCATGGAGAAGCCTCAGGACCTTGATGTACTTTTCAGGACATCCAGATCTGACCAGTACTTTCCACAGGGCTTTGCAATTGATGGAATCAAAGACCTTAGGTCAGTGAAGGTCATATACAGGTCCTGATGTTGTTCCCAACACTTTTCTTGGATCTGGCGGGCAATAAAGATCATGGGATGGTCTGAAACCATAGCGAGATTCTGGCAGGACTTCCTTAGCAAGGAACAGAAAACTGTTTAGGAGGATGGGGTAGAGGATTTTCCCTGCTGTGGAAAGGAGGGCAATATTTTGCTGGTTTCCACACACAGACTTATCTCCTTTCTTGAAGGTAGTCACAGTGTTGGCATTTCTCAGGTCCCCAGGGTTCTCATTCTTTTTTTGTTCCAAATGTAAAGAATCAAGTCATGCAATCCCAGTTCTTCACTGCCAGACTTGTAGATTCCAGCAGGTATGCCATCTAATCCAGTAGCTTTGTTCTTCTTGGTTTCTTGATGGCACAGCAGACTTCTTGAAGGATAGGAGGGTTGGTGAGGGTGTTGGGGAATGGACTCAGTGGTAGTATCTGTCACAGTCGACTGATGGTTTAGGAGTGCCTCAAAGTGCTCTTTCCACCTTGCTTGAGTCATTGTCTTTGAGGAGCATTGAGCCATTCTCTAATTGCAGGAAAGTAGGATCATGGGAAGTTGGGCTGTTGATGGCTTTTGTGGCCTGAAAAAAGCTGTGCAGGTCATGTTTGTCAGCATAGAGCTACATCTCCTTGGCTTTATCTTGCCACCACTGACTCCCAGATTTTCCTTTGAGTTTTAGCTTTGAGGAGCTGATACATCTCACTCTTCTGCTGAGATGAGGCATCATCTTGTGAAGCAAAATGAGCCCTTCTCTTCTGGTCAAGGAGGGCTTGGATCTCATCATTGCTCTCATCTCACAAGTCTTGGTGTCGATGGGTGGTGTAGCCAATGGATTGATCACAGGCCATATGGAAAGTGATTTTAAACCCCTTCCAGAGTTCAGCTGATCATTCAGGCAGCAGGACGGCTACCAATTTATCTTTTTATTTATTTATTTATTTATTTATTTAATCCCCGTCACTTTTAGTACAATCCAACTCTGACAAAATGAGAACCAGATGAAAGGATTGTTGGAGCCAGTCAGGCTTCCAGGACATGATGACACCTCTCTTGACTTCTTGCCAATTTGGTGTTTCCTGCTCATGATCACAAGACACGTTCAAGTTCATTATCTTACCAGTTTTCCAGTTCCAAGATGCGTTTTCTTGACTGATTGCAGTCTTTCTCCTTCAGACCAGAACTCCTTTTTCCCCAGTCAGTACTCAGATGCACCCTGATTTCTTATGTTTTCCTAGTATCAAGCCCATTGGAAAACTGTTTCATTCTTTTGGCCCCAGTAAATGAATACTCATCTCTCATCCTGCCTGAAACACAACCGTGATTTGCTCCCTCTAGAACAATAGACCATCTCCCCATCTAGAATACGCCCCAATCATCCAATGTTTGTTTCTGCTTGGATGGCTTTGTCTACCTTATTGCATATTCATTTTCTTCTTAACCTTGCTTATGGTCCCTACATGACCTGTCTTCATATTTAAATCTTAGTTTAGGATTCTATGCTGTTTGCTCAATGGGAAGCCATTTCTCCTCAAGCCCATCTCGTTCAAGCTCTGTAGGAGTCTGACGATACCACTGAACTTTCTGCCTTTAACCTCTCTAGAATAAACTAGAAGTCACCGCTTTCAGCATAGTTGAGTCACCTCCTGTTCCATTTGACCTTCATGTCTCTGGCCTCAATGTATACATTTTTAGCTCTGCTCAAAAAAAAATTTTTTTAATTAAAAAAAATCCCCAGCCAGGATTTAGCTACCTCCAACCTCAACAGTAGTTTTATATAAGCAAACTGATTTCTCCTGTCTTTTTACCCTATTTGCACTCCCTGATTGCATGGGCCTGCTTTCAGAGGCAGCCTTGTCTTCTAGATAGAGGGTGATGCTCACTGTTCATAGTCTGCTGTACTCTCATAGATAGAGGTTGTCCCATACATAGTTATGCCTTTTGCTTGGGATGGTACAGGAAGTAGCCCTTTTCACATGATCATGCTTGTCCCGTCCCTGGCCAGGTGTCTGGTCTTTCCCCTTTGGTGCTCCTTGATGAACAGACGCACATTAGGATAGGGCAATGTTTTGCAGTTGACTCTATCCCCCCTTCTTGCCTGATTTGCATGCCTGTTTCTACAATACCTTCTACCCATATCGTTTGACATGATAAAGGCTATTACATGAACTCTGTTGTTTTCTTTATAGGACATCTGTGTAGCCTTAGGCAAAACCAAGTAAGGGTCAAACTTTCCTGCATGTTTCAGTCGAACACTGAATGACACTTATAGCTGTAGGACGAATGCCATAAATTATGCAAATAGAATGGCCGTGCCACCAAGAGGTACGGCACTACGTGGAGTTAGGTAATCACTGATGGAAGACGAACAGCAAAGGCCGATCATATCAGAGAGAGATTGATTCGGGACATGCTGACTTCAACAGGAGGGGTTTATCCGAGTATTACAAGCTAAGCGGGCCCCATCTGCTGCGGCAGGTTAGGCAGTTTGAAGGTTACGTTGCTGAGCATTAAAGGCCTTCCTCCTGCAAATGCATCCACACAAACGGACCGTTAATGTTTCGTCAGTGAGGGCCCCAGGCAGGCACGGGGGTCTTCTCTCATGGATGCAGGATCAGAGCCCTACATTTAATGGTCAGCTTTTGAATTGTGCTGCACTACTATAACAGCACTAAAATAGAGGTTAACTATGTGCAGACCAGTCACATCTTTCATCAAACCTTTCTTGGGCAGCAAGCAATGTCCTGGTCCCCATCCCCCATTTCCACACAACACAGATTTATTTATTTTTTTGCCAAAAATATCGGTTTTGTAAGCTGTGCTTGATTTGTCATTATTGACAAATTTCATTATTCATAAATCTTTTTTCCACTGTTGGCAGAGACAGTCTAGCAAGCTCCAGCTCCTAGGTTTTGTTTTTTGGGTTTTTTGTTTCCTCTATTTTGTATTACGATGCTGTCTAGAGGCCTTCATGCAGTGGTACTCTGTGTGTCAGGTGCTACTATAGATAAACTTGAGCTGGTTCCAAAGAAGCTACATTTTAAATACAATAGATAAAGGGTGGAAGGGGAAGCAGAGGCACAGAAATGAAGAATGACTTGTCCAAGGTCTTTGAGCATGGCTTGCACATCTTGATTCTCAGGCTGTTGCCCTCTCCGGTGCAGAACTTGATGTCACTCTGCAAGAGAAGCCTAGTACTGGAAAGAAACGACCAAACAACATCTCATGTCCATGACCGAGGAGAAAAGGAAACCAAAGCCAAGCACAATGGGGGTGAGGTAGAGAGAAGACCTTACGCATATTCTTTTTTATTCCCTCCCTGCAAAACAATCTATTGTACTCAAGGCTGAAGCTGCTCTTGGTATACCATAGTGCACAGAATTAACACTTGTTGAACTGTGCCACGTATGAACCATAAGCCTGCTTGCAGTTGGCAGCAGCTCACAGATTTTGATTAAGAAGGAAAGCACGTTGGAAAGATGAAAGATCGTTGCGCCTCTGTATTTTTCTTTCCTCCAGACAGAGGGGTGGGCGAGAGCAGCTGCCTCCACAAGTGAGCCTAATGCAGCTCCTTGGCCAACGTAAATTATAAACAGATTAAAGAAGCCAACTGTGGCTTTTTCTTGAAAAAAATCAAGAGGAAAAAGGGGAGTTGGAGAGGGGAGAGGAGATAGCAAGTCACTAGTCTTAACCAGCCAGCTGAAGAGTTTTGTAATCTTTGTTTTAAGGAGAATCATTCAGTCCAGTCCCCATGTTTGTTTAGCCATGCATAAGGCTTTTATAAAAGCCTCCTAAGAACCAGTTTTGGTACTTAGTGATAATGGGCCATCTTTTGAGATGAATGCAAATGCAGCTTGTTTTAACAATTAGAGAGCCACAGTCTAAAGTAAAGCTGGCCAGGAATCTTCTGTTGGAATAGTTTTCCTAAGAATATGCCAGTTCATTGAAGTGAGAATGTTTTGCAAAACCATATTCATTTTGATGAACGTCCATGGCCAGCTGCCAGTTGCTCTGGTGAATTGCTGAAAATCCCAGTACCTCCAGGATCTAGGGCTCGGGAACAACCCCACTATGCTGTTGGGGTTCCCCGGCTCCTCATTACTTGTAGGTTAATACTGCCAGGGGGCCAAGAGCTCAGAGCTTGGATGCCATGGGGGCCCCACGCTTGCAAATACTTAATGCCGCACATTTTCCTTTTGATACAAAAAAGCCTTTCAATATACCACCATCACGCTCTTGTATAATGCATTCATTTCAAAATACTTTAAAAGGAGGTTGATGCAATTACCAGCACCTCGGAGCCGAGGAAACTGGGACACAAGAGGGTCGTGACTTGCCCAACATCGCTCAGCTGGGCATGGGAACCACCTCTTTTGTGTTCCAGCCAGTGCTCTATTCTTTATTCTGTGCAAACTATACATTAATTCTAATGCTGGTTATTCACGTGCCGTACGTCTCCAGCAGTGTCAGCTATTCCCCGTCGTGCCTGCAGCATGGTTTTCAAGCATACTGGGATGTTGGTCTCTGCACTACGGAGGTCACGATGCAAGAGCTGGCAAAGTGACAGAACACGCCGGCCAACTCCGTTCATATACGCAGCATAGCAGAAGTTGATCTTTAGAGGGGCTTCGAGGTGAACAGTATAGGAGCCTTGCAGATGAGCTGACAGGTCCATACCATGCATAGAGTACACCTTGGAAGAATGCATGGAGATTACTGTACCAAAATCCAATACAGGGATGGAAAAACATGGGAATGTGTGTGTCACTGAGGGATGGGAGACGATGCAATGTGTGACAAGAGGGAGGTAGTAGCAAAAGAAGAAGATATGCCCCAAATTGTTTGTTTTCTGAGCTTAAATATACGATCGAATGGCTATTTGGAAAATCATGGGCTGGTGTGTCCTAACAAAAGACACTAGATGCCTATGAGAATGGAGAGCATGTTATAACGAAGGAAATTGCAAGTCCTGTTTATCACTGCATAGCACACTTATGAGCTTGGTATTTGCATGCTACTATTTTTTTTTCCTTTCAAATTGCACCCATAAGTGATGAGGGGAGAGCAGGAGGTGGAATCTCAATACTCCGCTTCATAAGACAAAACTTATTCTTTGAAATTCAGGGCAAGGAGCATATGAAAATTGTTACCACCAGGAACAGGCAGTACACCAAGAATAAAAATCAGCACTGTGCAATACTGAAATGAGTGCCATTATGGGTTATTTTGAATCGGGCCATGATTTGATTGAAATTCAATTACCTCCTCTGCTTTGAAGGGCCAAGTAGCTTGAAGACGACCAAGTAAGAATTAAGAAAACCAAAGGATCTGTTGGTGGTGATTCCCAGTCATTCTCTGCAGGCTTGACACTTAACTAATCACAGGAGCCCTTGAGTCTCATAAAGCTGATGTTATTTATACCCTATTTCTATGCCTAGCCCATGCTTCTGGGTTTCTTGGGATATTGGGCCATGTACAATTGATCTCTGTTGTAATTTGAACTTCTCCTTTGCTCTTGGCGGAACTGCCCTTGTTTTACAATCGTTAATATAATGATGCCCTTGTTAATATAATGATGTAATAGTATGAACTATTGAATATGAATAGTATGAACCTCTTTAGGCTTCTTTTCTTTCTTTCTCTCTCTCTCTCTTCCCCCTTCCCTCCCCCGCCCCCAACAGGCCTATTCCCTTGTGTTACAATACATGTCATCATTGTTCTTAAAATGGTCAAAAGCAATATGGTGCAGTCTTCAGTCGCCCTACAAAATGAGTAGAGAATATAATAGCCACTAAATAACCCTAATCTCAGATTCCCACAGTGCAAAGGGCCAGGTACTTGCAAGCTTCCCCTCAACAACAAGGCTAGTGGAGACTAACTCTAGATTTAAGCAAAGGCCATGCCTAGAACGATGAGAATTTTTTTCTTGGGGCAAGGGAGAAGGATACAGCAAAAGGATTTGATTGCACGGATTGGTTTGGGCAGCTCTTTCTTGTCCTTGTTATATCTGAATGATGATGCCTGTCCTCCATGTTTTTCAAATGAGATGTGCAGAGGCCTAAAAGCTCCATCTTTCAGAAAGCACTGCTCCCGAGAAGCAAATTTGGTGCTGTGGCAAGCTCGTCAGAATTGATGGCTACAATTAGCATGGTCTCAAGCATTTCATTTTTTTCAAGCTAAGTGACATTTAAATGTTGTACTGTTTACACCCTGACCCATAAGCCAAATGCACTGGAGGCTATTGGAAGGATAGACAAACCTACCGCTAACAATAGGATGTGTCTTTTGAGAGGTGATCAGAGCTTCTTGCCATGATCTCCCAAGTGTCTCCCGAGAGCCTGGCAAGCCCCGCCTCTAACAGCTCATTTTTGTTGTTGAACCTTGCCAGTCAACCGCTGGAAGAGGTAGAGCCACGGTGTGGAGGATGTGGAAAGCTGGGGTTAGAGCAAAGGAGGTGGCCATGATGCAAATATAGGGTCAAAGGGCATCGTTCAATGTGAAGTGTGCTGCCAGTTTTAATCCAGAAAAAAAATGTGCCCCGGATACCAGAAGTTTGGGAAACGTAGATTAAACTCTCACAGATGGTTAGTAGCAAGAGTGGAAATGCATCCTTTGTTTCTTCCTTGCCTTGATTTCTTATTTGAAATATCTCCGTTATTTCCTATTTGAAATGCCATGCCCTCCATTTCTATAGTGTTGCAATTAAAAAGTGAAAGTGTCCTGATTTTACAGGGAAAGTCCCATTATTTTATAGGACATCCCATAGGACATAGACATATGTAGACATGGACATTAGGGCTGGAAAGGACCTCGGAAGATCTTCGAGTCCAGCCCCCTGCCCAAGGGCAGGAAGTCAGCTGGGGTCATAGGATCCCAGCAAGATAAATATCCAAATGTCTCTTGAAGGCGTTCAAAGTAGGCGCTTGAACCACCTCCGGCGGCAGCCTATTGCAAACCTTGGGGGCTCGGACAGTAAAGAAGTTCTTCCTTATGTCCAGCCTGAATCAGCCATGGAGGAGTTTGTGACCGTTCGATCTTGTCATCCCTTGGGGCGCTCTGACAAGATGGACATTTTAAGATACCAATAAACTCCATCCAACTTCCATGATCTCAATATTTCACCATTCTTTAAAACAATATAACTATAAAAGTCTGTCAGAGAGTGCTCCACAGTACAAAACTTTTACTTAAAAAAAAGAAAACCGGGGGGTGGGGGGAAGGCAAGCCAATTACTGTGCTTGTTCCTGAAGTATCACTTGCTCAGAGTTGTTTGAGAAAATTCTCCCATTAAAATGTCCTTGCTGCAACTGTTGGTAGGCAGCAATTGTTGAACACAGAGAAAGTAGCAGACATGATTTTTTTTTTTTTTTTTTAAGACCCGTATCACAACCCTAAAATGATTCACCGCTGTGTAACATGGTTTTTGATTTTGAAAAAAGAAGGTCTCCTTGGCTATTGGCAAGAAGGTCTGTATGGAAAGATATATCATTTTTATGAGAAAAGACAGACGAGGCACGCTAAGCTTGGGTTTAGCATAGTTCAGCGGTGGTTTCCAAGCTCGAAAAGAGGACAGACTGGGAGCTTGGCTTTTCCATATCCATTATCCCCTTTTCCCTATACTCATATTCTCGGTTGCAGCTCACAGGCTATATGCAGCAGTTATGATGTTACATCTTTTCAGACAGTATAATTTGCACAAATTGACAGTTACTGGGATAAAAGCAAAACTAAAGGTGATGGTGTATTACTAATTCAGTGAAAGTGCTTCACTTCTTTCACCTTTGCTCCTCTTTGAATAACTGCTGTACATAACAGGCATACATCCATTTTTATTAAGTACCAGTTGAATTCATTTTTTCCTCAAGAAAACAGGCAGCAGAACTTGAGGCGAATGAGCCCTGCCTTGAATTTATAAAATTTAGATAAACCTGTTAAAGCTTCAACCAGATAAAAACAAAAATGGTTTCACCTCTAGGACCAGAGGATTGCCTTTAAACTTGCCACGGGAAAGCACTGCTGCATGCCTCTGCCCCAGAAGAAGACAGAATTGCAAATTGATTCATATATGTTTCCTTCTTGCTGTCTGGAGAGGGGGAACGACTTTGGGTGAGAACAGAGGAATACTTGGAGCCCTTTCAAAAGGGCAGCAGCTGGTGGGTACTAATTGCTATGTGCGAAGGAGCTGAGAATGATTCAAATGCAGCAAATTTGCTCCTGCTTTAACCCTCTTTCGTCCAGGGTTACAGTTGGAAGGGGTTTGCTGCCTTTGAAAATTGCTTTGGGTGGAGCAGTTCATTCTTGCTCACTTCCTGTCCACCCGATCATAATGGCAAGGGCAGATAGGAGAGGCAGTAAGGGGCGAGCCGTGCTCTTATTGCCAAAGTTATAACTTTAGCTGGGGATGAAGGGAAAGAAGCCCTGCTGTTCTGGTTCACTGGGAGAATCCTTGTCTGCCACGTGAGTGACCTGGGTTTGATTTCCAGATGTGCACACAACTACAGCCGTCGAAGCGCCGAATGCCCAGACTCAGTCTGGCCTTTCGATTCTGTCTCAATGGGTAGAAGGTCTGGGCAGCCTCCGCTCCTCCATACTCCTGCCTAGGCATAAGGTCTGGGTAACCTCTCATGCATACACTACAATCCAGAAGGGTTGACAATTGCCTACGAAGGGGAAACAGGTTATTTTTTATTATTATTCCTTATTTATGCAAATATCCCAGCGATGGTCTTATGCCTCGTGTAAAAGGATGTTCTCACAGAAGAAGAGGAAGGGAGGATCCTCCACCCTTACCCCTTTTCCCGACCCCATCTTGCACACACTGCAGCACTCAACCATATGCAGAAGCACGGACCAGCCAACTGACTGCTCACCTAGATCCTCACCCCTGCCTTGGGCAAATTCAAGAGGAGGTTGGACGATCACCTGTCTGGGGTCTTGTGAACCCAGCATTCATTCCTGCCTGTGGCAGGCGATCAGGCTAGATGATCTGTTCAGGTCCCTCCTGCCCCTAGCTACTATGAAACACGGATCTGCATATTCAGAGCTCTGCTTTGTGGTTCAACGTTTCCCTGCTAAATGCTGAGTGAACTGCTGGTGCATGCACAGCCGCAAGCACTGAGATGCTTCTGCGCCGAGCAAGTTGACTTTGGTATTGCAGTGCTGGCATGGAAGTTGAAAGGGGTTTGATACTCCGGGGTCTGGTTCTGTGGGATTCTGGCCTCCCTCGGCTTCCAGTGAATTCAGCTGGTGCAAAGGGTGCTTGGGAAGGTACTCAGCATGGTATATGAGTGGGTGCTAGGTTTCTTGGCCAGATTTTCAAATGTGTTCTAGGTGCTTTAGAAAATCCCAAGAGGTGCACGTCTGAATTTTTAGGCACTGAATCCCATGAAACATCCACCTCCTAATTTTCTTCATGCATTTTCTCCCTACTCCTTCCATATTAGCTTTGCTTACAGGATCCCTAGATTAGGGACTTTTACTCCCACCAGTGCTTTATTTCTCCATGACTCCCTATTGCCTATCCCCGATTACAGTCGAACACTTCCACTTATTTCAGCAGGGTCTTTGGCTGCAAAAGGAATCCAGGAGTAGAGACCTCCTGTTAGCAAAGCACCAAAGCATGCATTGAACGTTTTAACCAGAAGCCATGGGCTCTTTTAAATCATGGTTAGAATGAGTAAACCAGGTAGTAGCCTATCTTTTTGGATACACATTTCAGGGCATTTATTTAAAAAGGAAAAGGTTTCTTGCATTTAAATAAAAAAGAGAGATAAATCTTGCTTTCAATCTGAAAATATAGAGCTGCGTTCTTCCCATCTGAAGCAAACCTGGGGCAGTGCTGGGTTATGACATGCTGAGGCCCTAAATTATGTCCAGCTTAAGAGGCCCCATATGATAAAAATAATCCAATGTATATTTTTGTCATATCAAAATGAAAATGTCCATTTTTCGAGAGTCATTTTCCTATATCTCCTTTATTTACCAACTGATAATTATTAACTTGATAGTCAGGTTTTTTTTTTTCTTATTTAGAGGCCCCTCATATTGTAAAGCCCCAAGCTGTAGCTTAAGCCTACCCTAGGCACTGACCTGGGGTAGCAAGTACTGCACGTGGTGGTTGGGTTTGCCCTTCGATTCACAGCTGGTGACTGACAAAAGAAGGAGGTTCGGTCTCAGTCTCTAGCACATCTGCCGTGCTAATGCAGTGCTGCTGGCAGTGGGCAGCATCGCCGTTCTGGTGTCATGCTACAGTTGAGCAGCAGCTAAGAAAGGAAAGCCATAGACATTTATATGCCTCAGCATTAACACACAGATAAGGTTCAGAAATTGAGGAGCAAAATACGGAAGGGATTCTCCCACAAACCTCAGCTTTGGATCCAAATGCTTGAGATTGCTAGAGTTGTGATAGAGGGGGAATGCGGTTCAGAGCCAGTGGAAGCAGCATGATCTCTTTTTCTGCTTGGAGACCGGAAGGAGAACATTTTATTATTTGCTTTGCACTAACCGAGTAGCTGCATTTTCACACACCTCTGAGCAACCCTCCCATGCTAGATCTTTGAAGCAGGAGTCTTATCTTCTTTTTATGGCAGTACAGGACATACAGCATAGCACAGCTCAGATCCTCAGTGGGGCTCTGGGAGCTGTTCCAGTAATGCTATAAATCCACATCTCTAGGTTGGAGCATTATTGCAGCATCTTGCAGGCAGATGTTACCGGCAATCCCTCACGGTCGAGGATGGTTGTCTTCCACGATTTCTTTATCTGTGGGTCTGAAGGTGGCTGATGAGGTCAATCCAAGATCGACAGAATCTGTTGCATCTCAGATGTGTGTTTCCGTGGAGGGCGGTGGCTCCAGATCCTTAATTCAGCAAACAACACATTGTTTCTGCCGCTCCCACTTTTCCATCTCCTGTTGTAGTCATAAAGTTTCAAAGTACTGAGATCCCTGCAGCAGACGCCTCCATTTGGGGCGGTCTTGAGCAAGAGTCTCCCACGAGTTGATGTCAATGTTGCATTTTTTTTTCAAGTTGACCTTGAGGACTTCCTTGAAGTGCTTTCTCTGCCCTCTTCTCAAGCGTACATCTCGACTCAGCTGGGATAGTAAAACTTGCTTTTGGAGTCTGGAGTCAGACATCTGGCCAACCAAGTGAAGTTGATATCATATGATTGTTGCTTCAATAGTCGTGGTGTTTGCTTGCCAGAAGATGCTAATGTCGGTGCATCTGCCTTCCCACTGGAGTTGAAGGATCTTCCACAGGCAGCATTGGTTCTTCTCCTAGAGACTTGATTCATCTCTTGTATGTTGTCCATGTCTCAGCTCTATCAAGTAAGGTGGAGATCATGATTACTTAATAAATCACGAGTTTGGTTTCGGATCTGATGTCTCATCTTCAAACACCTGTTTCCTCAGGCGTCCAAAGGCTGCACTTGCACTTTTAAGCAATGCTGAATTTCTTTGTCGGTCAGCCTTCTGCAAGAGATGGCTTCTGATGTACAGGAAATATTCAACATTCTCCAGAATCTCGCCATAAATTTGAATTACTGGAGCTGTGGACTGCTCATTAAGAGCTTGTTGATGGAGGACCTTAGTCTTCTGAATGTTAAATGTCAGTCCCATTTTCTTGTATGCCTCAGTAAAGACATCAATGATTGCCTGAAGGTCCGCTTCCAAGTGAGCACACGCTATAGCAGCATCAGCGTACTGAAGCTCAATGATTGAGGTCAGGGTGGTCTTGGTTTTGGCTCGAAACATAGGCTTATTTTGGGAATGGTGGCATTTGAGTTAATAGAAAAGGAATAAGCTTGTGACAGCCTCTGACCTTTGCCTGTTGCTTTGTAAATATAACCTAATTCACCTTTTGAATGTGAATTTTCTTTTGTCAAACACTTTCTTAAACATAATTTTGATTGATGTCAAGTCTCTATGTAATAACTAGCAATATGCAAATGACCAGAAGCAAATATAAGTAAACTGTACATGAATCCCATTTCTAGGTACATTAGAGACTCATCAAATTTTGCAGTTTTCCTTTGAATGCATCAATAGCTTTAGGCAGATGTGTGCATATGTGTACGTAGACATGCTAATAAAGCCGTAATATAAATTTTGCTTTTTTATGGATCTAAACTCAATTGTAGTAAAAATAAAGCCTTCAGGCTAGAGAACGGTACATAATTAGAGTTGCAGAACTTGGATTGCTTAAATCATTTATCTTTGACTCCTTATGATACATGCTGTCTTATGCTATGGGATACAGTCTGTACTTGAGCAGTTCTGGGAAGACAATTGCTATAAAAGTATCTATCTTCTTGGGAAATTAGAATTCAAATTTTATCCTTTTAAACACCAGAGTTTCTCTGAAATTTGCATTCTGTTGGTAACAAGGAAGTAGTCCCATACCCATTTCCCTCGGTTCAAACAGAGAAATCAAAGGTGATCAATTTAGTCACCACACCCTCTTGGAAATCTACAGGTTGCATAGCTGACCTAGTCTTCTTATGTTCACAGTGCTCTCTGTTTTAAAAGTCAGAAATACCTCTTCTAGCTCAAACTGACTAGAATATTAAAATATATTGTTCTGTGGCTGATAATTAAAAAAATAACAAACAGTTGCGCACTACAAACTCAATAACAATGCCTTCCAGCTGGAGGAGAGCAACATGTTTCATTTTGGTCTATTAAATTTAATATAGGCTTTTGGAACATAAGTTTATAAGATCTTACTTCAATTTATGTTTAATCTGGTTGTCTTTGTCAAATGCAGTCATATAGACCTTGATTCAGGAGAGCAATCCTGAAAGAACCGTAGGCATTTGTTTAATTTCCACTGACTTTGTTAGGACTCGGGCATGTATTGAGATGGTTCGCAAATGAGAGCCATTAACTTTGTATCAGGTCCTTAGTGCCTGATCCTGTGAAAGGCTGAGTGCCTTCAACTTGCTTTATAATAAGTAAGTTTAAGTCCTGTATGTGTAACTTGGCTACCAGGTCCCACATGGGTTTTTTACTCGGTGTCTAAGCAGCAGATGTACCAGTGTTCAAAGGATGAACGAGCATGGCATCTTCTTCCATGTGACCTCATTGAAGTATCATTTCCCCACATCACAGCTCACAAAACTTCAGAAAACAAGTCTTGTCCTGTTCATAGATTTCATAGATTATGGAGTCGGAAGGGACCCAATGGATCATCGTGTCCGACCCCCTGCCCCTGGCAGGAAAGAGGACCGAGGTCAGACGACCCGAGCCAAGTGATTGTCAAGCCTCCTCTTGAAGACCTCCAAGTTAGGTGATAGCACCATCTGTCTTGGAAGCCCATTCCAGACTCTGACCATCTTTATTGTAAAAAAATTCTTCCTAATGTCTAACCTAAATTGTAAAAAATGTCTTCCTAATGTCTAACCTAACGTTCCTAGTCACAAATGCATGCTTCAGACAAATGGGCCCAACAGTATCTTTTTGTTGCATTTTTATCAGCGTCTAATTCTTTTGTAACTTGTAGATTTCTGATTGAGGTCAAGTGCAACATTGACATTGATTTAACACTGATCTTATGTTCATGGGCCATCTCCTCCATTATAATTCATGTCTCACTCTGACTCATTGAGGTAGAAAGCTGGGTTTGAAGATTTTTCCTGTCACTGATATAATCTCAGTTTTCCTTCTACCTAGGATTTCCAAAGGTATTTGCTTGGGCTTCTAAGAAGTAAGTCTTGCAAACATCTGTACGTAGAGAAACTATCATGAACATTATGCTGCTGCTTCTTTTCCCATATCAGTGCAGTATGGTTGGAGAAGTTTCCTCTGCCACCTCTAAGCCAATGATGGTGGATACTAGGGAGGGTAAAGAAGAGGGGATAGATCACTCTAAATCTATTTGGCTTTCCTCCTAGCATCCACTTCTGCCACTGTTGGAGACAGAATACTGAGCTAGATGGACCATTTGTCTGCGCTTGTATGGCACAGTATTGGCTAAGTACAGACAGTCAGAAAGCCCAAGGCTGAATCGATTCAGTCTTTGCAGGTTAGTCTAAACTGCAGAATAGATAGACAGACATTCACTTTTGATTCAGGAAGTGTAGCCATATGCCTGCAGTGGCTCAAGCCAGAAGGTGGGTGGGCGCTAGAGCATGGCTCTCTGGCACATAGCCAGCATGGGAGGGGGTGTTCGCTTCTTCTTCCTGCTGCCCCTGAGGGTTCTGGGATTTGCAGTCCACAATCACAAAAGCAGGACTCTGCAGAGTTGCTCATCACTTCCTCTTCCTATTTCCAGGTACCTCTGAGATTTGTAGTCTAGTCACAGTCAGCAGTAAGTTTTTAGCAGGCCAGGGCAGTTCTGTACTAGCCTTTATGTTCTTATGCTGTTACTGCATTGAGCAGTAGCGTTTGGGATTGTGTGGGTCAGTCAGCTTCTAGTGGATGAGGATATTATCAGGGTATGTCCAAAGCGTAACTTGTTTCACGTTTGCATTTATTCTAGGACTACTGTGTGCGCAAACAATGCACAAGCAATCTCCTTCCAAAAATCTCAGTTCACTGTCTGGACTAATTCTTCAGAAAACTAGTTGATCACTTTGCTGAAACTCAGAGATTCAAGTTCTTGGAGCTATGTTGCTATCAACTGGGAGACTTTACCTGAATAAAAGCTGGTTGTGTTCCAAAGATTACATATAAGATAAGGCAGAAAAAAAGGGTATTATTATCTTATTCTTTTAACTATTTTATAATTATAAAGTACTGCATTCCTTGTGTAGACATCTGTTTCTACTTACAAAGGATATATTTGAGCTAATGCAATATACTCTGGGCCTAGTAACAAGGGTATAGTATTAAACGTCATTTAATTATTCTCTCCTACATAGGTGAAGACAGAAGAGACTATTTAGGCCACCTCTGATGTTATAATAAGCTCCTTTTGTTCACTCACATTTCGAGCAGTGGCAATGCTGGACACTCCACCAAAAACTGTCAAAGGGCATCATGCACATTAAGAGTCGGGTAATGAATGCAACTTATACAGGGCACGGGAGAAGACAGAACTTCCCTCCCTTTTTGAATATTTCATACAAGGTACAGGCCAAGCATAGCTGGTCCTTGTATCTGAGATAATATATTAACAACTTCAAGGACAGACACCACTCCAGGTGAGGCAGGGCCATAGCTTCATTCCTCCCCTTATTCCCAGTTTAATCTTCCTTGTTTGATCAAGGCAATCAGGACTCGTAGTAGAGATTATATCTATTATTAGACCAACAAGATGTCTGCAAAAAAATTCCTTTAATGGGTAGAAATGGAAGTTCATATTTCATAGGATTTCACAGAGGAGTCAATAGATGGAAAATTCCTCTGGGAGTCAGTTCATAGCTGGTATGGAGCCTCTCACCTCCTGTGAGGATCTGTGATGATGCAAATTACCTTGAAACAAAGGCAGGTGCAGGATCTCAGGTTTCAGGTGGTCACAGTTGCTTCCTGCTTGGGAAAATATGAAGATTTCATTTTACAAAATCAGCTAAAATGCAGTATCTTCCATGTGTTGGGTATCTAGGTTGTCATGGTGTCTCCTGAATCTGGGGGGGCACCTACACAAGCCGCCCTACCAACAGCACCATAGATTCATAGATGTTAGGGTCGGAAGGGACCTCAATAGACCATCGAGTCCGACCCCCTGCATAGGCAGGAAAGCGTGCTGGGTCTAGATGACACCAGCCAGATGGGTATCCAACCCCTAATATCTAGTCTAAATCTGCTGTCTGCTAGCTTGTGGCCATTATTTCTTGTAACCCCCGGGGGCGCCTTGGTGAATACAGCCTCACCAATTCCCTTCTGTGCCCCCATGATGAACTTATAGGCAGCCACAAGGTCGCCTCTCAACCTTCTCTTGCGGAGGCTGAAAAGGTCCAGGTGCCCTAGTCTCTCCTCATAGGGCTTGGCCCGCAAGCCCTTAACCATACGAGTGGCCCTTCTCTGGACCCTCTCCAGCTTATCCACATTCCTCTTGAAGTGTGGCACCCAAAATTGCATGCAGTATTCCAACTGCGGTCTGACCAGCGCCTGATAGAGGGGAAGTATCACCTCCTTGGTTCTGTTTGTCATGCATCTGCTGATGCACAATAAAGTGCCATTAGCTTTTCTGATGACTTCGTCACACTGCCGACTCATGTTCATCTTGGAGTCCACTAGGACTCCAACATCCCTTTCTGCTTCCGTGCCACCAAGCAGGTCATTTCCTAGGCAGGAGGTGTGCTGGACATTTTTCCTCCCTAGGTGCAGCACTTTGCATTTCTCCTTGTTGAATTGCATTCTGTTGTTTTCCGCCCATATGTCCAACCTGTCCAGATCTGCTTGTAGTTCTTCCCTGCCCTCTGGTGTGTCCACTTCTCCCCACAGTTTTGTGTCATCCACAAACTTGGACAGAGTACACTTCACTCCCTCATCCAAGTTGTTGATGACCAGTGTCAGCTGTCAGGAGGGGGCATTGGCCCCATCGGGGGGGCATGTGCGGGGCACGTGCATCCCCTACCAGTCGCCTATGCAGGTTGTAGCCGTATTGGTCTAGAGGAAAAGGCAATCAGGTCTCATAGTAGAGATATCTTTTATTAAACCAACAAGATTTTTGCAAAAAAATTCTTTAATTGCAAAAAAAAAACTTCTTTAATTGTTTGATCAATGCAGTATTTTTCACTTCTTTAATTTACAATTAAACATTTGCAAAAAAGATTCTTGAATTGTTTGATCAATGCGGTATTTTTCATTTGAAGTCTCTTAAGGTTTTCTTTTTTTCTAGTTTCATCTACTAAGGCTTAGCCCTAGGAGATGTTCCACATCTTTAACTCTGTGATGATGAGGGGACTCAGTACATCTCAGAGTTAAGTCCACTGTAAAGCTGTCCAGTAGATTGTCGCAACTAGAACAATTCTCCGGAAGTTGTGACATCATATTCGGAGCCTCTGATAACTGAGATGATCACTTAATTGGCACACATTTCCTGCTAGTATGCGTGTGTCAGCTGAGAGATTTATAGCCATGTGTATATGTTAGAACAGGTTTCTATTGTTCTTTATTGTTTCCCACTGCCTTTTCCTTCCACTCTCTTCCCTGCTCCGCTCCCACCATTTATTTTTCCAAAGCCTAAAGATGTATTCAGTGAAAATGGAGAAAACCTGGAGAAAAATGGAGTTAAATCTCCATTTATGAAATCCCCCTTTTTAGAAATATAAAAGACCTATCATGCCTTAACAATAGGACACTGCAGGGCATACATTAATGACCTGTTAATGCACTTCTCAGGTGGTTAATGGCTCATTAATGCTCCCCTGTCATATCTTGTTGCATAATTTTATCCCAATTCACAAGTAAGGCATGGCAAAAAAAAAAACAAACCATCACTGGAGAAACTGTTTTCCAGCCACCAGTCTTCCGTTAAAAAAAATTAAAATTAGATGTTATTTCTTCATTGATGTCTTTGAATGAGGTGGTTCTGTGATAGAAACTAAATCCTGTAAACTAAATAGGTCCTTGATAAGGACAAGTTTAGTCCATTAACACCCTAAATCAAAGAGGCTGCTTCCTCTGATGTGCTCATGCAGCCCATTTTCACGTATGTAGCACCACTTTAATGAATAATTCGTTTCCTAGGCTTTGTTTGCTAAAATTCCAGCTGACAAGCCCTGTGACTTTTGAATGGCTGCATTGCTCCGAATAGATTTTAGTTGGCATCAACAACCAGAGCTCCAAATATGGCTTTCTAGTTTTGACTGCCTTCCAACTGGACACCCAGAAATAGAGGTACCCCAAATGAGAAGCCAGTTCTGAACACAATGAGAAGAAACATACTGTTCTAAAGTTTGGGGGTATTTTGCCTATTTTTTTATATGCCAGCACCGGCCCTTCTGCCTTTTGGCATGTTGTGTAAAATTTCTAAAAATAATGAAATCACAAACACAAAACTGAACAGTTTCACTTTCAGATGATGTAATTAATATTACGGTATAAGTACAGAAATGGTGATCTCTCCTGAAAATGGAATTAATCTTAGGCTCCCCAGAAAAACGGCCCCATTTTGCAGCATTTGTGACATTTCTTGACCATGTAATAACTTCCTAGTAAATATTTAGAAGAAGGGCCCTGAAGCATGGCCCATCATTTTAATCAGCTTGTTGTCCGTTTGAATTATGAAATCATTTAAATTTTAGTTTTGAAATGTGTTACCCAATTTGGTCCACTCTTCTTCCACTTACGAATTTTTCCTTGCGACGTATATATTGTGTGCTTTATCTAGACTTTTTTTTTTTTTTAATGTCTCCAGTGCTTGGTGCTTTTGAAAAACTTCAGGAAGTATCTATGAAATAGTCAGAAATCCTCAGAGACTTCAAGTCAAAGGGTAGCATTTTCAGAAGTGCCTAGCTCTCCTTCTAAAGGACAGCTAAGGGTCTAAGCAATACCGTCAGGTACAGGGGGTGCCCTCTGCTTCCATTAGCATTAAAGCTAATCGATCCTTGTGATTTGGTAGCAAGTCAGGATAGCTTGTGCAAGAGGGCATGGATGGAGCCTATCCAGGCTAGTGTTTCTAGGTGTCCATTTTCTTTCTCTGAGCACCAAAGTATTGGGGGAAGGAGGTAGGGAGTGGGAGATAGCAGAAACTGCTGAACGTCTCCGTTGTGCGGGTTAAGCTGGAAGGATGTCACCAAGCAAATCCGCTGTCAACAGAAGTGACATGAAACAGATGGAGGAGATGCAGAGGCTCAGTGGAAAGCTACATTCACACATGCGTAAAGGGGTGGAAAGGAAATGGGGGCGCCAAGCAGGCCTCGTATTAGCAGAGAGGCTCAAACCCAGGGATCTCACGTTGCTAAGCAGCATTAAATTGTGTGGGATTTTCATCTATGTCAAAGCCCTCTTTCCCCCAGCAGCAGCTATTCTATCTGCTGCCAAAGCAGAACGTAATCGTGTAGGTGGAGGAGGAAGCCATGCACTTAAGAAAATCTGTTCTCTGAAGGCAGTTGGAAGAAGTTCATGTGATGACACAAGGAACATCTGTGCATCACGCACCAAAGCTTGGTGCAGTAATGGAGCTACAGGAAATGACACTAGGAGAAGGAAGGCGAAGAGGAAACCGGGGTATGGCCAGGCACAAGTCCACTGGTCATGCTTGGAAGGATGATTTCCTCTGACCCTGGTGGAGTCGCACCACTTCATACAAGTCTGAGTTTAGGTATGTGACCTGTCCCTGAGAGGTATAACCTGGCAGTCACAGCAGCACCATGGCAAAGGTTATTATAGTGGAAGAAGCAGTGTCAGAGGTGACCTCCTTGCCCAGGTGGTCACACTAAAAAGGAAAAAAAAAAGAAAAAAACCCCAAGGCCTTTTCAGTAATCACAGCCAAAGACTTCCTACATACCTTATGCTCAATGGGGATGTCGCCAAAATCTGCACGCACACAGTGCATGATGAACCATTTGCACTAGAGCTGCCAGGAGTCTATGAACCAAGCAGCTAGAAGGACACTCCTTCCAGCAGAGAAATAAATCGTTCCCAAGCTAGCACGCTGAAAGCACAGAGCACCAAAGAACTGATTGGCCCTGCGTGGACCAGTGCATCAGACCAGTGACCAAAGGGCACCAAAGCCAAGGCAGGCAACTCCTTTCCAGATGAGGACAAGTGATGTATACGAGAGCATAATCAAGCTCTTCAAACGTACAAAGCTAGCGACTACGCGGCGGTCCGATTCTTCTTAGAGAGCTGCAGTTCTGGCTGCTGTCTTGAGGGAGACATTTAACATTGCTCCTGTAGGTTCGCAGCAAAATTGCTTCAACCTTAGCAATATCACATGGCCCTTTATTTCGGTCTGAAGAGGTAATAACCGTTAACTAAATAATTTAGGCTGAAACATTTTGCCACATAAAAGTTTTTTTCCTGTGATAAACAGTTATTTTTAGCATCTGCAAGAACCATTTTGAAAGGACAGCAGAATAAAGCTGGCTTTTCCCAGGGAACATTTGTAAACTCTTTTTTTTTTTTTTTTCCTCTCATCATAAAACCTAATCTATTCATGCTGGGTGCAATATCTTTGTGTAGGACTTAAAGCCTGGTTTTGATGGAGAATATGACAGGTTCATTAGGACAAGGGAAGATGTGGCATTTATTTTTATCCTTTTTCTAGCAGCTGAGCCCCCCCCCCCCCATGTTGTAATAGCGACAGAGAGAGAAAGAAACTTGGGTAATTATTTGAATTTTCTCAGGTTTTATTTTTCTTTTGCATTCTCATCCAGTGAACATTGACTGTGATGCATATAACCACTTAAAAGGTTAAGAGCTGATTTCTCTCCTTGTAGCAAGGCAGGTCAGGAATAATTCTTTGGAGATTGGTGGGGTTATGCTGGTGAAACAGAAAAGCATCTGATTTTCTGTGTCTAACCGGGGCTTGAGTTACACAAGGAGAGTGGAAGGAAGTTCTAATGGTCAAGGCTCTACCCTGGGGCTTGAAAGAGCTGAGTTTACATCCCTGTCCAAATATCATGTAGCAGATGTTATTCACGTTGTTCTGTTGTTCTCCAGAGCTGCCAAGAGCTCTGGGGAACCTGAACTTTGCAGCTAGAAATATGCCCATTTCTAACACAACTAGAAAGGTGCTTTGATACTGAGGGGATGGTCATGCTATAAGAATTTGTGCAATACCTGGAAATGGGAGCTAATAGAAAACCCTTTATATAATAAAATGTACTCCTTCTGCAGGACTGGAGGTGTTGATTCACCAAATTCTGCTCCCCATTCTCATTTAGTTGGCAATATTCCATTATGCTGCCTGTTTTGTCCAGCTTGAATGATCTGTGTCTGTGGGGGGGGCAGGGATTGGGAGACAAAGCACAGCGACTGCTATTCTGTCCTGCCATCCCCTCTGTTTTCAGGATCCCGCAGTTCACCACCAGCAAACACACCCACCAGCTCCCTTCTAGACAACCAGTGAAGTCCAAAACATTTGAAGCTAAACCTGAACACTTATTCCTCCACCCAGCTTTTGCATTTCATTACTAGAAATGAAAACTTGGAGCAGGCTCATCGAGATGCTTGTCATACTTGGTCTGAGCAAATCCAGGATGATTCAGGGCCCTGACTCAAAGTTACAGCAACCTGGGGGTCTTGACCTGATTTGCATTGAATGGGACCAGTCCAAGACCCTGAATCTGAGCCATCCTAAGCTGTGTGTAGGGTCAAAATTCACACAACGGTTTAGATATGAATTGCTGATTAGTGCTCTTCTGAACACTTCAGATAGTGACTTTCCCCATAGTTTGCATACCCATTTGCCTGGTTTCCATCTCCAAACATCCTCTAAGTAGAGAGTCGATAAGGAACACGCAGCATAGCATGGGGCCTGGAAAGCATTCACAGTCCCTGAGTTACATCTCCCTCGCACACCAGTTCCATTGCTTTTAGTGCCTCAATCCATTCAAGGGGTCAGCCATGGGATATACCCCTTATATCTGCTTTCGAGTTGCTGTAATGTAACCGGCATACGAGCATTCATGCTCAAGGTTAAGCGTCTGCAGGCTTATTTTTCAACTCAATTCAAATATACATTCAGAAATAGCCTGTTGTGGGTCTCAGTGTCACCAGCATATTTAGATGATGGCTTAACAATATTTTAATTGCAAGACAGTGTGGAGAAGCTTCTTTTCATGGGGTAATCCATGCATAATTCAGTGCCTGGCCCAACATAACTTGGTCTGACCAGCAGCACCTGGTGACCCTGGGTGAATTTTTAGTATTGGGCTTCCCTTTGCCAGAGATAGTGACAATAATAATTGGACAACAAGGAAAAAAAATACCACTTTCAGGCCCCTCTTTCTGTCCAGACCTCGGGCAGCCACCCAGTTCACCCATGCCTGTGTCTGGGTCTGCTGACCAGGGATGCTAGCCATTAACTTAACACAACTTAATACAGATAAGAATGATTAAGACGCTGCATTCAGTTGTCTCCTGGAGTGTGCTGGCTTTCCTCATTGTTCAAACATTAGCACCAGTGGAGCCAACTGGATGTTGCTGTGGTTCCCCGCAGCCCCACCGGAGCTGGCTTCATTCATGGATTCTGCTGCAGGATTTTATCTTCACGTAAACACCATGGGCCTGTTAAAGCAATGGATGCTCCATGGGTTGAAGATTGACACTGTTGCATTTTCTGACCTGATTTTCAGTTTATTCAAGCATTGAATAGACAGGGATGCAATCGAAAATTCACAAAAGAAATGAAATAGGTGCTGACACCGACAGTGTTCTCTTTAATCGTGAAGTTGGAGTTGCATCTTTATTTTCGTGTGTATGAGCACAATAAGATTTCTTTCTTTCTACACAATCACTTTTACAGGCAAGTGTGCTGCCCATGAAAGAAGGTTCTCCAGGCTGTCTTGCAATTAAAATATTGTTAAGCCATCATCTAAATATACTGGTGACATTAGGACCCACAATAGTCTATTTCTGCTTTTATATTTGAATTGAGTTGGAAAATAAGGCTGCAGAGGCTTAACCTTGAGCATGAATGCTCGTATGCCGGTTACATTACAGCAACTCGAAAGCAGATATAAGGGGTATATCCCATGGCTGACACGGTGAGTGGATCAAGGCACTAAAAGCAATGGAACTGGTGTGCGAGGGAGATGTAACTCAGGGACTGTGAATGCTTTCCAGGCCCCATGCTATGCTGCGTGTTCCTTATCGACTCTCTACTTAGAGGATGTTTGGAGATGGAAACCAGGCAAATGGGTATGCAAACTATGGGGAAAGTCACTATCTGAAGTGTTCAGAAGAGCACTAATCAGCAATTCATATCTAAACCGTTGTGTGAATTTTGACCCTACACACAGCTTAGGATGGCTCAGATTCAGGGTCTTGGACTGGTCCCATTCAATGCAAATCAGGTCAAGACCCCCAGGTTGCTGTAACTTTGAGTCAGGGCCCCGAATCATCTTGGATTTGCTCAGACCAAGTATGACAAGCATCTCGATGAGCCTGCTCCAAGTTTTCATTTCTAGTAATGAAATGCAAAAGCTGGGTGGAGGAATAGGTGTTCAGGTTTAGCTTCAAATGTTTTGGACTTCATTGGTTGTCTAGAAGGGAGCTGGCGGGGGTGGATGCTGGTGGTGAACTGCGGGATCCTGAAAACAGAGGGGATGGCAGGACAGAATAGCAGTTGCTGTGCTTTGTCTCCCAATTATGCAAGACTCCAGCAGTAAAATCCTGATCCCAGGGAAGTCAGTGCCAAATTACCTGTTAATATTCATGGGCCTGGGATTTCTCCGTGTGCCGAAGTGCAGGGCACCTGGGCTGAGCAATTTCACTTCTCTGAGCTGAGTTTTTGAGGGGTGGGCAAAGATTCAAGGCAGAGGATTACTTGAAATTTGCCCAGATCCAAGAAAGACCTGTGTGAGCCAAAGGAGAGCTCATACAAGAACTCACTGGACTCAAGGCAAGATCTGCATGGCACATTATGAATTGGAAATTGTTCAGCAAAGGCTTTCATCCCTCATGCGTTCTGGTGTCACTTGATTGATTTCTCCCCCGCCCTTCCATATTTATTTTTTTTTCCCCTTTTAAACATGAATCAGCCTGTTCGACACAAAGAAAAATTGTTAACTGAAATCTCAGCATGATCATCTTCAAAAGATGGATGGCAAAAAACAAAGCACAGCTCTGATATCCCTTGCTGAATATGTGCATGTAATACCCTTGCACATAGCCATGTAGCCATGGACGGCTTGCCTTGTAGTGAGAGCAGCTTTCTGCCCCCGCTCCTAATGATCTAATATTTCAGGGTCAAGGCGTCTGGCTCACTTATGCAGCCCATGGAGTTGGGGGTAAGATAATCAAACCGGAGTGTACGGATGGGATGTGACCCAGTGACATTTTGTTGTAGAGCAGGCTGCTTTAATGAGTGCATGAGCCAGCGTTCATCTTAAATCAAATCATATTCCCTTGTGCATTCTCACTTTCCAAGGCTGCAAATCTGTTTCAAAAGGTTATTAGTTTAGAAACACTTTAGGGGGTACATCCCTGAACTAAATCTGTAGCTGCCTGAGTTATTCCAGGGACAGCAAACAAAGAAAAAATAAAAAAAGAGAGAGAGAGAGAAAACTTCCTTTGATTTTTTTTTTTCCGTTTGTTATCTGCTGCGTTGCAAGTGTTTTTCTGTCCAATTAATTCCACTAGGTTTTTAATTGAAGTGTCAGTTTGCATAAGTATTAATCAGCAGCAAACAAATGCAAAGGGTTGGGGGCCACTTCAAATGGAGGAGGGGCAATGATGATTTCTCTTCCTTTGCTACATACTTGGATTTACCTTTCCTTTCATTGCTTCATAGAGCCCTCAGGTTGGGGGAAGAGACTTTAGGTGGGGGTGGCTTTTGGTTTCCTCCCTTCCCCTTCCTTCTCCAACCCCCATGCTTATCATCTGCTAGCAATATATGGAAAGCTGATAACATGAAGATGTTTTTAATCATCCTTAACTCTCAATGCCACTTCAGTGTGAGGTGAGCTATTTATGTGCCTCTGAACCTCAGTCTCTCCGTGGCTTAGTGGGGAAAATAGCACTTCTGTTTTCCCTGGAAGCTGTTGTAAGATGCACAGTGAAGAATTTGAGTTTTCATGTTAATGGAGACCTTAGATAGGAGGCCCACAGGTAACATTCATAGTGTTCATCTTGACCATTTTGCATTGGCACCTATTCAAACCTCGAGGCAGTAGTATAATAAAGGTGAGACCCCAGGCGCCAGCTTGGAGGGGAGGCAGAAAAATAACATCTGCTGCCACAGCCATGCGTCCTTGTTGGTGGCACTGGCAGCCAGATGCCTCCACTGCCCCCGTGCATTGCCATTGCTTCATTATACTTTTGCTTGAGCGGTGCCAGCTTCCAGGTATTCTTGGTTCTGGTCTGCACGGGGCTGTCACGGGCCTGACCTTGACCTCTGGCTGTAGTGCACGAAATGACACCTTTTCACAAGCTGCTGAGAACGCTGGACTCGTCTGACAAGGCAGCAAGCAGGTTTCCTGTACAGAATTGGCAGTGGAGCAGAGCCAAGGTTTTCTTTCCCTTGCTTCTTTCAGACAATGCATCTGTCCCACGGCCAGCTATGGCACGTGTGGAGGAGAGACTGGGTGAGATGTGTTTCCGGGTGAGCATGTCAGGGCCCAACTCAGAGGTGCAGTCAAGCCCTTAGTATCCCTGGCTTTCAATGTGCTTTGCAGCATAGCTAAAAAGAGCGGTGCAAGTTAAATGACCGCTCTTGATGGGTGCCTCATTTCGAGCAATACCCCATCCTTTTGTTTTCTTGCAGAGTGCCTTCTCAAGCAGATTGCAGGAAAAAAATAAAGAGCGGGTAGCTTGCGAACATGTATTCGCTGCACCTCGCAAGCAAAGTAGCCTTAATTACAGTAAGGTGTAATTGCAGAACAGACATTATATTTATGAAACCGGGATTATTAACACTGACATGTTTATAGCACTTCCCATCTGAAGTTCTCGGTGCAGTAGACTGTCCTCTCCCTTTTCCTCTTTACAGCTGGGAAGACTGGAGCAGAGAGATAAAATGAATAACCCCAGGTCAGCCAGCGGCAGACAACCCAGACCAGCCAGTCACAAGCCCCACGGACTTGCAACAAGGGAGGCCTTATAAAATTGAGTGGTGACACACACTTGTACATTAAAATATTAGCATTTTAGCACCGGCCCACTCAGAGATAGATACTTCTGAGTATAGTTAGATACCTCGGAGTAGCCATAGAGGGCTTGCAACATGCTGACATCCAACAGGACTGTGGGTTCTGTATAAAATCCAGTAGGAGAGTGCAGACAGACAGAGGATTGCATTTGCTCTGTCGTGAAAATGGAAGGAGTTGTGGGAAAGCTAAGGCAGTTCAGAGCAATTCACCTTCTTTCCGGCACGCTGTCAGCAGGAGATTTGCCGGCGTGACAGCCCTCAGTATGCCGCAGCGGTGAAGAACTAGACCATGACTGGGGGGTCTGTAGGCTGTTTTGCATCCTTTTTTTCTCCCTTTTAACTTTCCCTCGCTGTGGGCTGGAGAGAAATTTAAGCAGCGTGAAGACCGCCGTTCATAGTGCTTTAATGTGGGAACCCCATCCGTTGTCTGTCACAGTGCAATAATCACCTTTCAGGACATTAAAATGGAAATTGTATAGCAGCCAAGGAAATGAAGCCATGATATGATGGAGCTTGTCAGCCACTAATCTCATTTCTAAACATATACACATTTTGTGTCTCCTTGTATTAAATCACTCTTGGAGAATATTTAGCTATTAAATAAAATAGTATACGACTATCATCAGCAAAGGAGTCACATGCATTATTCTGCTGGTGTCCCTCTACCCCAGCCCCTCCAGCGGGCGAGGGACAAAATTTACCATCACATCACTTCAAACTCAGTGATCATTATTAGTAGATCTGGATAATCTACTGAGAGTTGAGGTTTGTTTGAGGCTTTGTGTTAAACCCTAGTACGTGACATACTGGATTTAATGAGTTAAACTGAGGTCAGAGCTGCAGTGAGCTGTTTTATCAGAGACTCTAACTTGGCAAACAAGTCCCCATGGGCTTGCTTAGGAAAGTTTACAAACTCACTGCTATTTGCTTAATAAGGTCAGAACGGAAAGTAAAACTCCAAAGGAACCAGTAGCTTTTATGGGGAAAAAAAACAAAGCTAGTAGTGAGAGACAGCAAGGTTGAAGGGGTAGAGCAGTGGAGAGGGACTTGGAGATCTAGCTTTCCGGTCCTGGCTCGAGATGGGTGGAAAATAGTACCTCCTGTTCCACAAAAGTGTTTTTGACATTTCCAAAAAAAAATCCCCTTTTTCCGTCAGAGTATACGGAGAAAGTGCAGCCAACAGCAGGGGCTAGAAGGGAGGCTGATAAGAGAGAGTAACTTGTAAATTGATTTGCGCGTCTGTGATGTGCGAGGCCACGATTCAAGTTCTTGCAACTTTGGGGCATCGGTTTGGACCTAGGTCTCCCATGCCTGGAACTGATCTCCCTCTTTTATGGTTTTGACCAGAAATTTGATCCTGGGCCCAAGAAACTTTTGCTTCCCAAACTGGTACTTTTCCTGTAAAGGTTTTAGTTCCTTCACATTTCCATTTTCACATGGATTTTATTGGTGGGGGGGTTGAGATGGTGCAGAGGGCACAAATCCCCAGCCATCTCTACTTCTGACTGTGTTCACTTGGGAAATCCTGCTTTTCCTGCCAAACCGTGGCCTCCCCTTTTTTCCTGTCTTGCTCAATTAGCCTGTGGTCTCTTTTCCTGAAAGGCTTTTCCCTTGCAGGACTTTGTACAGGGCTCATCAAAATGAGTCCCAATCTGTTAGCAGCTATCTGTACTAACATAAGAATTAAATTTGTTAATTTACTCAGAGCAACTTCTTTTCCCAGATCTAACAGGCAGCGTTTCCTGTTGCTGACAGAAACAATACGCATTGGCCAAATGTATTTACCTTGATTGAAATTAATATACTTGATTAGAAGATTCACCCCTGCCATGATCCCCTGCTCTCCCTGCTTCATTTTTTTTTTTTCCATTGCTCTCAAAGGTTTCTTGTCAAGACCCATTTTTCTCCCACCGTGATGCCATTAAACCTCCCGGCTGACATAAAATATGCTTGATAAGTTAAAGAGTGTTACAGTAGCTGAACTGAGCGATCATTACATAAATATCACTAAATAATGTATAAAAAGGTGCTTAAATTGAGCCCGCTCCGTTTTTACTTACCAAGTAAGAATGATGGGTTTTTTGGGCCCCTTCCCTTCCTCCCACCCCCCTGGTTTTCCATGTGACATGAACTGAGCTTTCTGAATTCTCTAGGTCGTCGCAACAACTCGGAAAGGTTTAACTAATACGGTTTTTAACTAATACAACTAATTAGTACTAATACTAATTACTAATACATGTTTGGTTCCTTAAGTTTTCCAAACCCAACGCTCTGTGGACTTGAACCATTCAGATCCATTACGACACATTTGTTTCCTTCTTGCAAGCCTTAAAGCGGCAATGACAGGCTAGCAACACCAAATAACGATTCGTTATAGGAAATTAAAGGAAGCAGTTCAATTACGATACGTGACGTTTAAAAATACGCAGGGCCAGATTTTCAAGGGAGCTCATTTGGGCACTAAAATAAAGCCTTCATCCTGGAAAGATGTGTGCAGGCGCTTTCCGGACATGCTGTGGATAGTTGCAATGGTTTGCCAGGGTCCTAAAAATGTGTTCAGGTCTGCTTAGGAGAAGGGACCGTACGGCCAGCCTTGGGTACAGCTCAGTGTGCTGAGTACCGTCAGCGTGTTGAGTAGTACCACGTTCTTCCTGACAATCTTGTCCTAATTACAGAAGTTGAAATGGCATCTGAGCTCCCCCACCCCAGCAGTCATTACGAATGCTGCAGACTTTTCAATCTGGCTTGAAACGTATCCACAGTTCCTTATGCAGTGGTCACTTCATCAAGTTTAATAACGGTTTCAGGTCTATAATTTGCACAGTATTGACCAATAAAGCATTGCAGTGCTTTGAAAACGAGGGAGAACAGGTACATAGGAAAGGAAGAGACAAGGCAAGCTTCAGTACGCTGCTTTTCTGGAACACCTCATCTCTGCCCTGCAGTCACCTGTGTGCTTTAGCGGAGCTGTCACTTGGTTGTGGGATAATACAGTTTTGGAGACATGTCTTGGTCTTAGAGACTGAGTTGGAAATGGACCCACTCATTATACATCCAAGCCTCAGCTGTACCTCTGGAAGTTGAAGGCCAGTACAGCAATATGCACCGCCACTTGATTCTCCAGACGTCGGGAATCATCCTGACCCTTGCATCAACATGCAAGATGGGGGTATGTGTGGGTGCTGCTCAAACAGCAGCAAATCCCTGCAAACACTAAAATGCCAGCTCCAGCTCAACAGCAGCTTCATTTCTCTTCCCACCAGAGCATTCATCCACCTAGAATGACACCTGCAAACCCAACTGGGGCCTCAAAGTCCGCAAACCCAAGCTGGAGCAACTAAAATGACCTTTGTGCTGTTCACAGAAGGACCTCAACCCTTTTCTCGTTTGACAGGCATTACCAGCCCAAATGCTCCCAGGGAGCTGGGGACTTCCAAGCTTGGAGGGAGCGTGCTGGCACAGCCTCTTTGTACAGATGAACTGGAGTTTCCCATGTGATCACTCGCAAGTAGAGAGGAGCAAATCCTGCGCCTCCCCGTAAAACGGAATCTAATTTGCAACTCGCTTTACCCCTTTTTTTACACTAATCTTTAGCTGATTTCCTCCCCTCTATTTCCTACGAGTGAAATAAAAATGCTTTTAAATGAATTTAAGCATTTTATGCTTTTAGAGGGAATTCTTCTTCTTGCTGCCTCGTCTTTTTGTAGTTTATTTTCTTAGCAACCGCGGCTCATTCATTTTGGCCAGGTTCCCCCTTCCCAAGCCCTCCAAACTCTAGGCCAGTTGGAATCCAGATTCCCCAGGCTTCGCCTCTAGCTCCTAACTCTACAAGGAGCTGAACCAAAACCCTGGGCTGCTGTGCCCTGCCCTTCGAGGACTCAAACAAATCCAGATCTGGGTCCAGGTCCAAAATTCTCAGCTTCACTGGCCCCTCTCTGATATAATTGAATCTCACTCAGCTCTTTTCCGCCCAATTGTCTCCTCTTTCAATACGTTCAAAAATAGGTACTGCATATTTAATTACACTTCCCTTCACTCTGCTCCTTCTAGTTCATTCAGTGCCTCATATAGCTGATAGTCTGTCAGCTAGACAAAGAGCTTAGGCTGGCTGATGTTCAACCTATTATTTTTCCAGCCTGTATCAACTGAAAGAGCTTGTTATCTTAAGGGGTAGATAGCCTTTGTAGCAAAGTACCAAAAATTAGGTCAACAATTTCATGCGCGTTCCTTACCTTTCATGATGCAGGGGACATCATTAGCGGCCATGGACGTACCATAAGACAATGGGCAGAGAAATGATCTTCACGATATTTCCCTTTCTCTTTTAATGTGCTGTCACTTCCTTCCCACCCCTCCTATTGCTCCCAGCAGGGGCCAGTAATCATACAAGGAGATCAAAGAAATCTGTAATTCATTATACTGTAGTAAAAAACCACACACATTGAAACACACTCAGAGAAGCAATATGCAGCGAACTGTTGCAAAAAGTCAAGATGAAATGGAAGGCACCTACCCACGGGGGTTTGCAATGGTGCTAAAAAGGGAACTTCAGTGGGATGTGGGCACCTACATCCTCCAGGAAAAATGTACCCTGTGGAGACTTGATTGAAGAGGCCATTAAAGTCATTGGGACTCTTTTTTTTAAATCAGGGCCAATGCTAATTTGAGCCATTATTTGTATTGGGATATAATCTAGGGGCTCTATTTATGGTCCAGCTCCCCATTGTGCAAAGCACTGCATGAACACAGGACAAAGACTGTCCTTGCCCAAAAAGCCTTCCAGTCTCAGATGCATACATTTCTTTGTTGTAAATGTACGTGGTCTATAAAATTATGTGATTGCTTATTTCCTCCCCCCACTCCCATAGTTCCCCAGTACATGGGAAATGGCGTCGGGGGAGTTTATGGATCAGAAACATTGAGACGATGCACTAAAGAAGAGGAGCCGAAGCCCATTTTAATTTGAGATGGATTGTCTTCTGCACAGCAAAGCTCCTAGTTCGTATTTTATCAAGGGATACCTCTCCCCCCCTACAATATTTTTCATGCCGGTATAATGCAAGCATAAAAAAGTCAGCACTTAGACTGGGACTGAAATATTTGGCCTACCCTCCCATTACTACATCATAAATGCAGGTGATCTTGTACACCAACATAAATATGTCTCGGATGCTAAACTGCTTGAAGGTGTTTGTTTCATCTGAGATGCACTTTTCATTTGCTGCATTATAAGGATACCTGACTGATGGCACTCTTGCTAATGCTATGGGAACAAGAATAATAAGAGCATGGGGGAGGCGGGAAGAGAAATACAGTCACAGATAATAATCTTGACCTTACTGCTGAATTAATGAGTAGCTCAGTAAGGTGGAACGATGTGACCACAGTTTGCTGCAATCATTGAGATACTTCACTCACTCTGTCATTACAAACTGAAAAGATTTGGCTATTGCCAACTAAGCATTCCTGAAAACGCAGCTTTCTCAATTCTATTGATGCCCACGAGTTGAGTGTCCACTGCATGTTTCAGAAAGTGCTCAGCACCTTGCATTATCAAAATTTAAGAGCCTGATGCCAGTGGAAAGCTTCCTTTTGAATTCAGTGGGTGCTAAAGTAAGTCTTAAAATGTTCTACTTTCACTGACTTCAGGCCAAGTGGAATTCTGCACGGGGACCAGGGACAGTATGTGCTGCCCAAACCAGACCCAGAGACTACGTCTGTAGTTTATCAAAAGGACAGTCTTTCCAGGGTGTTTAAGGTAACATAACATTTCAGGGAAAGTGAAAAAATAACTGACGGCAGAAGAGACATGTTCTAGTACCGAAGGCAGAATTTCAAGTGGAAAAACTGAGACTTCAAAGGGGGGGGAAAAAATCTGAAAACTTAGTGTTAGAACTGGGTGGTTACCAGAATTGCCACTGTACACTTCCAAAAAAAAATAAATAAATGTTTTGTTCCAAACTGGAACGCAAATTAGGAGATGGAAAATTTTCTGTAGGAGAATTTCACAAAAGTCTCAGTTCAGAAGAGCTGGAATTGAATAGTTAGGAAATCTTTGATCCCATTTCCCTGATCTCTTGCCAGTAGCCTACCTAGCAAGCTGCAGGACAGCTAGGAGCCTGGGAATGTGTGAGCTGGGGCACCAGGATTTCCAGGCTCACTGGCTAAAAGGCTAGCTAAGAGCGGGGCAACCTGGGGAAGCAGCCAGGTGAGGAAATCCTAGGCATCCAGTGTACTGCCCATCCAGTTTCTATCAAAATCAACACGTTTCCTACAGTGCATTTGAGTTTCATGAATCGGGCTCAGAGTTGGCCAATGGAAAAACAGCCTGCTGGACTAGTACACTGATTAGCAATGCACATTGATGCTTCCCTCCCCACAAGAGCTGTGCAAGCTTAGCCCAAGCATGGCTTTGCTTCAAGGGAGGGATTTCTTACACAACTAGAGGCAATGCAGGAAACAAAGGGCCTTGGTACATGGTAACTTTAGGTGGTTTCTGGAGTTCTTAACCCATGGATTGGCTGCATGTTAATACCTTTCAGTGGCTTAAAGCACTCGTTATTTGTCTTAAAGTTACACCACTCTGGGGCAGGATTAGCTCTAATCCACCTATTTTTTCTTCTGTTCTATTAAGGCAGGGGTGGACAAAATGTGGCCCGAGGGCCGGATGCAGCCTGCCAGGCCATTCTATCTGGCCTGCAGGGCCCCTAAAAAATTTAGAAAATTAATATTAATCTGTCCTGAGCTGCCGGTCACATGGCCCTCGATGGCTTGCCGAAACTCAGTAAGCAGCCCTCCACCCAAAATAATTGCCCGCCCCTGCATTAAGGTATGGCCAGTCCCCACAGCTATTCCATGCAAGTTGAAGCCCTCCAGCATCCCAGGATGCAGTGGTCCCTTCGGAGTCAGAGTGAGTGGGGACACCAGGGCACAGCTGGGCTAGGAACAGCACCTCACCCCACAGGCATGTCAGGCAGAGCGAGTGCCTAAGCCACCTGGACTAGCTCGCTCCTGCTGGGCAGAGCAAGCACTTCATTGAGCCCATCCACCCAGCAGGAGCAGCAAGCTGGTTTTGCCTTTACTTCCTAGTCCTGTCCCAGGTCACCAAGCCTCTAGTAGCAGGACACCGCTGTGCAGGTGAAGGACAAGCCAGAGAAGGTTTTTGCTTCACTTAGCCGATCCATATTAAGTCAATTAATATATATGTGGCTTATGGAAATGCCGTCTGGAGAAAAAAGTATTCCCAAGGCCCCATTTCAAAATATTGTGTGTGCTTTTGGGTCCATTCATCCCTACCCTCCCACCCTTACCACCACCATCAAAAACATAATCATTTCAAAAGATACCAGTAGTATTTTCTGGCCAGCTCTCCCTATAACATTGGGGGGTTTAGTATGAATTAAGTATTTAGTTTATATTAATGATATCAATAGTTCTTGCCCTAGATTCCATGGACCCATGCATTATTCTAGCTATATTATGTATAATGTATTTTTCTTGCTCTACCTTTGGCCATCACTATCCTTCCCAGTGTACACCCAACAGGCAGCTAACACAGCGCATTGTCTGGTGGTGCCCAGTGGGTGTGAAACCTCGCTGTCTGGGCTCAGCAGGGCTGAAATCTCTGCCTGTGCTCTGCGGTTCTACTCTCCTCCCTGAAAAGACATAATCTAATACAAGATGAATTAAAAAGGAAAGAGGCTTGTACTCCCACCTAAAACATGTTAGGATCATCCTGTTACCAAGAAGTTACCATGAAATCTGGCTGCACAAAGGTCTGATTCCTATGGAGACTAAAAGTTCAGTTCCACAGTTGGCAGTTAAAATGCTCTCCAAAGACACTAAACATTTGTTTTACCCCATCTCTGCATTAATGTGCTTAAAGCAGACATATACTAATTATAAAGTTTCTCTCCTTTGCCTTTTGTTGTATGGTTTTTCCATATTAATAGACTAAGAAGCTGATAGAGCCATTCATCATCCGTGCTCCTGATAAATATTTAAATAGCGTAGTTGGAGGGTTCAGATTCAATGGCTTCAGTCAAAAAGTTGAAGCTAACAGTGCAGCTGAAATAATGTCCAACAGCCTGCAGGACCCTACTAAGAATGAAGTGAGCTAGAGCCCCGCACACAAAAAAGGGGTAAAAGTGCTTTCAAGAAGCTGGGAAAGTTGTGTGTGCAGATGTCGGGGATGGTGGGCAGGAGTGTTATCCAACTGCTTCTGTTTTTAGGTGTGCCAGAAGTAGTCATGCTGTGCCTTTGTTCCTTTTTTTTTTTGCTTTCTTAATCTCTTTAGACACCTGATTTCTCTACCTCTATTCCCTTTGTTCTCCTATTTAGAGATTTCCTACTCTCCACACCCTCCTCCCAGCAGATGAACTTGGATGAACAGGCACTCTCACGCAGGGCTCCTTGTTAGCGCGCTGGTTGTTTGACCCGAGTGCAATGGTCAAAGTTAATGACTTCTTCTGTTTGTACTGTAGCTTCCTCTGGGTAGGGCAAGTGATCACATTAACTGGAATTCATAGATCATGCAGAGACTGCCCACACTGTTGCAAGTGCCCTCTGCAATAGGCAATAATAATACTATGTACTTAGTCTCAAAGCACTTTCTGCCCATAAGTAAGTCCGATAATACCTGGTGAGCTAGGCAAGCACAACTGACCCTATTCGAATAAAGACTATGCTGAAGGACACAGAGCAAAGTTATCAACAGTAACCAAGCCCCATTTTCAAAACAATGTAGGCACTAACGTAGGCTTAAATCTCATTGACAGTCAGAAGGAGTTGGCTTTCAATAGGTGACTTAGGCCATGGGTGCCCAAGCAAGCTAATAGGAGGCAAAGAGAGTTTTGCAATGCTTCAGCAGCTGTGCAGCAGCTGCCTCTGTGCATATTCCTACCCTGAGGTAACTAAAACTAAATGGTGGTACCTCACTGCTTTTTCACTGAATTAGCTTTCTCTTACCACTGGCTAAAAAGAGAAGAATAGGCAGTTACCATGCAGTAGCCAATGAACTATGATTTCATGCCCCGACTGATCGCAGGCTGGCTTGCTCATGTCTCTAAGCCCTTCAGTGCTTTTGAACATCTTATCCTAAGCACCTTGCCCAAGGTTATGCAGGGACTCGGTATAACCAAGAATAATTCCCATGAGGCGTAAAAACCCATTTAACTACTGGACAATTTGACAATACTAGTTTCACCTGATCTTGGCAACATGACTACGGATTTAACTCTCTACTACTGTAGCACTCATAGCTATTTGATATTTTTGGAGGCGATTTATCTTGGGCCCTGCAATTGTGCTGTGTTTCACGTATGTGGAGAGTGTTTCCAAAGCACTTGCAATTCAAGGCCTAAGCATCTGCATCGCACCCATCATTGCAGTGTTCATTTAGCTTGCCTTTGAAGTTAATTGAGTCATGCATAAGTGAAGCAGTCCACCTATTTAGTTTACAATGTAGGATAGAAGAAAAAGCACTAAGTATCCATTCAGGAGATGGAGAGTGTAGGGATGACTGATCAGGAGAAGTGGTCAGAGATTGGATTTAAACTGCTATTGAATAGTGATATTAAGAGATACGCATTTCACCCACTTAGGTGCCTGCCTTTCAATGTGTGTTATACTTGCACCTTTTTTTAAGAGCTGTTGGCAAGAGTCCACCCTAGTTTAATAACTTTCCAAGCTTAAAACCAACTCCCAAGGGTTTTTCCCCTGCTCTTTCCTTTTTGCTAAATTAAACATTCAGGAAGGTTGTTTTTTTAATTCTAGGTATTTACATTAGGTTTCACTTTAATTAAAATTCCTTGGGGAAGAGGGGGCACGCTTGAAAAGTAAACCTAACATCATGCAATTGAAGCATTATCCTGATATTGTGCATTATAAGCAGGCAAAAAAAACCCCATCCCTTGGTTGTGGACTGAGCTTCCAGTATTATGGACACATGAGGCAATACAATCACTCTGCAACTCATCATCATTGGATGTGAGGCTTATTCAATAGTGCTTTAAGAGCCAGGACTAGCATCTCCTGCATAGACACCGAGCACTGCCTTAGTTCCCAACAGTATACACTAAAATAAAATCATTGAACTAAAACCACGCTCTGTTCAAAAGGCCAACAGTCCAACATCACCTATAATCTCTAAAGGCATAAGATATGATGTTAAAAATAACTGCTGATTTAGAAGTTAGCTGGCTGTAATAAAAATGTTATCTTGGAGTCATTGCTTTAAAAAATGGCCATCTTTTAAAATATTTCAAGCACCGAGCCCATTTTATGTTAAAAGAATAAATAAACCGGGAACAAACTGTGCTTGCTTGAAACAAAACCATTTTAACAACACAGCTGTAGTTGCCTGCACAATAAGCACTCCTGAAAGATAAACACTGGCTAGAAGTAAAGTGGCCATCGAGCTATTATGTAAAATGAAAACTCGTGCCAAAACACCATATTTTCATTCTGTTTCCCAGTAGAGCAAATGCATCACTATGACAAGCCAGTGTTGGCTACAAAAATGTAGAAACAACCTAGCCTAGTGCATGTATACCACTGCCCTCTACCGAATGCCATTGGGATGGATAAACTACCTGCCTAAGTCAAGTTAGGCAGGAAATGATTTTCAGTCCATAGAAATTTGGGATTTCATAACATTTTCCCATTCTTCGTTACTTGAATCAGACCAGGGATTTGAACCCGGGCTTCCTACACCTCCAGGTAAATGCAACAAGCCACTGCTATAGTCTCTTTCTCCTCTCCATCTTCGACAAAGTTAGTACATACATCTCCATGGAAATGGTAATTTCTGACAAGTGAGCATTTATCAGTGAAAAATGGTTCACCTGTAGTGATCGGTACTGTCCTGTCAATGGCTAGTAGAGGTTTTCTGTTCACTCGAGTGATAGGATCTGTGTTTGTGAAGGAGGTGGTAGCTGTGGATTTCCCTCTCCCCACTGCCGTGGAGGTCTAGCTGGCCTGGATGGGCAACCACAGAATATTAGATGGATGTTGTTTTATGGCAATATATATCTGTGTGACGAGGAGGGGAAATACAGCCGAACAAATGCTGTAATCCAACCACTCGACCCACTCAAATTATGTTGATGAAAAACACAGTAGACTTTAAAGAGAAAGGAAGAGCAAGTGTCAGAGAATTTCTTTTATTCTAGGGTGCAAAAGTGCTCGTGGATCCACATAAAGTCTGTAGGGGAGCAGGACACAAAGTCATCGCTGAAAGCCATGATCTCCAGAAAGAGAAAATTATTCTTGGTGGCACCAAGGCTGATAGCTCCAGAAAATCATCACAGTCGGCTTAAGGTAAGGCTGGGGATTGATGCAAATTCCACCATCAGGTTAAATAAATGTCTGCATGCGAATGGTTTCTGAAGTCCATCACTGCAACTTAAATATCTTATGACTTCTGCTGTATTGCATAATTTTAAAATGCTGTGATAGGCAGTTAACCAGATTAGAAAGCGTGGGAGTGATGAGTTGTTTCCCGCGTTCCCTCAAATGCTTCATGGGTTTGACTTTTATCTGCAATTTAAAAATCAAAGATTTCACTTTTCACCGCTTTATGATCTATTGATGAAGAGGTCCTCCTTCCAGATAGAACTGTGGACTCTTTCTGCTGGATTAAAGATATATTTGCATAAAGGTATTACAAGTTCTCAGTTCTGAAACGGGATTTGTGACATATTTTTGCTTCCACTTGATAAATTAAGCCCTTTCCCATTAAAAGAGAGGTTGTTACAAAGGGTAATCTTTGGCCTTTATGTCAAGACAGATATGCATCAATATACAGGCATAACAAGCATATATTTTGATGTCAGCGTAGGTCCTGTCTACACAGGTGGTTTTGTGTACAATGGGGTTTCAATGCATGATCAGGCTTAGTGTCTCTTGCTGAAAAGGAGGACTCTAGATTTGCCTTTATACAACAGAAAGCAGCACTGGGGCAATTCCCGTCCCTCCCTCACAGCTTTTTGTAACGTTAACCAAGCTGCTTATTTGGAAAGTGGCCTGTCTTGAGCTGACACAGGAATCTGAGAGATGTTGGGGGAACATCACAGCAAACACTACGTTACAACTGGCACTGCAGAGTTCGAGTCCTTGTCAGCTGGATGGAAAGCCGTGTTGTTCCAGTTTTCTAATGGGAAGTAGTAACAGGCTGCCAGAAGCATTTTGATCTATTCAAACAAAAATTAGCTTTCTCTAGAGGTGCGCGCCTGAACGTTGATATCCAAATGAAAATGTTGACACTCAGGCCCAGGTGCAATATTCTTAGGTTGCTGTTCTGCCGGAAAGTGTCTCGGCGTCCTTTGGCTGGGCATCTCTGCCAACATCCAACTGACTTGCATACACCTGTAGAAACATGTATAAAGCAGCCATCGCCTAAGGGAGGCAACAAGAGGTCTTAGGTGGCAAATGCAGGCTGTTTGAATTTTCTCTTGTATGCAGGTATATTATAAGCTGGATTGTCACAGCTCCACTGGGAAGCACAGCATACTCACTCCAGTCCTTTTTCACTCCCCTGCCCTGTTTTGCCCATTGGCTTCAGCCATGGTGCATAGAGCAGGGGGTATTATGCATGACTCCCACTGCAAGCAAGCACCCACAGATATACGTGTGGAGTGGAAGGAGCTTGGTTTCATTCTCCCGTGTTGCTTGCCAGCTGAAGTGTCTAGTTCAGTGAACAGGGAGATTTTGTCTGCTTTGCAGACAAGCAAGGAAGGAGCACAAAAAGAAACGTTCCCTTTCTTCAATGGACACATGGGTCAGTACAGCCATGAGCTTACCCTTTCTCAGGGCAGATTGCAAAATTGCCATCTAACTCTATGGGATGGTGATCACACATAGAAAGAGTAAGTGAGTTGAAACAGCAGCTGGGTCTTCCAGTTAATTCCTGGTACCATTTCTCAACATCAGCTCCATCCTTTGGCTTAGCTTATAAAGAAAAAGGTACACCATGAAACTGTCTAACGGAGGTAAGAGATGCACGACTACAGATGAGGAGGGAAGGGGTTCATAGATTTAAGGTCAGAACAGGGTAAAGTCATTTGGTAGCCATAATGCATATTTATGAGGTGTTAGGAGAGGCAGAGAGGGAGAAAATACATAATACAAATCATAGCTTTCAGCAGACTATATAGTTCGTTAAAGTTCACTCGTGCCTCTTGGGCTTGTATCCATTAATCATTTTCACTTGTGAAAACAAGGGTAAGCTTGTATCACCAATCTGCATTAAGATCATGTCCACTTCATCCTGCAGTTGGATCTCTTTTGAGACCGCCAAAGTCAACCTCTTCTCTCATAAAAAAAAAAAAAAAAAAAAAATAGTATGGGGAAGTCCTCTTTTTTTCAAATGACAAATATCTGCACAAGAGAATCGCATCTTCTGCTGGCGCTGCCTTATAAATGTCTCTCTCTGGGAAGGGTTCCCTTGGAGACCTCAGTGCTCTGTGCTTTCAGTGTTGTCCTTTTAAGTAAAAGAGGGCACAGATATGTAGGAAACCCGTGGGTTTGAATGGGGTGGAGTAGGCATTCTCTCTAGACCAATGAGGGCCAGCCTTTTTGGCAAGCATGCCACAAATTAGCTCTGCACCCTCCCCAAGTGCCTCTCTGATCCCTTTCCTTTGCCCAATCTGCTGCTCTGCTTTCTGCCCTATCCAACACTGTGTGTTGCCTGCCCCTTCCGTACTCTGCCGCATGCCACAAACAGAAGCTGCCCATGCCACAGGTTGGCCACCCCATACTCTGGCCTAAATATAATTAACTTAGCAGCATCTTTCCCAATGAAGCTGTAAACACTGAACTTTCTGAAGCACAAAAGCACATGGTTCGTACGTCATTTTTTTTTTTATAGTAAATTTTTAAAAGGCGCCCACCTTGAAGGAACGAATGGGCTGTGCATGAAGAAGAGTCAGCATGACTTTATCATCTCTAAGGGTGCCTATACACATGTATGGAGGGTGCTACACCGTGCTGTAATTATAGCGCCTCAATTAATCGAGTCTGCTGGAGAGTGGTAATTACCGCGCTCCAGTAGACTCTAGCGGCATGTGTATCCACATCCCTGTGCCACAAAAATGGTGGCAGGGTCACTTTAACTAAAGCTCATTTGACAAGCTTTAGTTAAAGCGACGCTGCCGCTGATACGCATGACACTCCGGGTGCTTTAATTAGAGCGGCTCTCGGAGCCACTCTAATTAAAGTACATCTCCCCTCCCTCCACCTCCTGGAGCATGTGTATAAATGCCCTAAATGCCCAGGCTGTCAGTACACCAAGCAGTGACTGATTTGGAGACATGCCTTAGTTGGGCACTGATGTAATGCCACAGATTTCTATGAAGTGACTCCCGTTTTGAAAACTGGGTAGGCAAGATTTCAATCAGACTCAGTCAGAGGAATTAAAACAAAGATGGTGAAGTAAGGTTTAAAAGAGCCAGAGAATTAATAATAAAGCTGATTCAGTCCATCTGCTGGAACTAGGCCTTGCTGCAGTTTCTGCACTCTTGATTCTTACACAGTGTATCTGCTTTAATTCAAAGGCATAACAAGGCAAGTTAAGAATTAGGAACTTGTTCTTCTCCAGCACCTTCTATCCAAGGAGGCTGAGCTGTTTCCAATTAGTAGGTACCACTGAGCTAAATGATGAGATATGTATAGACAATGTAGCATCACTTACCACTGCAAAACAGCCAACTCTGCAGAAGAGCTCTAAGGCTAGCGTATATGCAGATAATGTGGCCACACAAGACCTCATGCTTCTGGCTTGCTTTGTCAAATCCCTCTTTCAGCATGCATCCTGGACCAAACCCTTCCCAACAGCAAATCTCAGAAAGCATGGGACTTCCCCCACATCCCCCAGGTCTGTCAGGGTATGGGATGTGGAAAGTCAGTCCTACTAGTTACTGCCTTGACCAAGGCCAGAAGTCAGGGACAAGCTAAGATCAGGAACCAGGTGCAGAAACCAGAAGCACAGGACCAGGGAGCATGAACTAGTGCCAGATCGAGGGAAGCGGCAGGATCAAGAGTTTACAAGGTCACCAGATTTGTCATGTAGATAGCTCACCCCTGGCTGCCCAGCTGGTTTTAAAGCTATGATTCAGGGAGGTTCAGCTCTCTGAAAGCACAGGAGCCAAAGACTGGCTGCCAGAGGGATGGCACATACTTAGCTGGGTCACAGCTGGTCAAAATGAAAAGATAATATCCTACTATAGCAGATAGAGTTACCCCTTTAACTCATATGTTCGGGTGTGTGTGGTTCAAAACCTACCGATTTTTTGAACTGTTGGGAAGCTTTATATCAGATATACCTAACAATAATGTGCAGCAAACCCTCAGAAGTGTTGAATACCTTCCATCTTTTTTCTACTTAGGACTTCACATGCATTTTTAACAATGGTACAAGTAACTTTGAATATTTAACTATCTATCCTCTTTTCTTCCATTGGGTCTATAATAAAACACTACATAATAAAAGCAGCTTGGGACTTTTGGGTGCCTGACTTTAAACACCATCAAGGGGCAAAAATTCTCCGAGCAGCGAGTATATGGCATTTTCCAAAAACCAGGCCCCTCGGCTGTCTCTTAAGTTGAGCAGCCACAATTTGAGGCAGTGGATCTGAAAATATAGATTTGTCAGTCAAATGTATTGTACAAAGTTGTTGTTGATGGAAAAATTCAATGTCAAAGTGCAATCCCATTCCAAGGCTGAGTCCCTGAAAAGCTGTCGGCACATCTACTTTTGTAACACTTTCTTCTTAGCCTTAAGACTAAGTCACAAAAAGTGACAAGGAGGGGAAAATCCACCTACTTTTTGCATTAACAGTGTTAAGGGCCCTGAGAAAGAAAGATGGAATAGCATCGCATTTAGATGCCTAAGTATCACTCAGATGCCTTATGGAATAAGATATTGGGGCCCTATATCCAATGTGCACAACAACATCTCTAAGATACAGCTTTTCCTATCCATCCACACAACTGAAACTCTTGACTAGACTCTCATGTTCTCATCGGCTTGCATCTCAATTACTGAAACATCGTTCTCCCAGGCCCTGACAAATGCAATCTTGCACCAATCATTTCTGCTTCGAATGCTGCTGCAGAGATCGTTTCCAAGTTTCCTGGTTTTACCTCGTCACACGTCTGTCTGAAGCCCTCGACTGGCTCCCCCTTCTTTCTTCCATCAAGCATAAGCTGCCTGTCTTTCTATTTAAGGTTCTTAAAGGCATATCTTCCTCCTATGTAACAGAGCTCGCTTGATAGCATTATATCAGGTCTCAACGCTGATTGGCCCGCACTTGCCTGTCACCCACTTCTTACATTTTCAAATAAGCACTTTCATGCGTTCTCCTATTCTGTGCCTCATATGTGGGAGGGAGCTTCCCCATAAATACCACCAAAACTGCTTCATTACCATACTTTTCAAAGTGTTTGTTTTTTTTTAATAATCTCTAGTGATGCTTAATAAAATCTTGAAAATAGCTATGCTATGCTATGGTATGCTGAAACCACTGCCTATCTTGCTGATCACTGCAATCCTCCATCTGCTTGTCTCCGTCCATCAGTGGTCTTAGACTTAGTCCCTGCCTCAAGGGGTATATATTTCTGTGCTGTGCCTGGTACTTAGCAGCTAACATAACGGGAAGTCATTTCATGATCAGAGATGCTAGGTGTGACTTATACTATTACTCCTCTATATTTGCAGGCTCTTCTTTCATATAATAGTACTGCTCTGGTTCAGTAGAAAAATCAGGTGTTGATGCTGGATCCTTTTTTCTTTTCTCTTTGTTTTTTACCTTCTCAGCAGGGGTAATTGAAAACATAATCTTATTTCAGGTTTTCATGTTGTATTACTGAGGAGGAACAGCATATTTATTATTTGTCACTGATGGTCTGCTAAATCCCTGCATGAAGGGAGAGCTATGCCGACTCCTTAAGTGTCTGCCTTCATTCTGCTGCATTGATTTGATAGCACCTTACATAGCATTACCAGTAATTATTTGTGATTTTGCTTTTAAAACTCATCGAAAGGTGTGGAAAGGAACATGAACATGAGGGTTGCTGGCATGGGACTGCAGTATGCAGTACAGGATGGTACCAACTTGTATTTAACTTCTGCGCTTCCAACTCAGTCCTGCAAAACGCTGTCTGACTGGGGGCGCTGAGATCATGCCACCCCAGCCCAGGTGAAGGGAGTCTGTTCAGCTGCAACATTTGATGCCAATTCAAAAGTTGGACAGTGTTTGAGTGAAATGTTTAAGTCTAGTCCCTTTTTCTTTGCAAAATCTGCAACTGTGGGGCAAACTTTGTCAAAGCATTTTTAACTCTTTCTATAGCAGGTGAAAAACAAGGGGATGGATTTTTTTTTTTGGATTTTTTTTTAGAAAAGCTTATGCAAATACTTTCATTTTAAAGTAATTTTGCTCTATGCAAGGCTTTGTCATGATCCAGGCACTGGTTGGATTTTGTCAAGCTCACAGAGATGCCAAGGTCGCACGTTCTCTTGAAGTTGAATTGACTAGAATGGAAACTCTCCCCACCAAAAAATTCTTCAACTATTTAAAGCTTCTAGACAGAGCTCATTGGTTTCCCACATTGAAATTCCTGCTAGAGACCAAAACACACAAGTTTCTAGATTTTCACAAGTAAATTCTGAGCATTAAGTTTAGTTTATAAAATGAATCAGATTGCACATGCAACAACATAGGCTTAAATATATGGGTGTCTTTCATTGCACAGAAGTCAGTGTGTAAAATGCTGGTAACCAGAAGGTAAAATGCACAAATTCACTGTGCTTTGATCAAACCAGCATTTAGGTCCCATGTGCTCAATGTATTGTGTCTAAGAAAGTTCAAGAAAGAAGACTGGCATGGTATGGGGATGTTCAAAGGAGTCCAGAAGAATACATAGGAAAGGACATTACCAGAATGACGCTACCAAGGAGAAGAGAAGAGGAAGACCAAAGATGAGATGGAGACATATAGTGGAGAGGGACATGAGAGAGGAGGAGTTGGAAGAAGAAGATACATATGACCAGAGCCAGTGGAGAGCCAGGATCTGCAACAGCAACCCCTGTTTAGACAGGACAAGCAAGGGAAGAAGAAGATGACATATGTAATGTATTGTGCCTGGGCAAACTTGCATTAAATCTGATGAACCTCCACATGGTCAAAGCAGTCCATCATCCCAGTGAATAATACAACTGCAGACATAGGTCTGATTACTGTCACTATTCACAGGTGATCCATGAAGTAACAACTGATATACTTAATTATCCTTTTTTTACTGTTTTTTTATTATAATCATAATTTACTCATTTATTTCAGAGTGTGTTTTACAGTATTAGTGTGTCAGGAATTAAACATATTATTGAAAAGGCTATTTCTTAAAGACTTAAAAAAAAAAAAATCAACGAGTCAAATATAATTGACCAAAAGCCAGAATTTTCAAGTAATGTGAAATTGGTTGTCTTAATGTAGGTAGCATTCCCCCCTCACCCCAATTTTTCTGAAAGAAAAGGGAAAATATCTCTAGTTAAGGCATTGTTATGTTTATATTTTCTGCACAACACCAAAATCAATAGTTTATATTCTTGCCAAAAGCCTACAGCATGATTTACTAAGATCACCTGAATTTCAATCGGGTGCTGGGAATTAATCAGTAGTATGAAGATTTGAGGTCTCAGTTTCCTGCTAGCCGGAAACAAAACCAAAAATAAACTCCCCCAACCATTCTCAGCTGTGCAAATCCATCCCTTGGTTTTGATCCTAGCATAAATCAAAGGTGTCTAAATTGGCTGTGTTGTATCTCTTATTTGAGTGACAGTTCCTTCATAACCATCTCATGATCGTTCAAGTCAAAAGAACTTGCAGAAATCAATATTGCAAATGATTGATGTGTCAGCTCGTCCTCATTTACTTTGCAGAGGGAATTGAACTGTCGGCTGCATCTTGAACTAAACTGAAGAGGAAATCTGCATGGAAAATGACTCCACAATACAGTCCTAATCCTTGTGAAAAGCTCCAGCTTGATGGGTCTCACGCAAATCCTCTTCATATCCACAGAGGGGATATAGCTCAGGCTGCCGCAGTATGATCTTCCCTGTGCCATCATGCCAGTAAGCATCTACAGCTGGTCTGAAGGTACTACTTCTGGGGATGAAATAAAATAATTCAGGCTTCGTGACTATTGAAATTATGGCTTCTCTGATGATGTAACCTAAAAGGATGCCAAGTGAGCTGTGGTTTTTTATGAAGGATGTGCCAGCCTGAAACCAGTCGGTCCATTAGAGTCTAATGATTAGACACCATCAAGTAACAAGCAGATGGCAGTGTTGTAAGCAAGAAAGTGGAGGCATTTTAAGTAGAAATGGTGTCCAAGAACTATGGCAAAGATGACTTTTTAAGCAGCTAGCTTAGTAGAAGGAAACTAGTAGGGAGCACACTGACAAAGGTCAGACCAGTAGATGGATCGGGACGGGGTGCAGCAATGGGCTTGCACTTCCTTCCATCACTACTGCCACAGTCCTCCCTGGATCCAGCCTCACAGGGAGCCCCAGAGCCACTCCTCCTCTGCTCCAGCTGCTGGCTGCAGGGAGCAGCAGTGTAGGATGCCAGGCTCGCCCAGGCACGGTGGTGGTAGCATCCAGGTTCCTCCTTCCAGCCACCAAAAGACAGTGCGAAGTCCTGCACTTAGGACAAAACATGCATTCACGTTTAAGTTCAGCTCTATCCTGCAAAGAGTTAGAGAAAAATGGCCTTTGCCCAGGGAATCTCCAAAACCGAAGTGGTGGGGCAGGCCGTGGGGCAGCTCTTTCCTGGCTATTGTTGTCATTCAGGTCCTGGAATAGTGGCTGCCACCCGGGCCTTTATTTACATGGTCCATGGTGTATCCCTGGCAGTGTCCCCACCGGTCTTTTGGGTTTTTTGGCAGTTTTCTATCATCACTGTGTCCAGTAAATAGAGATAGTAGATAGATAGATAGATAGATAGATAGATAGATAGATATCCTTCTCCGAGGATGTCTACGTCCACTCCTTCCCCTACCGGGCGGCGGAGCAAGCCATGGTCAGCCTGGCCAACTTCCTGCTGGGCCAGGCCAAGATGGCCACA
>NW_005841874.1:0-210 GCF_000455745.1 Alligator sinensis
GGGGGCACTGGGCTCCCAGGCTCAGGATGCTGGGGAGCTGAACTGGGGGCACTGGGCTCCCAGGCCCAGGGTGCCGCGCCGGGGAGCTCAGCTGGGAGTGCTGGGGGCACAGGGGTGCCGGGGAGCTGACCTGGGGCACCGGGGCGGCCTGGGGGCACTCACCGAGGCGCAGGAAGAGCACGACGCTGAACATGGAGAGCAGGGTGGGCA
>NW_005841874.1:560-832 GCF_000455745.1 Alligator sinensis
CGCCCAGACAGACAGACGCGCCGTGGACCCTCGTGCCCGGAGCCCGGCCTGAGCTCCGCGCACCTGGCCCGTGCGGGCGAGGACCAAACTGCCCCTGGTCTGGCTGGGAGCGGGGTTTGCCCCCCAGGTGGCTGTTCCTGAGCGGGGCGGGGGCGATGCGCTGCCCCCCTGGCAGGGGACGGTGGGCAGGGGCTGGGCCGGCCCTGGCAGGAGAGGAGCGCATCGGGCTGGGGCGAGAGGGCAGCCCAGGGGCGAGGGCTCCTGCCTCTGCA
>NW_005841874.1:1122-4525 GCF_000455745.1 Alligator sinensis
TCTGGCCACGTTCCCCAAGCAGCGAGCGGGCGTCAGCCACTGGCCTGCCCCTGCCGCACTGGCAAACCCCAGGTCTTGTGCTGTACGGAAGGGAAACCGAGGCATGGGGCGGAGAAGCGAAATGCCCTCGGTCACAGGGGTCAGGGCAGGGCCAGGATGAGGACACTGACCTCCCGGCCCAGCACGGCCGGAGGGCAGGAGCCTGCAGCACTGGAGCAGGCAGGGGACCGGGGTCCGTGTCCAGCCCCAGGTGGGAGCGAATGCTGGGAGAGCCCTGAAGGGCAAATGCTTCCCCAGCACAGGCCCTACCCCAATTCCTGCCCAAGCTGGCTCTCCTTCCCCCCACCAACCCTCCCCAACCCTCCTTCCAGGCCACATCTTGTTTCCCAACCACCTACTCCCATGTGGGGTGCACTTGGGTCCCATGGCTGGAGCACAGGCCTGAGGGCCAGGAGCCTCCTGGGTGGCCTCAAGCCTGCCCCCCCCACCGCCAATCCCCACCAGCAAGATGAGCTGGCTCAGCCCAGCCCAGGCCGATGAGCAGGTTTGGACTCTCCGCAGGAACTGCCAGGGCCACAGGCACACGCTACTAGTCTGGGGAGCTGGGGGGGGGGTGGGTTGTGCCCCCCTCTCCCAGAGGAAAAAGGGTCTAAAGGGCTGTGGCCTGTGGGCAAGGTTGGCAGGGGTGGGTGCTCTGTGCCCAGAGTTCCAGGCTGCAAGGAGGTGGCAGGAGGAAATGGAGCTGGGAAACCCAACTCCTGCCCTCCCCAGCCCCTGCTCCAGCCAGGCCTGACACCATGTCTTGCCATTGGCGTGTGGCCATATCCTGCCCCTCGCCAACCCTCTGGGCAGGGCTCACCCCGGCCTCTTCCTTAAAGCAGGCAAGAGGAAGCAGCGGGGCAGGAGGGGCGGAGTGGGGCAGGCCCAGCTGGCAGCGCTGAGCTCTTCTGGGCACTAGGTCTGTGTCTCAGGTGCTGGCCTAGTGCCCAGCACTGTGTAGGACAGCTCCACCCATCTGGGCTGGAGGCTGTGACAGGCAGGACACAGCAGCTCAGGCCACAGGTCCCTTCAGTGCCTGGGGAGGCCAGACAGTGAGCATGGCCAGGGGGCTGGGCAGGGGAAGACAAGGGGTTCAGTCTTACCTGCCCTGGGGACTCAGACCCTGGCGTTGTTGCCGCCTGCCCGGGCTGTGGAAGTGTCCTGGGTTGCTGCTGCTCAGACAGAGACCTCGGTGGGGTTGTTTTGTCCATTAAAAGTACACCCCAAGTTACACTGCTGAGCATGGCACTGCCTGTGGTGCAGCAGGGACCCATCCGACCCCCCAGCTGTGCCAGCAGCCCCATCCAGGTATGAGGGGGGAGAGTGAGTAGGATCCCAGTTGCTGGGCCAGGGGTGCTTGGCTTCACAGGCAGCAGGATCTCACTGACTGGACACTGCTGGAGACACCTGTGCTCCTCGCCAGTTAGGTTAATGAATGGACAAAGCTAGCACCTGAGCAGAGGCCAGGGGGTGACTGCAAGGGGAAAGGCAGGGGCAGGGTGGGGACTGTGGCTCTGGCCTGCTGGCTGGACCCCCATGGTGCCACAGGCCTGCCGTGGAGGAGCATCCTGGGAAGATGGGGGCTGGAGCGGGTCCTCACCCTCACTTGCACCCAGCAGCAGGGGACAGGCAACCTATTGCCCCTTCACAGGGTGCATGCTGCGATAGGGGTGGAAGCATCAGGCACCTGGGAAGAGGGCCAGGACCCTCTGTCCTGGGGGCTCAGACAAGGGCATGGGGCACCCCAAAACTTACCAGCCCAGCATCCTCTGGTGTGGCTGCACTGAGACCCAGTCCTGCTTGCCCAGCCCATACCCCAGCCCCATCACCATCATAGGGACTCACTGGTAGCAGGCAGCCAGCTCCAGGGCAGTCACCACCCTGCCAAGATGAAGCCAGGAGCAGCTGGCAGCCCTCAAGGGCCCATCCCCAGAGCCTGCCAAAATCCTCCCATCTCCACCCCCCTCCAGAGGGGCTTACGTGCCCTGGCGGGGCTGGCAGCCAGCCGAAGACGGACAATGCGGAGGCAGCAGCAGCAGCGCGGGGCCTTTCATCCTTCCCTGCACCCAGACCCGGTGCCAGCCGCTCTGCTCTGCTCGCTCACGCGGCAATTACAGCGCTTTGATCCGCTGAGATGCGCCCATTGTCAGGGACTCTACGGGGCCATTAGGGCCCTGCAGGCAAGGGCCTGATCAGCTGGCTGGGGGGAGTTGATGGGACAGGGCTGTGGCAGAGGACAGGGGCCCCCTGGAGCAACTAGAGCCAGGAGCAATGCAGGGCTGGGGCCCCATGGCTAGCACATGGGGGCACTTCTTTGCCCCCACCTTCCAGCGAGGAGAGCCGGGAGCCGGGGCCACAAGCCTGCGAGTCCAGCCAGCCGGACTGGGCAGGGATGTTGGCAGGAGCTGGGCAGAGTGGAGCAGCCACAGAGCACAGGCAGGAGACTGCTTCTGCCCAGATGGGCGGCGGGGGCCAGCTGGAGATAGCTGGGTGCCCACCGTTGCACCCAGCTGCTCATCAGGGGCATCCTAGACAGATCCTAGCCCAGGCCAGCTGAGGCTAACCTGGCTGCCTGCTTCTCTGCTTCCCCACAGGGGACAGCAGGGCTGGGGCTGGGGGGTGCCCATGGGGCGCTGAGCCAGGGAGAAGGGAGTTGGCTCGGCACCGGGCACAGGACACCAGCCTGGGCATCAAGCTCCTGGGGGAGCTCACAGCAGCTCTCACACAAGCAAAGGAGAAGCAGCTCTGGCTGCCACACTGAGCACAGCCAGCACCCACGAGCTGGATTGCAGCAACACGGACAGATGGGACATCTCAGATGCCCCTGGCCATCAGTGCAGCAGAGCACGGGTGCAGCCGGGCCAGAGAGACGGGGGTGGTGGGCTCCTGTCCTCAGAGATGCCATGCAGGAGCTAGGATCTGTCTAGGAAGGGCTAGGACCGGGCTGGGTGGGCCTGAAGGCTGTGGGCAGTTGAAGAGAGGCAGCCTGGCGTCCCCAAGGGCCAGAGGTGAAGGCTCCTTGGAGCGGTCAGCAGTGGTGGATGGAAGATGGAGGCGGGAGACAAGCCCCCAGACCAGCCCGGGCAAGGCTGAGGGGTCTTTGGGGCAGGCGGGCGCAGGAACAGAGCAGCCCCCCGCCACAGAGGTGCAGAGAGGCAGCTGGGCCGCAGGGGGGGCTCTCCGGGGATGGCCAAAACAATGGGGCGTTTGAAGCCCAAGAACGGCCCCGCAGCCTCCGGGAAGGTCGAGAACAAAGGGCAGTGCCGCACAATGGGCTTGCCAGGGGGGCCGGTGGGAACCAGGCCTGGGCCCGGCCTTCATTAGCGACGCAGCGGGGGAGCAAGCAGGGGCCGGGCCTAGCTGG
>NW_005841874.1:4535-40787 GCF_000455745.1 Alligator sinensis
AAGCCTGCTCCTTGGGCACCCCACAGCAGAGCTGCTCAGCACCAGGGGCTCTGGGAAGACACGGGACCTGGCAGGGTGGCGCAGCCAGGTGCCCTCTGGGAGGGCAAAGCCGCGTGGGATGCGGAGCTGCCCATGGTGCTCCCTGACAGGGAGGATCCATCCCAGCTGCTGCACGGCTCGGGCTCAGCGCTGGGGAGACCCCGCACGGCCTCTACCCTTCTGGGGGAGCACACAAGACCCCCCAGCCCAGCCGGGCCCTCGCTGCCGCCTGCCTTTGAACTTGCCGGCGGGTCGCACACTGTGCCAAAGTGTGATGGCCGAGCGCACGAGGAGCCAGCCCAGCCCGATTTGCTGGCAAGCCTGCCCCCTTCCCCCCGATGCTCCCCAAAGCCTCACGTCTGGGCCGGCCGCGGGGCTGGGGGCACTGGGCCGCGAGCGGGCAGCGCTGGGCTGGCATGGCGGGAAGCGTGAAAGTGATCAAGCGAGGCGGGCGGCCTCTGATCATTAGGGAGCCTTTGATGGCTCCGCGCGCTTGGGGCAGCAGACAATGGGCGCATTCAGAGCGGGGAAGCTCACAGACGGCCCCGTGCGCCCGAGCCAGCCAGCCAGGGCCCCGCGCTGCCCAGGACCCAAATGGATTCAAACAGGATCGGCCCCAACCCCCCCGTCCTTCCCAGCAGCCGGGCCTGGCATGAATTCAGCTGTTTGTGTGTCCTGCGGCCTGGGAACCGACGGCCCTGTGCCCCCCGTGGCACTGTATATATACACAACGCCACTCGCCCCGACCCATTGTTCCACTGTCACGGTCAGCGCCGGCAGCCAGGAGACGAGAGCAGAGCGGGAGGGAAGGAGCCAGCCCCAGGCAGCTCCCAGCTCCAGCCAGGCTGGGCCACGAACGCACCCCAGTCCCCACCGGCCGTGCCATGCTGCTGCCCCTGCTCTGCCTCCTCCAGCTGGCCGCTGGGGCCCCCCTGGGCAGGGAGCTGTACCTGATGCCCGCCAGCGTCCTGCAAGGTGAGTGCAGCCCCCCAGCCACCAGCATTACCTTCACCTCCCTGGAGCGGGCAGAGCTGCCCAGGTGGGCACCTGTGCAAGGGGCTCATGTGCAAGGGGCTTTGCCCCCAGGGCTGTTTAGCTGCCAAGCGGGTAGAGAAGGGGCTGGGGAGGAGCCAGGACTCCTGGGCCTGATTTGGAGAGGGGAGTGCAGTCAATGGTCAGAGCAAGAGGATGTTGGGATCCCAGCTCTGGCTGGTGAGCAGAGGGAGGGGACAGAACCGGGACTCCTGGGTTTCTTCCCTGGCTCTAGTAAGGGAGCATGCCCTCACAGAGCAGGGGCTGGACACCAGGACCCCTGATGCCAGTTCTGCCGCGCACACACCCTGACTCCAGGAAGGCCTTCTCGTGCCTCAGTTTCCCCCCTTAGGCAGGCAGGGCAGGCAGGATCCATCTCTCAGAATCCTTGCGGTCCGGGTGCAGCCTGGCCTGTTCTGCAGATGCAAGTGGGTCCCTTGTGGCAGGGCCTGTGGGGTGCTGCAGGGCGTGGGGGATAGGCAGTGGGTTGTGACCGTGCAAGGAGGTTCGGGGGCAGTCGCTTCCACTCCCCGCCACGGGCACCTGCGACTGCACCAAGAGGGGCGAGTCCCTCCCGAGGCCAAGTCCAGCCTCCCCCCACAACGCCCAGCTCCTTCTCCCGTGGGTTGGATTCCTGCTTGAGGGAAAAGGAAGGGCCCAGATCAGGGAGGGGGGCTTGGAGCTGCCCTTTGCAGCCCAGCCCCAGCACCAGGCTCTGGGCAAGCATGTGAGGAGCTGAGCAGAAGCAAAAGGCAGCTCAGGCTGATGTGCATGCACATGCACATACATACCACATGCATCATGCACACACACACCAACCATGGACACAGTTATGCACACGTGCGCACATGCAAATACTCAGAAATACCACCAATGAACACTCAGAAATGTGCATGGACACAATTATGCACACGTACATGCACGCAAATACATATAAACACCACCCATGGATACACAGAAGGCATCTACACATGCCGGCTTAAATTTACTGCGCAGTAACTTACTGCGTAGTATGCAGGAATGGCCGGCATCTACATGTGCAGGTGTTAGAGCACATTAATGCTGTCCGTGGACTGACCGGGAACTAAAGTTAATCCCAAATCAGTCCACACACACAGTGTTACTGTGCAGTAAGGCGCCTACACATATGTTACTGCACAGTAACTAATTGGGCATAAATATACCTGCACGATGCAGGTATCACATTTATGCTCAAGTTGGCATAAGTCGCCATATTTACTGCACAGTACGGGCATGCACTTGTAGACATGCGCCCATACTGCGCAGTAATTTAGTAAATGCACATGTGTAGACATGCCCAGAGAGGTGCATGTACATGCATCACGTGCATGTACATGCCTATAAGTTCATCATGGGGGCACAGAAGGAAATTGGTGAGGTTTTATTCACCAAGGCGCCCCCGGGGGTTACCAGAAATAATGGCCACAAGCTAGCAGAGAGCAGATTTAGACTGGACATTAGGAAGAACTTCTTCACAGTTCGAGTGGCCAGGGTCTGGAACGGGCTCCCAAGGGAGGTGGTGCTCTCCCCTACCCTGGGGGTCTTCAAGAGGAGGTTGGATATGCATCTAGCTGGGGTCATCTAGACCCAGCACTCTGTCCTGCCTATGCAGGGAGTCGGACTCGATGATCTATTGAGGTCCCTTCCGACCCTAACATCTATGAATCTATGAATCTATGCGTGCACAGACGCAATGAATACAGAGATGCACGCATGCTGCAAACAGCTGTGCAAAGGCACTCCCAGTACAAACATCCACATAGCCCCAGGGCCATGACGTGTAGGGGCTGGCCGCTCCCTGCAGCCTCAGTCAGTTCCTGGTTTAGTGCAAACACATGTGGCTGGGGCTGTGTGCCCGAGCACAGGCATCTCTGCCACAGCAGCCCCCACTCAGCTTCCCCCACAGCCTCGCATACAGTGCTCGCCCTCGATGCTGCCCCAGCTCTAGGATATGGGAGCCCTGCCACTGAGAGCTGTGTGTGTGCACACACCAGGCAGTGCTCAGCGCACACAGCATCCTCCATCCCACATGGGGACCGCTCCCTGCCCTCCTTCGCTGTGCCTGACCCCATGTCCACCCCCCATGTGCATGACCCACATGTCACCTCTGTGTCTCCCTGTGACCCTCTGGACCTGCGTCTTGCTGCTTGGGGACCCATGGCACATAGGGTGGTGCTATGGACCAGGGACTGGGGCGCTGACCCTCCCAGCCCACCAGGCAGGTACTGTGAATGGCCTGAGCAGTGTGCTGGGATCAGGGGGATGCAGCCAATCCTTCCACCCCCAGGGCTGCCTGACCCCTTTGTATGGGTGCACACGGCCCCTTTCCCTGCAGCTGTGCCCCGAGGCGGGCAGCTCCCTGGGAACACCAAGACCAGAGCCAGGCAGGCACGAACGCCCAGCTCTGACCCTGCTGGGCCCTATCCATCATGTGAAAGGGTGCAATTCTGTCAACCAAGCAACAGGGTGTGGAGACAGCCCACGCTCGGCACTGCGGGAGGGAGAGGGCAGGGCCGGGGGCCTGGCTTGTAGCCGTGGGAAGGAGGGGTAATCGAGAGCAGCCCCAAGGGGCACAGAGAAAGTTTTGACCCAGTCTGTCCCCTCCCCTGCTGCTCCCTGTCGGTGGCCGGGCTAATCCACTCCTCTGTGCCGGCAGCTCTGTCCAGCCGTGGGACACGAGTGCTGGAGGCAGCGCTGGAAAGCGCGCAGCTGGCACTGGAAGCTGCGTTGGCGGAGCACAGGAGGAGGTTGCAGGCCTGCCAGGACTGCGGCAACCAGACCCAGCCCTGCCCCCGTGAGTCCAGCCCCTGCCCCCGTGGTGGAGGTGGGGGTAGGGAGGGGGCACCGGGGGGCTGCCTGGCCCAGCCATGGCTCCCATTTCACAGACCCATGGCTTGGGAATACCGAGGTGTGGGGTGGGGACAGTGAGTGCCCCCATCACAGCAGAGCAGCACCGCTGGACCGTGCCAGCACCGCCCCAGGCATCGCAGACCCCCATGACAGGCCTCCCTGGAGACCCCTCCAGAGCAGTCTGTGCCTGCACCCACAGTAACCCCACATCCCCCGGAGACCCCCCAGGAGAAGCCTCTCTGCACACATCGGGCAATGCCGCCCCCTCTTCCTGCGGCCCCACCGCTGTCCTGTCTGCCCCGGAGCTGCCTGCAAAGAACTGGGTGCTAAGCTGGGCCTGCAACCCCTATCAGCACCTGTGCCCCCCACCCAGGCGGGTGCCCACCACCTCCAGCTGATGGCTGCGCCTTGCTGCCTGCACCTGGCACAGTGCAGGAGAGGCTGGACCCTGCTTGGGTCTTGCTGGGGATCTCTCTGCCCATGGCTCTGGGACTGTATTGGGGGTCTCCTGTGGAAGGGGGCACTGCAGAGTGGGGCATGTGGGTGGGCTGAGTGTGGGTGGGCTTGGGCACCCCAGCTGCCCTGGCTGGACCCCAGGCCCAGGCCCCCTGATCCTGGCTGCAGCACCAGGAGCACTGCAGGGACTGGCTCCGACTCCTCTCTCCGTGCCTCACAGGGATGCAAAGCAGCACGGTCTTGCCCAACACCCACGGGGACCAGCCGCTTCTAGGTGAGAACCACCCCCCACAACCCCATCCACGGAGGCAGGGGCCAAGGCTGGGCTGATGACGGTGGTGATGGCCTGTGCATGTGTGTGTGTGGGGGGGGGTTCAGTCTGCAGGATGCCCCCATCCCACATGGACGCTGTGTCGTGAGGCCTGCAGGCTTCCCCCCGTCCCCCGCAGCGCTCGGCGTGGGCCAGGGCAGCGCCAGGTCCGAGGCTGCCTGCCGTGGGGGCATGGGGGTCAGCGTCAGTAGCTGCCCTGGCTGCAGAGGCAGCGCTGCCCCCCTGGGGACCCGGTGGCCTGCAGCCCCAGCGCACACAGGCTCAGCCGCCTGCTCGCCTCGCTAATGGCAATTAAGTTTGACAGGTCCGTGCATGTGGGATGGCGCCTCTCGCTGCCACGCGCCGGCACAGCCCCAGCCAGCCCCCCTCACCCCACACCAGCACTCGGCTCTAGAGCTAAAGCCATGCCATGGGGAGACCCCAGGGCTGCAGTAGCAGGTGTGGGGAAGGGGCTGCGGTTCCAGATTGAGAAGCATTGGTCAGGAGCGAAGGGCACTGCCAGGGCTAGGGGGTACATGGGACTGCGGGTCAGGAGCAAGGGGCACTGCAGCACTGGGCCAAGTCCTGCTCCCCCGTGCCCCGTCCAAGCCCTTCCTTCTCTGTTTTGTCCCCAGGTTTGTGCGGCCACCAGGCACTCGCAGCCCCCAACATCACCACAGCCAAGGGCAAGATTGTGGGTGGCAGCGTGGCACCCCGCGGGGCCTGGCCTTGGCTGGTGTCTGTGCGGCTGGACGGGGAGCTGATGTGCGGGGGGGTGCTGGTGGCGGCCACCTGGGTCCTCACGGCCGCCCACTGCTTCACCGGGTACGGGGACAGTGGGGCACAGGCACAGGGGACAGCAGGGTGGGGGCGTAGGGGGCAGCTTGGCCACCCACCCACAGGGCAGTGGGTGCTGGGAGTGCTGGGCTTGGGGCTGGCTGCTCCCCAAGGTCCCCCTCACACAACTGTCCCATCGGCAGGAACCGGAACGAGTTGGCCTGGACGGTGGTGGTGGGCGACTACAACCTGGGCAAGCAGGACGAGGGCGAGCAGGAGCTGCCCGTCAGCCGCATCATCACCCACCCCAAGGTAAATCCCCACTCTTTGCCCCCCTTCCACCCACCCAGGGCCCCAGCACCCTCACTGCCACCGCCTCTGCTTGCAGTTCAACCCCAAGACCTTCCACGGGGACATGGCCCTGCTGGAGCTGACGCGCTCGCCGGTGCCCACGCAGGGGGTGAGCCCTGTGTGCCTGCCTGACGGCCCCCTGGAGCCTGCCCCAGGCACGCCCTGCTACATCGCTGGCTGGGGCTCCCTCTACGAAGGTGGGTGTGGGGTAGGGAGCAGGGGCACGTGGCCCTGGCCTGAGCCCCCTGGCGCTGGGTCGCTGCCCAGCTGGGGTTGGGGTGGCTGCTCCCCGGTGTGACGGGCTCTTGCACCTGCAGAGGGGCCGGCGGCCGAGGTGGTGATGGAGGCACGGGTGCCCTTGCTGAGCCAGGATGCCTGCCGCGGTGCACTAGGCCGGGACTTGCTCACCAGTGCCATGTTCTGCGCTGGGTACTTGTCAGGTGGCATCGACTCCTGCCAGGTACCAGCCAGGGAAGGGCCAAACTGGGGGTGGAGGGAAAGCAAGGCAATGTGCCATGGGGCATAGGCATTAGGAAGCCCCAGCTAGGACTCCTGGGTCCCTTCGCTGGGTGTCCCCTCACCCTCCGCAGAGGACAGGGGCTTGGCAGGTTCCCAGGGGACCCTCCACCCCCTGCCAACCAGAGATGATGCTCCTGGCCCAGGGAGACTCCGGGGGCCCCTTGACGTGCCAGGACCCCGGGTCGCAGCGCTTTGTGCTCTATGGGATCACATCGTGGGGCGACGGCTGTGGGGAGCGGGGCAAGCCAGGTGTCTACACCCGCGTGGCTGCCTTCGCTGACTGGATCGCCCACCAGATGCAGCGTGAGTGTCACTGCAGGTGGGGGCATGGGCTAGGGCAGGAGTGCCCGGGGCAAGCAGCTCAGACCTCAGGGCTGGGGGCAAGGGATGGGTGCTGCAGGATCCTCAAGCCCTCTAATGCTGAACCCCCCTGCCCCCCAGAGTCACCCGCCAGCCGTGAGCCCAGCTGCCCAGAGCTGCTGGCACTGCCCCAGCTGCCCACTGAGCGCCAAGCCCCTGAGCGCACCCGCCTCTGCTCCTTCTACGCCCGCAGCTGCGGCCCCCCCACAGCCCAGGAGGCCTGTGCCCATGCAGCCCAGGAGGCCTGCCAGACCCGGCAGCATCGATGCGGTGAGTGCCAGGTGCTGCCAAGGTGACCTGCTCTCGGCAGCCAGAGCTGAGTGCAAGTGCAGGCCTGGGAAGTGCCCGGCTGCAGCTGAGGGGGTCTCTGACCTGGCCCAGAGCCCTGCTCTCTGCCCACCCCCAGGTGCCCTGTGCAGAGATAAGGCTGCCCAGGGGGGCACAGCTGGGGGAGCAGCTGCATGTTGGAGCTCCTGGAGGGTTGTGGGGGGTGGGGGGCACCGTGGGACACCTGCACACTCCTGCGCCCCCAGAGCTGCGCGCCTACGCCCAGAGACTGCTGGACTTCCTGCACCGTGCCGAGGAGTTCTTCCAGGCCCGCCTGGACGTCTCCTTCTTCACCCAGGCCCTGCCACGGGCCCTGGAGCAGCTCTACACCCACCTCTTTCCTACCCAGGTGCACCAGGTGACTGCAGGTACGGCCACCCCCCAACCAGCAGGTGCCCACTGCCTGACCGCCTACCCCTATACGCGGCAAATGCCACTGCACGCCCCCTGCCCCAAACCAGGTGGGTGCCCACTGCTGCTGGGCTGTGGGTGACTCTGGGGCTGGTTTCCAAGAGCTGCTCACATCTCCACCTCCCCTGCTCAAGCCCAGCCAGGCAGCCAGCCCGAGCCCTGTCCCTGGCAGGCACCTGTCCTTGCTGGGAAGCCAGCCCAGTCCCTACACAGGTCAGCCAAGGTGTGGCACAGCCACTGGGCTAGGGGTCCTGGCCCCCCTCTGTCCCCATCACCGCAGCCCACAGGCCCTTGGCTGCCAGCTCTGAGCCCTGTGTCAATCCCCCAGAGCAGGCCTCGGACGCAGCTCGGGGAGGACACGCTGGCCCCATGAAGCAGGCAGCAGGAGGGATTCAGAGCCCCACACGCAGGTACAGTTATGGGGGCACAGGGAAGCGGGTAGGGCTAGTGCCAGGCACAGGCCAGTGCAATGGGGGCTGCTCTCCGCAGCATGCAGAGGAAGCAGCCAGCACCCCGGGCTTGTGCCCTACCCAGGCAGACGCCCAGGGCATGCATAGAGCTGCAGCCGTGATGCACTGGGGCAATGGAGGGGCAGCCTCTGGGGGGCACAGGAGGGGCAGATAGGGGCAGCAGGGAACATAACCCATGAGCCTAGGCACAGGGCAGGGATCCCAGGTGCTCCTGGCAATCATCTGCTGGGGCTGGGGACGGGACCTCACCCAGTTCTCATTGCAGGGCCAGGCAGCCCCAGCCCCCCAGCCCCAGGCCCCAGCCCCAGGGGCTCCAGCTAGAGGACCAGGTGCAGGAGCTCAGCACTGCAGAGCCAAAGCCAGAGTTGGAGCCACCACACGGGGAGGAGCAGCTCTTCCTGCAGGTAACAGGGCAGGGAGCCCAAGGCTGCACCCGACTGCTGCCCCCAGCCCAGGTGGAGCACAGAGCCCGATACGGGGCCACAGCTGCAAGCTCTCTCAGTTCCCAGGGCCAAATGGGGCTCAGCAGCCTGCCCCGTGGCATTGCACACGTGCTCAGGGGCCCGGGGCTCTGGCCATGGCCCCTGCATTGGCACCAGAGCTGGACAAGCACCCTGGAGCCCAGAGAGACAACGTGTCCCCTGCCCACCCCGTGGGCCTCCACTACCCAGACCCAGCTGCCTCAATGCATCCCCAGAGCCCCAGCCCATACCGCATGCCTCTGCTCTTCCATCAGCCTCCAGAACAGCCAGCACTCCCTGCCCACTTTTATAGCCTCTCTGGGGCAGGTGGCCACAGCTGGAGGAGGTAACAAGGCCCTTCGTTAACCCTGCCCAGGCTGCCACTGTGTGTGTATGTATGTGTGGGGGTATCTGCCCCATGGCCGGCTCTGCCCCTACGCCTCAGCCCCCTCACATCATTGCTGTCTGTCCCACAGGGTGAGGAGCTGCAGCAACATGGTCGGAGCTCCCTTCGGCAGCTGTGGGCCATGCTGGGCTCTCAGACCTCCCCACCGGACACTGCGGAGCCCATCAGTGCCCCTGCCCCAAACCGTAAGTGCTTGGAGGGTGCCTGTTGTGGGGGGCATTGGGGCATGGCAGCCAGCTGAGGGCAGCAGGGGCACGGCCGTGCTGGGTGAGAGCTGGTTGCACTGTGCTCCTTGCGCTGGCACCAACACACTGTCCTGCCCGGCTCCGGTGGGGGCAGGGGGCTGCCCTCTCCCACTGGGCTATTTGAGCCCCTTTGTCTGTGGCAGGATCTGCAGTCCCGGGGGGCCGCCCCACACGGGAGAAGCGAGAGCTCCGGGGTGACGTCGCAGGGGATGAGGCAGCAGGCGACAGCCGAGGTAGGCGCAGCCCCTGACCCAGGAGACCAGCCCAGGATGCCTCACCCAGCCTCTGCCTGGTGCCCTGGGCTGGCAGGGTTGCAGGGGTCTAGGCCCAAGCCCCCACTCCCCCAGGGCCCATGCTGGCAGCTCAGCTTCCCTTCTCGCCAGCCATCCAGGTGCACCCCACCATGAGAGCTGGGAGCAGGCTCACTGTCTCCCAGCTCAGTACATCTGTGCCCTGTTATCAGTGGCTGTGTCTCACCCCAGAGGTGGCTGCCATGAAGCCCGCTACCCCCGGGAGAAGGGTAGCCCCCAGCCTGGCTTGGCTGGTGGCCGGCACACCCTGATCCCTGCACTCTCTGCCATGGTGCAGGCTGCCTGGGGCTGGCCGAGGCGGCGCGGCGTGTCCAGGCCATGCGGGAGCTGTACCGCTGGGTGCTGCAGGTGCCAGACGGGGACCTGGCCATGACCTTCCAGGAGGTGAGTGCCCACCCTGCAGCCCGGCACCAGGCACTGCCTGCCTGGAGCTACTCTGGCTTGGGTGCAAGCAGGACCCAGTGCACGTGGTGACCCCCCTGCCCTGGGGTGGCTGCAGTGCCCTTTGCCCCGCTCCACAGCCTGGTCCCCATCTTGGGCTGGGTGAGGTTAATCCTCCAGCTCAAGCCCAGCAGGCCGTGCTGCCACCCTGCTGAATCCTGGGTTTGAGCCCCCGCTCAGGCTTGCAAGTTCTCCTTCCCTTCCTGTCCCGAACATTGCAGGGCAGGTCCCCAGCTGTGGTGTTGCACCCGGAGCAGGCGGTGTCGCAGTGCTAGACGGAGGGGTGGGGGGCAGGGGCACAGGCTTGCCGGCTCGCACTCCCCAGTGCAAAGCACCCTGCGCGTGCCCCAGCTCTCACGCCTCCCTCCCCTCCCTTCAGATCCTGGTGGACCTGGGCTCCAAGAACGCCAAGGGGCTGTGCAAGGCGCAGGTCCGGGCCACGGTCGGTGGCAGGGCCATGGCCTTCCCTGGCCTCGTGGGGCTGGACAGTGACTCGCTGCACCGCAGCATGCCGGGCCTGGTGGCCGCCGCGCTGGAGACCTTGAAAACCTAACAGGGACCCTGGGGCTGGGTGTTGCCCCCTGCCCCACTGGCTCCAGAGCAGGATGAGGCCAGGCAGGGGGTGTCCCCTGGAGATGGAGAACCCACCTGGCTGAGGCTGGGCCAGCCAGGACTGGACCCTCCAGCCAGACACACTGCAGAGCCTGGCACCTTCCAGCCCACCTACCCCAGCAGCAAGGCGAAGGTGTGGGGACGGCGCAGGGGACCTGGGGAGAGAGCAAGCAGCCGAGGCAAGCCGCTTGGGGCAAACATCGCCTTGGCCCCCGGCCCTGCAAGGGTGGAGCAGGCCTGAGTGGTGCACCCCGGACCGAGGAACTGCCCAGCACTGGCTCCTGGCTTATCTGCAGCCTCCCTGTAGCTCTGGACCCAGGCTGCCCTGGCTGCCCCCTGCCCCATCATCAGAGGGAGCAGGTGACTCTGGGGCCCTCTTTGCTGGCTGACAAAGGCCCCATCCCCTCACTTCCCCACAGGCTTTGGGTAATAGGCTCCCCCCTGCGCTCCCTGCCTTGCAGGGCCAGGAGGCCAAGCACAGCATGGACCCCAGCCCCCTGTGCCCGCACTGGCACCAGGCCTGGGCATGGGGACAGACCACGCTCCCACTGTCTGCAAGCCCTGGGCTCCCCTCCTCAGGCTTGCCTCACTGCCTGGCCTTGGCTACAGCCCTTCTGCTGCCCTGCCTCGGTTTCCCCATCTGTAAAAGGGCCCCAGATCTGCCTCCTAGGGGACAGGGCAGCTGGCTCCACCTCCACATGCTGAGGGCAGGAGTGGGGCAGCTAGGACAGCTCATCCCACTGCAGAGCCTCCCTCGGCCAACACATAGGGCCTATTTATTTGTACAGAGAATGGTTTATTTTTAAATAAATGGGTATTTTATGGTAACCCCGTCTCAGACGTCTGCAGGGCCAGTAAGGTGGGGCAGCTGGGACCCTCCCCGGCATCGCCACTTGGCGGGGGCCTGCTCTGTGGGGTCTCCAGTGGTGACCCCAGCTCCAGTGCTGCCTGGCTCCCGCCCCTGAAGAGAGCTGGGCCTGGGATCGGGACCGCTCCCTGCGGGATTGGTGCCATCGGAGCAGGAAGCAGCTGCTGGCAAGTGGTGAGTGACAGGGCGGCTGGACCCAGTGCCGAGGCTGCCGTTTGCTCCCAGCCACCCTCGCAGCAGTATTCAGAGCCACGCGGCATCCCGGCTGCCCCCCGGCAATGTCTGCCAAGGCCCTGCATAGTGCTGACAGCCCCCAAGGAGGGGGAAGGGGGAGCCACAATGCCTGGGCTCTCTGTCCAGCCTGGGGAAGGAGTGAGCGCCACATATCCATCGGGATTCCTGGGTTCTCTTCCAGCGCCCCGGGAGATTCCCATGGTCCTGAGCACCTGCAGCTCCAGCTGAAGCTAGCGGGAGGAGGGATGCTGAGCTCCATGGAAAAGCAGACCCTGGCACCAAGCTGGGCAAGACAGGGCACCAGCGCCAGATGCTGGACATGTTGGTTAGACTGGGCAACACAGTCCTGCCCAGGCCAGGCCAGCTCCAAATGCCCCAGAGTGCGATTCCTCAGCACAGAGAGAAACGGCCCCTCCCGGAGGGTTAGAAATGACCTGCGAACCTCCAGCCCCAGCCCTCCAGCGCCTGGGACCCCCTGCGGCAGGGCACAGAGACCCTGGTGGAGTCCCCTCCCTACTCTGTGGCACAGCTCACCAGGACCTTCCCTGACACAGTACAGAGAAACAGCTGCTAACTGCAGCAAACACCTGGCTTCCCCCAGGAGAGGTGGAGTGGATTGGCACCACATGGCATGCCAGCCCTGGGTGGCCATGGCCAGATGAGGCCCCATCTGCAGCTCTCTGCCTGGCTGCTGAGCTGCGAGGTTGCGGTGCCATCGGGCACGGGGCTTGGAGCTGTCAGGCCACCTGCACCCGGCGCGTCTGGGAGCATTTGGCACGGCAGGGAGAGTCGAGGAACCCCCAAGGCACCCGACGGCCGGTGTAGTTGTGGGGCAGTCCCCCAAGATGCTGCATGCCTGGCAGGGCCTGGGTACCAGGCCAGGCACACTGTGCCCCTCGGCATGGTACTGGCAGAGCCGCCGATTGCTGCCAGTGGCACCAGCGCTGGCATTGCCCGCCTGCCCCTTGCCCCTGGGGTGGGGGCAGCAGGGGGACGGGATCGCAATGCCGCCTCTGATCCCTCGCCCGTGGCTCTCACTCCCACCCCTCCCCCCGTGCACCTGTCTCTGCCCGTCTCCAGCATTTCCCCCACGGTGTCTGCTCTGACTTCCGTCCTTCCCAACGCCCCGCAGACAGTCAGGGGCCGGCTCAGCCCCGGCACTGCGCTGCGGTATGGAGGGTCCAGCTCTGCGGCTCGCCTTGCTCTGGGCCATCGCCCTGGCGGGTAAGGATAGGGGTGCGGGGGGTGCCAGCTGGGAGGGGTTGCAGAGTCTGCGGCCGCCAGTGGCTTTGTGCTGATCCCGGAGGGAGCCTGAGCCCCATGGAGCCCCAGAGCTGGCGGGACCTCAGAACAGGGCAGAAAGAGCCTTTCCTGGCAGGGGGCCACAGGCTTGGTGTGACCAGCCGCCCTCGCCCCTTGCAGGACAGAGGCACTCCCTGCCCCAGGCCCCGGGAGGCGTGTTCTGGGGGCAGTGGCAGGAGACCAGGACCCCTGCCCCTTTGCCCCCCACCTGCCTGGCTTGGCAGGTCCCCCCTCCCACCCCCAGACCCCCCTGAGTGTTCATGGGGCCGCACACCCACAGGCGGCTCGTGCGTGAACCAGGAGGAGCGGCTCATCAACTACCTCTTCAACGAGAAGGGCTACAACAAGGACCTGCGCCCCGTCGCCTCCACAGACCAGGCCGTCGACCTCTACATTGCCCTGACGCTCTCCAACCTCGTCTCACTGGTGCGTGGGGTGGGGGCGCACCAAGGGAACCCCCTGGGCATGAGGCAGCCAGGACCCACCCCACAGGGCAGCTCAGGGGCCTCCCAGGACTTCAAGGAGGCTTCTCCCGCCTCACCATGGGCCTCATCCTGCCCTGAAAGACCCAGCTGGGTCCTCAGCCCCAACCCAGACCAGGTCCCCAGGAGCTGAGGGAGGAAGCTGCAATTGCACTGTGCCCCCAGGCCACACCAGGACATGCCGGAGATGCAGCACCGCTGCAGAGGGTGGCGGGGGGCCCAGGCTGCACCTCATTGCTGCCTGGTGTCGTTACAGAAAGAAGCCGACGAGACCCTCGCCACCAGTGTCTGGATTGAGCACGTGAGTGGGTTCGGGGTCCCTGGGGCAGATTTTAGGGTGGGGAGGGCTCAGCGGTGGAGCCAGCTACTGCCCCTCTCCTCACTCCCAACCCTTGCCCATCCCTCTGCCCCCGGTGCCTGCTTGCTGCAGCACTCCTGTCCCCCAGAAGCCATGGCAGCCTCCCCACGGCTCCTCTGGCCCCTCGAGCCTGGCCCTTGAGGCACAGGAGGCCAAAGGTGCCTTCTCCGGGCAGAGCCTACCCCCGATCCCCCTGCTGTGCCAGTCAGTCTGGGCAGAGGTGGCTTCTGGATGCACGGCCGGTTCCCATCTGTAAGTAGGTGAACCGGTCTCCCGGGCTTCTCTGCAGAGCTGGGTGGATCTTCGGCTGCAGTGGAACAAGTCGGAGTTTGGCGGCATCCAGATCCTCCGGCTCCCCCCGGACATACTGTGGCTGCCCGAGATCTTCTTGGAGAACAAGTGAGCAGCGTGCCCTGCTGAGCCCATGGAGGCCAGGCCGTGTCTGTACCCATCACTGGCACACCACTAGCTCTGGGCTGGCTGCTCTGGCCAGTGATGCCTGTGAGGCGGGGATGCCCTAACCCACTCGGCGTCCCTCCAGTGAGGAAAGGGGTGCGGGGACAGGGCCCTGTGCTGGCTGGATCCGTGCATGGAGCTGTCAGCAACACCCTCTTCAGATTCCTGCTTTTCAGTCTCCATTGTGGTACTCACAGCCACAAGCTGGTGGGAACATGCATCCCACGGCCTGGGAGCACATGGTCCTTCGGGACCTTCACACCCTCCTCAAGCTGAGGACGGGGATGCTAATCACTCAGCAGAGTCCAAGCCCCGAGGAGACTGCCCCATTGCTCTGGTGCCAGAAAACCTTTAGTTGGGGTATCCTGGCAGGGGCCTCCTCTCCCACGGGACCAGTACAGCAGTGGCAGGGGGGGAGAATCGGGGCCTTCTTGACCCCCATGGCTGGCAGCGCTCACCCTCCAGCACCCTCTGTTTGCACAGCAACGACGGCACCTTCCAGATCGCATACTACTGCAACGTGCTGGTCTACAACACGGGCGACATGTACTGGCTGCCGCCCGCCATCTTCCACAGCGCCTGCCCCATCAACGTCAAGTTCTTCCCCTACGACTGGCAGAACTGCAGCCTGAAGTTCAGGTACGGACGGGGTCACTCGCCACCACTGCCCACCACCCCTCGGGCCTGTCATCTAGAAGAGGGGAGGCCGAGAGGAACACAGGACCTCCCTGTAACAGACCTCCACGAAGAGGAGGAGGAGGACAAGTTGTTCTCCGTGGCCCTGGCAGGAAGACAAGGAGAATTAAGGACAAGAGGAAATGGGTTTGATGGGCAAGGACACAGGCTGGATCCTTCCCAAGGGTGGGTGTGGTGGAACGGGCTGTGGGATATCCTTGGCCGGAGGCTTTTCAGGACAAGCGTCTGTCGGGGCTGGTCCGGGTGCCGCAGGCTAGACAGTCTCCTGAGGTTCCTTCCAGCCATACGTGCCCACATAGCATGGCCCCAGCAGCCTGGGATCCATTCCCATGCCCCAGTTTGGCCAATACAGCCCCATTACCGGCCCCAGTCCTGGCACAGAGCCCTAAAGCCCTCTGAAGTCAGGTGGGAAGACACCCATTTGCATCTACCTTGGAGCAGTCCCAACAGGCATCTCCCTATTGATGTCAGTGGGTTGAGGCCAGGCTCCCCATTACCCAGGGTAGCAGTGACACCTGGGTACAAGACAGAGGCTGAGGCCTCCAACCGGGATGCGCTGGCTCAGCTCAGCCCCAGACACCGACCCGTGGGTAGAGATGACCTCCACCCAAGGCCACACGTGCCCGCCAGGGCCCAGAGCCATTGGTCTTCTGGCTCTTGGCAGAGGTGGATTCGGCAGCCAGCGCAGGGGACGGGTGCTGGAGTTGAGGAGGAGGAGGAGGACGAGGAGGGGTACCGGGCAGGCACAGGCTGGCATGTACTCACCTGCCTCTCTCTGGGGCAGATCCCTCATGTACAACGCCAAGGAGATCAACATGCAGCTGCGGCAAGAGTTCGATAAAACCACCAATAAATCCTTCCGCACGGAGTGGGTCGAGATCGACCTCGCGGCCTTCACTGGTAAAGAGTGTCCGCCCCAGCCCCAGTCTGGTCTCATGACCGGGGTATGTGCTGTGCCCCTGAGGACAGCGCCAGGCTGTCTCCTCGCAGCGTCCGGCCAGGCTCGTGTCCAGGGTGGTGGGTGGCCCGGGGACGGCCCGTTCCAGGCCAGCAAGGGGACTGCAAAGCCCATGGTGATGCCCTTCCCTGCTCCCCTCTCCCGCAGAGAACGGGGAGTGGGAGATCATCCACAAGCCAGCCCGCAAGAACATCGACCCGAACTTCACACCTGACAGCAACGCCTACCAGGACATCACCTTCTACCTCATCATCAAGCGCAAGCCGCTCTTCTACATCATCAACATCGTCATGCCCTGTGTCCTCATCGCCTTCCTGGCCATCCTCGTCTTCTACCTGCCGGCCGACAGTGAGCGCAGGACCCCCCACCCCTCGGGCCCACACTGAGAAGGGGTCCCCTTCCTCACCACAGCGGCTGAGGCGCTCCAGGCCACAGCCATGCAAGGGAGGGGTCCCCCCATAGCCAAGCCAAGCACAGGATCCCAGAGACCAAGGGTGCCCTCCACGTGCAGTGAGATGGGATCCCCTCAGTCCCACATGTGGTGAACACAGCATCCCTCTGCCCCAAGGAGGTACCGGACCCTGGTCCCCTGCCCACGGCGATGGCAGGGCTGGCTCTGCCGACCACAGGTGCCCAGCCGGGCAGGGGGAGCCCTCCCGCACTCGCTGCCGGGGTTGGTCTGCTGGCTGACCCCCCCCGTGGAGCTGGTCTGCCCCATGAGGGAGCAAGAGGGGTCCTTACTATGTGCCAGGGGACGGGAGGACTGTGGGGGCACTCCCTAGAGCTGGGGCAGGAGGGGAGGCACCCTGAGATCTCTGCTTTTCCAGGTGGGGAGAAGATGACCCTGATTATCTCCGTCCTGCTTGCCCAGTCCGTCTTCCTGCTGCTGATCTCCCAGCGCCTGCCTGCCACCTCCCTGGCTGTCCCCCTCATCGGCAAGTGAGTCTCCAGCTGCCCCCCGCCATGCATGCCCCCAGGGCCGGGGGGGTAGATGGCTTCTGCCGGGTGGGTGGGACATGCCCCATGTGACGGGGACCCCCAGCCGGTCCCGGTCTGCAGGGCTCTTCCTGCAGAGAAGTGGGGGTAAGTGTGGCCCCCCCAGGGCATGGCTCTGCCCCAGGCTGCCGGCTGAGTGCTGGGCTCTGCTTACAGGTACCTGCTTTTCATCATGCTGCTGGTGACCGCGGTGGTGGTGACCTGTGTGGTGGTGCTGAACATCCACTTCCGGACGCCCAGCACCCACATCATGTCTGCCTGGACCAAGGAGGTGAGCAGGAGAGGGGTAAAGGGGGCTCTGGCAGGATGCAGGCCGTGGGTCCCCCATTGTCCCCTCATGCCTTGTCCAAGACTGTTGGACCTTCAGGCCAGGCATGGTCCATCTCCCTCAGCTCATGCTGAGAACCAGCTGAGACTGGAGTTGCAGGACCGGTCTGCATGGCTCTGACCCTCCATATGGCACGGCCTGGGGTGGCTGAGCCTTGACGGGGGGTGGTGACTTTGGATAAATGCTGCAGGGCTGGGTGGGGGCCAGGGCTGGTGAGATCCCCTGGCCCCCTTGGCATGCGGCAGGGCAGGCCCCCTTTAGCTGGGCCAGCCCCAGCCGGGGGCAACACCTCTAGCCCAGTGACACTACAGGCCCAGGCACTGAGCTCTGGCATCCAGCATCACCCCCCAAGTCATAGGTGACAAGAAAGAACGTGGGGGGGAGTCCAGCCCTTTCCCCCAGCCCCAGCCTCCTGCCCCCCAGGTCTTCCTGGAGACCCTGCCCCGCCTGCTGCACATGTCCCGGCCAGCCGAGAGCGAGCCTGACCCGCGCCAGGGGCTGCTGATCCGCCGCAGCAGCTCCGTGGGCTACATCGTCAAGGCGGAGGAATACTTCAGCGTCAAGGCACGCAGCGAGCTCATGTTTGAGAAGCAGTCAGAGCGGCACGGGCTGGCCAGCCGTGCCACCCCCGCACGTGAGTGCCCGTGCCCCTGCCAGGGACCGGGGGGCAGGGGAGCAGCTGCATGGCACCCCTGGGAGATGCAAGGCAAGGCTGTGCAGGGACCATGCAGCAGGCAGGAGCCCCTGTCCCACATGGCCCTGGCCCCTGTCCAAGCAGCCCCATAGGACTGGGACCCTGCCCACGAAGCTGTCATGCCCGCTTCTCCCACGAAGCTGTCATGCCTGCTCTCAGCTCACAGCTCTCCTCCTCTCCACACCCCGCACAGCAGGACCGACCCCCTTGAGCATGGGTGACACACAGGAGCAGCTGTATGGCGAGGTGCAGCCGGCGATCGATGGGGCCAACTTCATCGTTGAGTACACGAGGGAGAAGAACGCCTATAACGAGGTAGGTGGTGGGGCAGGGGGCAGCATCCCAGCCCACCAGGTGCCCAGAACAAGGCTTAGACTCCATCCCTGCCCCACACCCACAGCCCGCTTCCAGTCTGACCCGGGTGGCATGAGGGGTGGGCATGAGGGGGCTGGAGCCCCTAGAGACGCCCCCTCCCTGCCCCTGTCCCCCCAGCTGGCTCTGACTGGCACCGTGTTGGCAACTGCAGCAGAGACACGAAGGCAGGAGCAGGGCCAGAGCTGCCCTCTGCCCCCATCAGAGCGGGCAGCCATGAGGACTGCCCCGCAGGGGACTGGTAGCTTCACAATCCAGCTTGCCATGGGGAGCAGGTGCTGTGAGGAGCCCAGGCTGCCCCTGCTATAGGGGGAAGGGGTGCAGGGTGGCAGTCTCCAGGACTCTTGGCTGTGCCGCCGTGCCCAGCCCCCTCCACCCTCTCTTCCTCTTCACTCTGCCTATTCCTCACCCACCCTCACCCCTTCGCCCTCCCTGGCTCTGGTCTGCCACCCCTGGGGTCCCCCATCCCAATGGGCCCCTCCCATGCTACAGGAGAAGGACAACTGGAACCGTGTGGCCCGGACGGTTGACCGGCTCTGCCTGTTTGTGGTGACCCCGGTGATGGTCCTGGGGACCCTGTGGATCTTCCTGATGGGCATCTACAACCACCCGCCACCGCTGCCCTTCGCCGGGGACCCCTTCGACTACCGCACGGAGAACCGCCGCTACATCTAGGGGCTGCTGAGACACTGCCACCCAGCCCAGGGCAGCAGGGCCCTGCCCACCCTCTCTTTCTGAGTTATTTCTGCTTTTCTTACCTTGTCCCGGATGATAAAATAAAGCCCTGGGCCTGGGCTGGCTGGTCTGTGGGGTTGTGTCGAGCACCAAATCTTGGCAGCACAGAAAGGAGGCGATGTCTCTGCCCCACAGCTGCCAACCTCCAGGCTCTGTCCCGCTGTGTCCTGCTGCTCTGCCCTCCCCCTGGCCAGGGCTGGAGCAGAGATGCAGAGTGGGGATGGTGAGGGACAGGAGGGTGAGGCCCCCATACCTGTAGGTAGTGCCCAAGGCTCAAACCCTACTCGGCCCATGTTGTCATGCCGCTGTCTCTGACCATCCGCGCAGCAGCCGTTGCCCCCTTAGACATCAGCATCTTGGGAGCTTCTGGCACAAACCAGCTGCTGGAAACATGAGAGGTGGCACCAGACAAGCAGCTGCTCTCCCCAGCCACCAGTGAGCCATGCTGTGGCTCTGGCAGGGGACCCTGGGGCAGGGCTAGCCCTGGTCCTCACCTGACTGGGGGTTCAGTGCACTAAGCCATGGGTCCCAGCCTTCCCCTGGGGACGTGGCTCTGCTCTATCCATGTCCCGCTCTGGAAGGTTTCTCCTGGCATCCACTATAACTTCCCTTTGAGTAGTCAGTCACAAGCTGCCCTGTGCCCTGTACCCCCCGGGACCCTGCAGACAGGTCTCAAGCCCCCTCCTGGCCCCTGCACATAAGCGCCCCCCAGCTGACACCCGCACACTGCACCCTTCCAGCCCTTCTTTGCAAACCAGCTCCTGCTGTGTGGGCACATGTGTTCCCTTCCCTAAGCAGGATAGAAAGCGGCAGCATAACTACGGTCGCCCTCATCCAGGCAGGGGGGCTCTGGAGGCACATGCACATGCAAGGCACTGTGACTGCATGCACACAGATGCACCTGCCCACAGCAGGGACCCATCTCTGGTACCCGAGGACAAGCTGCCGAAGCCTGAGCTAAAGGAGCAGCCCAGGGGGCTCTGCGGACCAGCTAGGAGGAGACAGGGGCTGTTCCCAGCATTTACTGCTGCCCCTTGCTGGGTCCAATGCACCGAGGGAGGCACATGTGCTCTCTAACGTGGGGTCAGGGGGCACAGACAGACCCACAGTACCTGAGCCAGGCACCCGCTGTGCAGCAGGGCTGGTGGTCCCTATCCTGTCCCCAGGGGCACCCCACCCTGTCCTGCTCCTTGGGACTGCTCCCAGGGCAAGCCACCAAGTGCCCCATGCCCTGCTCCTTGGGGAGCATGGAGATGGACCTGCCCTGCCCCCAGTGACCGGGTGCGGGGGAGGCAGGATCCCATTGGAAACCACACTCCAGGACCCCAACCCCCTTGGAGGGCTCCAGGATCCGTTCAGAGCTGGGGGTGAGAAGTCAGTGCCAGCTGCCACCTGGTCACTGGAGAGGGGCTGAGACCTGCATGTTCAGTCCGTGCCAGACCCATGTGGCAGCGCTGGGGCAGGGAGGAGGGTGCCCAGAGCCTATGACCCAGGCAGCTCCTTTGCTGAGCCCGGGCTCCAAGCCCTCCCTGCCCAAGCCACCTCACTCCTGCCGCCTTCCAGGACAGACCCCTGCGCCCCACAGTGCCGGACACTGCCTGGGCCCCACTGCCTCATGGACCCCTGCCCTGCCAGCCAAAGCCCGCCTGGGCCCCAGGCTGCATCGCGAAGGCCCCAGAGCCCTGCTGTCAACCCAGCCCAGCCCAGCCCAGCCCAGCCCCAGGGGCCCCACCAAGGAAGGCCACAGGGAGAGGCTGGGCCAGGGGATATTCTTAAGGGGGGGCTGTGGCCAGCAGCGGAGCAAGGCCAGACGGGAAGCACAGGGTCCCATTTCACGGACAGCTGATGCTGCTCGAGCCGCAGCACACCTGGTTTGCAAACCGCAGGCAGACAGCCGAGATGGCCACACTTCCCTCAGCCCCACGGCACAGCCAGGGATGAAGGGGGTCCTGCCCCCCCACCTCAGGCTCAGGGGGCTCCTTCCAGCAGGGACCAGCTCTGCTCCCAGCCCCACCTGGGCACACAGCCACAGCTGCCACCTCCACCCCAGGTGTGCGCATGCAGGGGTTAACCCCATAGCTGCTGAAAGCGCCGCCTGGCATCCCGGCAGATCAGAAATGGGCCTGTACGTGTGGGGTGGGCTGGGCTGGGCAGCCCCCCCGAAGCCATATGGCCCTCTCAGATGCAGCCATAGGGCTGAGCCCTGCCCTGCCTCCACCCAGATTTGCCGGGGGGGGGAGCAGGATCTCCAGTTTGGTTCTCAGGGGTGGGGAGCCCACAGGTCTGAGGCAGCACAGACACACACACACAAAAGTCACCCCTAAAAGTGCCCCTCCAATAGCCAGGCCCAGGAAGCTGCTGCTCCCCATGAACAACCGAGGGCCCTGCTGGCATCCTCCGGGCTCTCCCAGCAGCCCTGCCGGCCCCTTGGCTCTGCCAGTCTTTGCTGACCAGTGACTCTGGGCATCACAGCCAGGACCCAGGGGCCTGGGAGCCCTCCAGGCACAGCACAGGGTGGGGAGGCCCTGGCACAAGAGCCCACGTCCAGGGGGAGGGCAGGCATTGCCGTGCCCAGTATGCTGGGATGATGGGGGCGCAGCAGGATCAGACAGGGGCAGCCTGTCTCTTGTCCCTGCTGTGGGCACTTTGCCAGCCCCTCTCGGGTGCTGTGGCAGGACATGTCTGGAAGGGACATCTCCCCTGCCCCAGCTGGGCCTGTCCCTGTCCCTGTCCCATGACCCCACTCCCCACTGTCATTTGAGAGCAGCTTTAGCCCCCGGGAGGAGAACAGCTGACAATGCCGTGGCTGGACAGCTGGGCATTGTGCCGGGGAGGAGGGGCACAAGCCACCCACCCCAGCCCGAAATAAACCTCCTGAGCGCACACTGGCCACTGTCTCGGGACAGAGGCTGCTGTCACCATGCGCTGCATGGCTCTGCTCATGGCCCTGGGCTCCCTCGCAGGTAGGCATTGCCCAGCTGGCAGGGGCAGAGCGGGGCTGGGGGCAAGGGGCAGCCCTGGCTGGGCTATGCTGGGTGGCATGAGCTAGGGAATCAGACAGGGCAGGGCAGGCACCCCTTGGCTCTGACACAGGGCCAGCTCCTTTGCCCCCCATTCCTTCTTTGGGCTCCATGGCCCTTCTGGCTGGAGGCACAATGCCCTCCCTAGAACCTGCCCCCTCTCCAGCCCCAGGGGTGCAGCAGAGCCCACCCTGGGCTCATCATCCCCCGCTTGTTCCCATGGACAAGTACAGCCGCTAGCACGGCTGACCGGGCTGAAGCTAAAGGCACAGCCCAGTGAGCACCTCTGCGGGCTGGCTCTGGGCCTGACGTGCAGGGGTGGCCATGGGTTTAACCCTACCGGAGAGGGGATTTTGCTGGTAATAGCTCCCTCTCCACGCATAGCACACCGCACCAGCCTAGCCAGTGAGCTGGGACCACTCTCCTCCTTCTGCTTGCAGTGTGCAAGAGCCCGAGACCGCGGCACAATCATTGCCAGGCACTGTTGTAATCAGGGGCCAGCTGCTGAGCCTGTCTGTTAGCAGGGGCTCTGAGCAGGGAGCACACACAGAGAGTGAGCTCACACATGCATGCACATACATACATGTATGCATATGCATATATATACACAAATGCTGAGCTCTCACACACCTGCGCACATACACCCTGTGAGCTCTCACACATGCATACATACATACACATGCACCCCTCATGAGCTCACTTACACACACACTGCCCCCCGTGAGTTAGCATACACCCCCCCATGATCTCACACACACACACACACCCATGCACACACCCTGTGAGATCACACGCACACACCGTGATTTCACACTCAGACATGCACACACCTGCCATGACCTCACACATCTATGTATACATACACGCCCACACGCACACTTTCCCCCATGCATGCATATGCAGGTACATGCACATATACACAAGTTGAGCTCATACGCACGCACTGTGTGCTTGCTCTGTCTCTCACTCACACACATACACACACACTCACACTCACACAAGGGCACAGGCTGAGCTCAGCCAGCCTCCTGCTGTCTGGTCTAACACACTTCACACTTTCCAGTGAGCAGCAACAGTTTTGCTAATTAAAGCAATGTGGGCACGTGGGGCCTCTCCTGCAGCTTGTGCAGCCTGTGAGGTGCCATGTGGAGCCCACAAGGTCCCGTGTGGACCCTGTTGGGCAGCTGCTGCATGTTGATTATTTAAAATGAGAGGAAATAAAATCGTCCATGAGGTGACAACTGGTGCAGGCAGGGGGGTGCAGTTCTGGGCGGGAGGTGCCAGGCTGGCTCTTGGGCCCCCACTAGGCTGTTTGGCAGGAGCTAAGTAAAAGGCTGTCCCAGGGGAGGGAGCAGGTGGCCCAGCCTGGGGCTGCAGGGGAGTGCTGGGGGATGGCTAATGGCTCCCATCCCTCTACCCTGTCCATCACCAGCCACGAGGGTCGTCCCCTGCTGCAACGCACCAAAACACAGGCTTCCCAAAAGAAGGTGCCCCCTGAGCCAGCAGCAGGAGTAGGTTTTTATCTTTGGGCCCAGGCAACCCCAGCCTGCACTTGAGAACCTTTTGTTGCTGGTTCAAGTCCTGCTTGAGGGCTGAAATCAGCTCCCAATCTAATGGTGCCCCTGTGTGAGAGCGTGCAGGGTCTCAGCCTATTTGGGGTGGGGAGGCAGAGCCTGCCGCACAAAGCTCAGTGCGACCTGGCTGTTAACCTGCCTTAGGAGTCTGTGGCATGGGCAAGGCTGGGTGGGGCCTAGCGGCTGAGCCCCTGCAGAAGGGGCCAGGTGTGACGGGTGCTGGGGCCATTGTGGTCCTGGCTGCACCCGCTCTGGGCATACCCAGGCCCCTGGCTGGGGCCGGGAGGTGGCACCGTCCAGGTGGCAGAGTGCGGGTAGGTGCCATAGCGGGCTGCCCAACCCTCTCCAGCAGACACAAGGATGAGCCACCCCACTCAGGCCCATGCCACCCCCTTCTCAGGTGTCCTGGGCAGAAACCAGGAGGAACAGCTGCTCAATGACCTGATGGCCAACTACAACCGGAACCTGCGCCCGGCCCGGCGGGAGGAGGACATCATCGACGTCAGCCTCAAGCTCACGCTCACCAACCTCATCTCCCTGGTATGCGGAGCCGCCCCCGTCCCTTCCCACCGCACCGGGGTGTCCACGGCGGCACCAGGCAGGAGCGGGTTCAGAAGCCATGGGCTTGGGCCTGGCCTCTCTCCTGGCTTTGCCCCTTCTGGCTGGAGGATACCCCTTGGCAGCACCGCCTAGGAGCAGAGATCCCAGAGGCCATGGACACTGATGCCAGCCGCAAGCCAAGGCAGGGCACCTGCAAAGGCACCGGGTCCTGAGCAGGGACAGCCAGCGCCTGCCCCTTCCACTGCCTCTGCCCTGGGACGAGGCTCCCTGCCAGGCCAGCAGCCTGTGGCTCGAACTATGGGATGCTCTGTCTCAGCTGCCTGTGGTGACAATACCTGGCAAACCTGGCAGCTCCCATACTGGGCAGGCTGGGAGCAGGGCAGGGGCCAGTACCCTGGACAGGTCGGGGGCAGGTGCAAGGGAAGCAGTTGCCCAGGTTGCCATTTCAGGCACTGGCCTGGCTAGCCCTGCAGACTGGTGGGGGCTGCGACCCTGGGATGCCATCCTGCTCCGGGCCAGGGTCTCTGTCCTAGATGGACCCGCAGTGTGGAGGGCCCAGGGATTGCGGGGGAACAGGGATCTGTGCTGGACCCCCACGAGGAGGGGCGGCATTGCCCTAGGCACCTGTGCAGGCAGGGCCATAGTTGGGGGGAGTGGGGCAGGGAGGCAAGGCGACTGCAATCCCACCGTCTTCCTTTGGCTTTTCCCCGGGTTCCAGAAGGAGCGGGAGGAGATGCTCACCACCAACATCTGGATCGAGATGGTAAGGCCCCCGGCACCCGAGTCAGGCCTGCCAGGCTACAGGCACGGCCACCAGCTGGGCACGGGCCACCAGGGCACTGACCCCCCCAGCTTCACCCTGGCCTGGAGGCAGAGGCCCGCACAGCCTGGAGCTGGTGCCCCTTGGGCTCTCGGACCACCAGGCACAGCCCAGCCCAGCACAGAGGGCAGCTCAGGCTACTGGGCCCATCCCTGCCTGCCCTCTTCCCTAGCACGCATCCTAGAGCAGTCCTGGTCCAGCCCAGCTACCAGGCAGGGCACACATCGGTGCCTGGGGGTCTTCCCCCCAAGGCAAGGCACCGGGTACCAGAGGGTGGACACTAGCTGACTCTCCCTGGCCCTCCCCCACTCTGCCCGCCTGCTTCCAGCAATGGTGCGATTACCGGCTGCAGTGGGACAAGGAGAAATACAACATCAGCCTCCTGCGGGTGCCCTCCACCATGGTGTGGCTGCCAGACATCGGCCTGGAGAACAAGTGGGTGTCCACAGGGCTCAGGCTGGCAGCAATGCCAGGCAGCACAGAGGGGCGGGGGTGATGTGGGGCAGGGCGGGTAGCTCAGTCCCATCTCCAATGAGTTGCAAGTAATGGGAGGCAGCAGAATCCCTCCCAGGAGTGGGGCCAGTTCACTCTGGCAGGGAGCAAGGGTGCGGGATACCCACCCCCATCCCATCACAGCTGGGGGTGCCCAGGGCTGGGGGGACCTAGCCAGTGGCCAGATGTGAGCACACCTGGGGGGGCACTGGTCCCCTGAGGGCTGCTGTGAGGTCCTGGGGCAGCGCGGGGGGAGCTGCAGCCAGGGAGGGACAGTCCGGTCTGACCCCAGTCCTGCCCTGCAGCATCGACGGGACGTTCGAGATCACACTCTACACCAACGTGCTGCTAGAGCCCGACGGCAGGATCCAGTGGCTGGCCACCGCCATCTACCACAGCTCCTGCTCCATCTTCGTCACCTACTTCCCCTTCGACTGGCAGAACTGCTCCCTGGTGTTTCAGTGAGTGCAGGGGGTGGGGGAAGGGTAGGGGGGGCAACGCTGCGCCTCGGACCCGGAGGGACAGGGGCAAGGTGCGCCTGGATTTACGCCCCCTCGAGATGTGGCTGTTCGACCTGCCCTCCCCACCTCCCTGTTCGGCCGTCAGTGGCAGACACCTGGCACGAGCCCTGGAGGCCTCTGAGCCGGGATCAGACGTGACCAAGCCCAAGAAGTTGCAGGGACTTGTCTACATCAGGGAGATGCTGCCATCACAGATGCTGGGGCCGCAGAGCCCCTGGTGGAGACATGGGGCAGTCTGAACACATCCAGCCCCGAGGGTTGCTGGCATGGCAACATTGGTTAAGGGGCACGACTCCCCACCCCCGAGCTGGCATTGCTCTGCCGGCAGGATGCTACAGCATTAGCGCAGCGGGGTCCAGCAGGCACAGGTACCCCCGCTGCTCAGCTCCCCGTCTCAGACCTCCCAGCCCCAAAGTCAATCAGAGCGAGACTGGGGGTGTGGGCTGCCAAGGCAGGTGGGGCGAGGGGAGGCACCTATGCAGCAGGATGGGCCCGGAGAGGCTTTGCCGTTTGCCTGCTCTTCCCAACAGGCCCTCGTTCTCAGATCGGGGGCAGACCCGGGTGGTACATCCCAGGGCCAGTGACAAAGGACCCCCCCCTTTCCCACAGCCTGCCGGCACCCCACCCAAAGCTGGTGGGAGGGAGATCCCATCAAGAGCCAGCACAGTCAACTCCCTCTGCTTGACAGCGCACCCCAGAGCTGGGCCAGGCACGGGGAGGCAGCCCCCATGGGGGGCCCTGCCCTCCCCCAAGTCCATGATGGAGATGAAGCTGCTCAGGTGCTGCTGCCTGGGGCCTGGCAGACCTGCAGCACAGCTCTGGCCCTGCCCGCCGGCGCTGCTAATGCCCTGCCCACTCCTTACACCCCACACAGGTCCCAAACCTACAGTGCCAAGGAGATCAACCTGCTGCTGACGGTTGAAGGTGGGAAGACCCTTGAGTGGATCACGATTGATACCAAAGCCTTCACAGGTGCCACCTCACTCTCAGACTCCCGGCAAGACCCAGCCTGGCCCAAGCCTCCATCTGACACCCATGCAGCCCGGCCAGCCAAACCCGCTGGGGCAGGCCAAGTCGGTTTTAAGCCAAGTGGCTTAAAACTGAGGCAGGACTGGCTCAGATGGGGACCGGCAGGGCCCCGAAACCCTTTGCCTTGCTCCCATCCACTACCATTGAGGCTTGCAGCTCTGAGCAGCACCAGTACTTCGTGGGTAGGGACGGGGACCTGGAATGGGGCAGCCTTCATGTCATGCATGGGTCTCATGCCCTCCCCTGGGAAACCTCGGCTCTGTCACTCACCCTAAGGAAGGAAATCAGTCTTGGACATGAGCTCCCTCCCTGCCATGCTCCAGCCCCCAGGTTAAGTGCGGTGCCCAGGGTCACCCAGGGAGCTGTGGTAGAGGCAGCACCGAGCTAGTCCAGACCTTGTCCAGACAGCAGCCCCCTTCACTAAACCAGGGCTCCCAGAAGCAGCTCCATCCTGAGATTGAAGGAGCCAGGGCCCCCAGGCCAAAAGAGCTGTATGGGGTCCCGCAGCCAGACAACGCCAGGGTATTTATGCACGCAGAGGCCTCCTAACTCATGAGTTCAGCTCTGCCCCCAACTACACCCCCAGTGCAGAGGTGGGGCACAGATGCCCTTCTCCTGCCACAGCCTTGTCCCCAGGTGCTGGAGCTTGGACGTGCATGGTCGGGGCTGCCTGGGCTTCCAGGTTTCCTGGGCAGGCACTGAACACGGCTTATGGGCCTGCCCCCACCTCCCCAGCTGCAGGTGCCCCCCCCCCGTCTGCCCGCCCGCCTTATTAGCGGTTCGCGCCGTTCCACGGGCATTCAAGGCATTTGTCAAGCAGCGAGAGGCGAGATTTGTTTTTCTAGCCCTCGTTTTCGGTCTCCCTGCCTTTAAATTGCTCCTAAAGCAAACAGTTACCGGGCGCTGATGGATTGGGGGAATGCAGCTGTCACGGGCAAGCGATGACGTTTTCCATCACATTTTAATTGCATATTGAAGGAACAAAACGCTTCTCGGGCCGCCAGATTTATTTTTTCATTACCAGGCCGAGCCCGAGCTCGAGACGGGGAAAATCCATCGCTCCCGCAGTCGACAGGGAAACAACGAGACTTAATAAGGCGTCACGCTCGGCTCACCCCTCCAGCAGGATGCAGTGGGGGTGGGCAGGGGGGAAGTCAGAGCCAGGGACGGGGGATGCCCAACACCTTGCAGGCTTGAGCCCTGGGATGCCGGGCTTGCCTGAGATGACTGCTCCAAACGTGCCCAAGGCTGCACGTGCCAGAGGCTGCACACTCCTGCATGTTGCAGGGACAGCTGCAGGTCCTTGTCTGCCTCCGTGGGACTTCTCCTAGTTTGAAGCCTCCTCTCCAGGGCCAAGTCCCTCACCTGGGGTGTTCTGGCTGCCCTGGTCTTTACGGAGCCTTTTCCCAGGGTCTGTTCCCCTGGGGGCACCACACAGTGAAGGGCAAGACATGCTGAGCTGATCCTTGGCACTCACTAGGTTGTGCCCGGGCAGGACCCATGGCTGGGCCAGGACCAGGACCAGGCTCTGACCCAACACCTGCGCCGATGGCTAAAGGGGGCTCCCCAGTGGCCTCATCCGGAGGAAAGCAACCTTGACTCCTTAGACAAGGGAAGGTGTGGGGGGCAGAGCCCTACGAGAGCTCCCCCTGCGCCGCGGGTGGTCTCCGTTCTCATGGCCTCCCCTCCCAACAGAGAACGGGGAGTGGGTGATCAAGCACCGGCCGGCCAAGAAGCTGGTGAACGCGGGGCACTTCACCCCCGATGACGTGGGCTACCAGCAAGTCGTCTTCTACCTCATCATCCAGCGCAAGCCGCTCTTCTACATCATCAACATCATCGTGCCCTGCGTGCTCATCTCCTTCGTGGCTGTGCTCGTCTACTTTCTGCCTGCCAAGGGTAACGCTGGCACCAGGCGGCTGTGGGACCACCTGTGCCATAGGCGTGAAGGGGGCAGGCTGTGTGGCTGGGCAGAGGGAGGAAGTGGGGGACAGCCACCGCTGGGAGACTGGCACCTGGGCCCACTGCCCATCATTTCCCCATCGCATGGGCTTGGGGACATGGAAGCCAGTCCTGTGGGAGCAGACACTCCTGGCTGCCGTGTCAGTCCCTAGGGCTGGCTGGACTCTCTCTGCACAGCCTCCCACTGCCAGTCCCAGGACCATCGGTGTCCTAGGCATGCCTAGGCAGAGTTAGGCCCTTTCCAGGTGCCCTGGGACCCCGTCTCATGTGTCAATCCCCTCACTCTCCACATCCTGGCAGCGGGTGGGCAGAAGTGCACTGTCTCCATCAACGTCCTCCTGGCCCAGACCGTCTTCCTCTTCCTGATTGCTCAGAAAGTCCCTGAGACCTCCCAGGCAGTGCCGCTCATTGGGAAGTAAGTGCCTCCTCCCCTAGACCTGAGGCGTGGGGCAGGGCCCTGCCGAGCTGCCAGGCGGTCCTTGCTCCAGCCCAGGCTCCTGGCTGTAGCAAAGGGGGCAGAAGAAACAGTGCCCCAAAGGCTGATGGCTGGTAGATAGCACGGCCCTGCTCCCAGGGGAAGGGCTGGACACAGCATGGGGGGATTGTGGATGGGCTGGGGGCCCATCACCCTCTGTGTCAGGCATAGCAGGAAGGTAAGCGGGTCTTAGAGGCCAGGGGCTCCCTGGCCAGGCAGCTCCTAATCCTTCTGCATCTTTATGGCTCAAAGAAGGGGTAGATGAGCAGCCTCTCCATCCCACTTAGCCCCCGCTGCTCTCTTGCCTCTTGGGCTGAGATAGCTGCGGCAAGCAAGGGGTCCGGGTACCAGCTTCCAAGATGTCCCCGCTCCATTCCCAGGTACTTGACGTTTCTCATGGCGGTGACGGTCATCATTGTGGCCAACGCAGTCATCGTGCTCAATGTCTCTCTGAGAACCCCCAACACTCACTCTATGTCCGCGAAGGTCCGCCAGGTAGGAGGGGCAGGGCAGAGCGGGACATCCTTGCCTGGCAGCGGTGGTGCATTTACCTTCGGCACAGGGCTGTGGTGCATTTACCATGGAAATACCAGCCCCAGCACGTGCTTTGAAAGGCACGTGGGAACCAAGACACTCTGCACCCCTAAGTGGCACTTGCCCTCCCTTCGGGGGTGCAGCTGGGTAGAAGTGGCAGGGGAGGTTACAGTCATGGGCCTGATCCTGCTCTCATGAGCACCAGTAGGAGCCCCAGGCCTGGCCCGTTGCCCCAGGCTTGGCATGGGCATGACGCTGCTGGTCCCCACTGCGCCCCCAGCTCTTCCTGCGGCAGCTGCCGCGGCTCCTGCGGATGCACATGCGGCGGGATGAGGCGGGGGATGCTCCCCCCGTGACGCGGCGCCGGAGCTCGCTGGGGCTGATCGTGAAGGCGGACGAGTACGTGCTGTGGAAGGCCCGGACCGAGCTCCTCTTCGAGAAGCAGAAGGAGAGAGATGGGCTGATGAAGGCCGTCCTGGAGAAGATCGGTGAGCACACCTGGGCCAGGTGCCTAGGTCATACGAGCCCATCCAAAGCACATGATCCTGTCCCAGCAGCAGAGAGGGGCTCCCTGCAACCACCCAGGACCTGCTCAGGGAAGGTGCAGAGTCCAGGGCTCACAGGCCTCTCCCCAGCCCCACGGTCCCTGTTCACATCTGCAGCCATCCCCACACAGGGGGAAGGGGGTCTTCCCCCTCCCCTATCCCAGTGTCACCATGCAGGAGCCGGAGAACCATGGATGCAAAACCAGATTCAGGCCCTAGTTCACTTCCATGTTTCCCCCCTTTTTTACGATGTGTAATTGGCCAGCTCCAGGCACATGGTTCCAGATTGGATCGACACTTCTGTGGATGTGAGAGGATCCCAGTCCAGAATGGGAGGTTTTCCCAGCAGGGATGTCCCCGCTGGGTCAGGGCTAGGCCCATCTGGACCTCAGGGCAGTGCCCAGCTCAGCCCCCAACCATCACTTTGCTAAGGGCCAAGCACATCAGGCTGAGGCTTTCCCATGCCTCCTGCCACCTGGAGCTGCCCCCTCTCCTCCTCTTCCTCATTTCCAGGGAGAGGGCTGGAGAGTGGCTGCACCCAAGATCTCTGCAGCAGCCTGGTGCAGGCCAGTCCTGAGATCCGGGCCTGCGTGGATGCCTGCAACCACATCGCCAAGACCATCCAGGAGCAGAACGAGTTTGACAGCGTGAGTCTGTCCCCAGGAAGGGGAGGCTCCTGCGGGCCGAGGGGGCATGTCGGGGGACCCCAGCAGGGCTCTGCATGCATCAGAGTCCAAAACAAGCAGGAGTGGGGGGGAGAGAAGCAGGGAAGGGGCTCTGGCAGCGAAAGGGGACAGCAGTCTCATGGGGTCTGCTTACACTGCAGCAGCCATCTCCGCCAAGGCGTCCCCAAGCCCAACCCAGGCACTCCTGCTCCCAACCAGAGTGCGAGTACTTGTGAGCAGAGGAGAGCAGCCTTGGTGCTGCCTTTCCCAGTCTGGGGCATGGGGAAAGGCAGTCCGGGCTGTCCTGCATAGGACGTGCTGATGCAGATATAGCTGTGACTCCAAAAAGGGTTGGAGAGCAAAGCACATGGAGGGCAGGGGCTCAGTCTGGAGAGGAGAAGAGGGGTGCGACAGCACTTGTTAGGATGTAGGAAGAGAAACACTGCTCTCTCCTCTGTACAGGGCAGGACCCATGTCCAGGGGCTTAAACTACAGCATGAGACTTGGATCAAACGTCAGGGAACCTGCTGGGCAGCAGGGCATTGGCATCAGCTGCCCATGCAGGAAGGGTCGGGAACAGCTGGGCCTGAAAGGGTTCAGGGGGTTGAGTTGGGGTCCTTGGGCTGGCAGGGAGCTGTGGGGGCTTTCAGGTTAAGCAAGGTCCTCATCCAGGATGCCCAGGCCAGGGGGAGCATTTGCCCACAGCAGACCTGGACCTGGACCTTCTCCGGGTACCTTTCGCTGCAGGAGAATGAAGAGTGGATCCTGGTGGGGAGGGTGATCGACCGCGTCTGCTTCCTGGTCATGGCTTCCCTCTTCGCGTGCAGCACCATCGGCATCTTCCTGATGGCCCATTTCAATCAGGCTCCTGCACAGCCCTTCCCGGGGGACCCCAAGAAATACCTGCCGGAGTGATCCCAGGACAGATGCTGCTGGGACTCGCACTGGCTGCAAGAGGCCAAACCCTCCCTCCCAGGCAGGAAGCCCCTGGCTGCACCATTGTCGCTCCAGGGTCTCTTCATCTGAGGGCTTCTGGTCCACATTGGGTTTGCTGCTGCCATCCCACCCTGCTGAGATACCTCCAGGGTGTAGATGACCAGACCCAGCAGCCAGGCCTGCTCTTGGGAGCCACAGACAGGGGCAGTGTCATTGCAGCCAGAGGGAGATGGCAACTGGTTTGGAGGAGCCAGCCAGAGCCTCCAGCTGCCATCCCTGGCTCCCACATGCCTGAGCAAAGGACACTGAACCGAAGGGCCTTGTGGCGGGTGGGAGGGCTGCTGGGCCCTGAATGCCTATGTCTTGGGGAACGGGCTAGTGCCATCCCAGCTGGGGAGAGGACAGGGCACGGCAGGCGGCCATGCGAGCTCACTCAGGGTGACGAGGCATGCGAGTAAACCCCGTGCAGCTCTCACGCCTTCTGTACTGTTTTTCTGGCAGCAGGGGGGAGTGCACGAGGGACAGAAAATGGGGCGAGAAGAGCAGGCACCTGTTAGGACTTCAGGCCCCAAGCATCAGAACATGGGGTGTAATTGCTGCTCAGAAGAGCTGCTTGCAGATCTCTTCCCTCTGCCCAGAGCTAGGGAGAGACCTGGCATCAGTCCCTGCTGCAGAGCCCATGGGCTCAGCCCTAGGCAGACTCCAGCTACTGCTAACGGGGCACCGCTGGTGCCCACAGAGTTCACCTGCAACCCTTCCAAATGGCAGCCCACAACCTGGTGCTCCATCCCCAGCAGAGCTCCCAGCTGCCCATGCTAGTGCCAGTCAGACCCTCCATGCACCGCATCTGCAGGCCCCCCCTGGGGACTTCACGCTCAGGCCCCAGCGTGCACTGGCTGCTGTGCACACTTTGGGACCACATACATGAGGCCACCGGCACCAACTCCATCAATCCCCAGCAATGGCTGCACTGAGCCGACTCAGATCATCCTTCCCAAGCCATCCCCACTACCCAGGCACCAGCCGACGCTGTGGTCATACCCAAGCCTGCTCTGCTTCATCCCAGACCCAGTGGCCAAGACTCTGCTCCCCTCCTGTTGCTACACGCACATATATGCACATGCACAGGGTGATGGAAAGACGAGCATGGCACGAGCCTGGGTGGTCACAGCTTTCCTGTTCCCCCTGCTACAACCACCTCATCCCTGGAGTGAGGCCACGCTTGTTGGCAAAGCCAGGAGCCTCTGCCCACGGCTCCCTTTGCCAAGCTGCCAGGAGCGCCCAGCCGCCTGGGGCGAGGCTGCGCCGGGGCGGCTGGAATAGCAGCAGAGGGATTGAGATAAAGCCCTGCTCTAATCCCCATTGATCCAAGAGGCGGAGACGGGCTCCGGCTGCGCCTCGGCTCCTAGGAAGGAATGCGGGGGCCATGCTCACAGCTGCCGCAGGGGCAGAGCAAGGGGAGCGGGAGGGGGCTGGGCTGTACTGCCCTGCCCTTTGCAGCCTGCATAGATGATGTGCCCCAAGGGGGTTACAGCCCAGTGCAGAGACAGGAGGAGGGGAGATGCTGCGGGGCACAAGCCCTCCCTTCCCCTCTCCAATCCGCTGCCTCTGGATCCCAAAAGCAAACGCTCGACCCCTGCCCCAGCCCCTGCCATGGCAACCGCCGCGCACAGGGCTGGAATCAGCTGCACAAATACCCCAGAGGGGCCGGCAGGCAGGAACTGCCCGGCCCAGCTGCTGTTTGATTCACCTCCAGCCCCGCTGCCCAGCCTCAGGCCAGACCCGCAGAGGAGGGGGCAGCTGGACTGCCAGCAAAGCCAGGCCAGATCCTGAGCAGTTACTATGGTGAGGGGGTGATGGAGCCATTGGGACTTAGTCCTCGGGCTTGAACCGATCCAGATCAGCTGTCAGGGCCTCTGGCACCTGTCTGTGGTACTTTGACTGGTCACCCTGCCAGCAACATGACCGCTGAGCTCTGGGCTGGGTGATGCCGGACGGGGAAGGGGCTGATGGGCCACAAAAGGGCCATCGGCACAGCATAGCTGCACCGTGCCCTAGCCAGTCACGCTGCACAGTAGCTAGCAGCCACCTCTGCCCAGGGCTCCCCCCTGCTACCCCCTAGATCAGCTCCGTCCACCTCACAGGACTGCGCCTGCCTCTGGGAGCTCTTCCCGTCTGATCTGCCCTCTCGGGGGAACAGCTTGCCCTTGCATTCCCCCAGCACCATTGTCTTGAGATCCGGGTGGTTGGGATGGAAACGTGGGGACGGGGAGGGGAGTGAGGCTGGGAGGGGATGCTGGAGACGGCTGCAGGCAGAGCAGAGAGCCAGTGCTGGGGCTTGCTCAGTTTGCAGCTGTGCAGGGGCAGCTTGGCACATCAGCCCCCGCATCCCTTCCTGCTTGGGCAGGAGGCACGGCAGGAGTCGGTCTGCCCGCTTACACGGATGTCGGCGCTCTGCTCCCAGCCTTCCCCCTTTGGGCATCTGACACGAGAGAGACACATTGAAGTACTTGCCCAGCCCCGGGGGCGCAAGTCAGGCTCTGGGGAGCTCTGGGATGGGAGGACGACCTCGGCTACTGGGACTCGAGACCCCAAGAGGAGCCTGGAGCCAGCTCAGCACGGCCTGCCCCGTGCCGAGGGTCCCAGCCAGGGCCAAGAGAGGCAGATCTATGCTGGAGGACAGACAGGCTCAGAGTCCCCCCTGCCCGCATCGGGCTGGAGGCTGAGCCCAGTCCAGAGCCTGAGGCTGGTGGAAGAGGAGGATGGTGGCGAGGCATTCCCGGAGCTGCAGCTGCTGGCAGGTGTCACCCAGCTGCATGTCACCGCTCAGGCTGGGCAGCATGGTAAGGCCCTGCTGGTGCCCCATTGCCCGCTCCCCTGGAGGGAGGCAGTGCTGGGAGGCAGCGGTGCCACCTCCTGCTTCCTAAAGCCAGGGCATGAGGGTGTGGGGGTGTCTTGGGTGCTGGCAAAGGAGGACAGAGCCTTTCACCTCATGGTGGCCCTCAGCCACCTCTGGTGTGACTGGATTGAGGCCCCCACATTAGCACTTGGGGGTTCAGGCAGCACCAACCAGGCTCATCGGCAGCTGAGGAGGGTGGTGCACTCACAGCCGAGGTCTAATCGGTGACAGCTGGGGGGACCTTCCCTTGCCTGGGCATTCAGGGTTTCCTGCTGCCCCCATCTATCCCCGTCTGGTGCAGTTGGCAGCCCCTTTCCCAGGGCAGGCATGAGCTGTGCAGGGCAGGCTGGCCCCACACAGAGTCTTGCAAGTGGATGCCCAAGGAAACCCCCAGCCCACCTGGCATCCTTGGATCTGGTCCCCTGCTCTGTCTCTGGGGTTTTGCATTCAGGACTTCCTCCAACGCTGCTCCGCAGAGGTCACTGGGCTCAGCAGGGCCAAGCCCCCAGATCAGGCAGCGGAGCAAAGTGGGCAACAGCAAGAAAGACCAGCAAGCCACAGGTGGGACAGCAGGGCCTGGGGGGTCCCCACAGGGCTGTGTTTTGGACAGGTGGAGAACAGCATATGGTCACATCGCCTGCTCCGAGCAGCAATAGTGAGACCGAGTACAAGATGCCCCGGGCAGGCACCGCTGCGGGGAATCCCTCAGGAGCAGGGCAGCCCATAGGGGTACGGACCAGCAAAGCCCCCCGGCCAACAGAACCAGGCCCCTGCAAGATGCGTACCCAAAGAGTCCATAAGGCTGTGCAGCCTGGCCCCTCTGCCCCCAAGCTTATCGCACACGGGATAGGTAGCATGAAGCAGCCGACAGAGCATCACGGGACAGGAGCAGGAGAGATGGTGTCACGGAGCCAGGCCTTGCCACAGCAGGGAGTGGGCTACTGAAGGGTGCCCCGAGACTCCCAGATCCCTGCCCCATGCTACGGAGGAAGGCCTAGGTCCTCAACAGCCCAGCTGGCTGGGCACAGCATGCAGACCTGCAGCTCTCGAACGCCCACCCCAGTCCCCACGCCCTGGGCTATGCCCTCCCCTTCCCCCTGTGCACCCACCCCCAGATGGGCGCCCCATGGCAGTGCCAGCTGAGCAGTCCAGTGGAGCACCCCAGCAGCTGGCACTGGCAGAGGGGGGATGCATGAGCACTGCAAGGCACCTGCCTGGCACAGATGGCATGGCTGGGACTTTTGCAGGGCTGCTCGGGGACCCGAGGAGATCCTACACCATAGGCTCAGCGCAGGTCAAGGAGCTGCTGGTGGCTACTGAAGGTAACTGGCTGCTATGGCA
>NW_005841874.1:40864-43788 GCF_000455745.1 Alligator sinensis
CGCGGGGGGTGTGTGGTCACCTGCCACAGAGGGTGGGGCATGACTACCCCATGGAGCACAGCCCTGGGTCCCACCCCCAAATCAGAGGTGTCTCCCCACTACCCCATCCCCTTCCAGCAGCATCAGGCCTGGATCCAACCCACAGCAGGGAGACCCCCCACCCCATTCCTGTCCCATGCCCTGTGCCCAGGGGTCCTGCAGCTGGGTGAGGGGCTGGTAAGCGTGGTGGACAGGAAGGGCAGCTGGACTGAGCTCACAATGCCCCTCAGTAGCACAGACCCCAGTGGGGGGGAACGGGGTGCCTAGCACCACCCCCACTGCAGCAGCAGGGAAGTGCTCCCCATCCCCGTCCCAGGGACATTGCTTAGGCCTGCCCCCTCCTCTGCTCTGTGCCTACCCCAGAGGCCGACCGCCTATGCCTGCTGCTGTGCGGCCCTGCCCGCGCTACCTGCATCCGGCTCCAGGACCCACAAGGCTGCGACATCCTGCGCTTCCACCGGCCCTACTGGGTGGGCACCTGCTGCCTCAGCGCTTGCTGGGCAGAGATGAGAGTGTTCAGCGCCAGCAACCAGCTTGTGGGCAGTGTGCGGCAGAGGTGAGCACTGTGGGGCTGGGAGAGGGGCCTGGCCCCACAATGCCTGGGCATGGGCACCACTTCCCTCTGCGGCACCAGGGAGGTAGCCCAATGAACCAGGGATCAAGGCAGCCACCTCTCCCTAGCTGCCTGACCACAGCCTAATCCCTGGCTGCCAGTTGCCCCTGCCCATCTCAGCGTCCTGCCCAGCCCAGCCAGCTGCTGGGCATGACCCTGCCATGCTCCATGTCTAGATGGAGCGCCCTGTCCCACCGCTGGGAAGTGTGCAACGCCCGTGGGACGGGCACCATGAGCATCCAGGGCTCCTGTGCCACCAGCCGCTGCTCCACCGAGCAGGAGTTCCAGGTGAGGAGGCAGGGGCTGCTTGGGGAGGTCTGGACAGGTCCCAGCAGGAGAAGGGAGGAGAGGTGGGATTGGTCTGCACTGGATTTCTGGGGAGCAATGCAAGCTGTGGCCCTGGGGTCCTTTGGCAAACCCTTCTCCTGGGAGTCAGCACTGGAGCTGCTGCTCTGCCTGGCCATCAGGATGAACCTAGCACTGGGTGCTGGGGCTAGCAGCCTAGGGGCCCCCTCTCAGCCTTGGCTTGCTGCTAGCCACACCCTGTGGCTCTGAGTCACTGGCCTTTACTCGCCTGCCCAGGTCACCTCCCACACGGGCAGCCCCCTGGCCGTCATCTGGAAGCGGTGGCCGGGCTTCAGTGAGGACTGCAACCGGGACCACGAGTTCTTCGGGGTGGACAGTAAGTAGAAGGCACCCCCAAGGTGGCATGGGTCCCCCAAGGCGGGCGGGTTGCCAGGGCTTGGGTTGGGCGCTGCACCTACCCCTCATCCCTAGGGGAGGTTATGGCTTGATATCTCCTTCGCTTGATTTCTTCACTGGTCAGAAGTCCAGAGCCCGGCATCCCCTCAGCTCCCAGGCCAATAACGGCTGGCCTGGCCCAAATGACCAGGTCCTGCTTGCCATGGGGTAGCCTGAGAGCAGCCCTCAGGGCAAGTCCAGCGAGTGGCTCGGGCTCAAGGCACTGCTGACCCGTTCTGCTGTCATGCCCCTCCCAGCCCTCGTCCAAAGCACCCGAGCTTGGCCAAGCCCTGGCCCTAATCACAGGGTGCCCCAGCCAGGGGCTACGGCCTCACGCAGCTCTCCACCAAGAGCAGTCCTGGGCAGATCCGGATACTGCTTGCAGCAGGGACGCCCTCCCTCCGGGAACCTCTTACCCTCTTTCTGAGTCCAAGTGACCAGAAAGGCCCTGAGCATGGCTGTGGGGAGGGTGGGACAGGAATGGCTGCTGTAGGGCAGGGCTGGGGTTGCTGGTGCTGCTGATTGATGGGGACGCGCCCTCCCTCTCCCCGTCTCAGTTTCAGCGCCCGTGGGAGCCGAGGATGGAGCCCTCCTTCTGGCTGCAGCCTTCCTGCTGGTGAGTGATGGGGGCACGAGGCCTTGCCCTGCCATAGCCCCGGGTCACAGCCTGCACACCTCCAGAGCTGCCTGTGCCCAACTGTACCCCCTCTGCCCTGGGCTGCCCAGGTCCTGCCAGGGGTTACAAGCTGGCAGCCCCGCCAACAGCTGGCATGTTGCAGCATCCCTGGGGCAGATGCTGCTCCTCTCCCCTTGCACTGGACTGGTAATGGGAGTGCAGAAGGAGGCGGCCTCATCTGCCCCAGGCCAGCTGCTCCAGGCTCAGCTCAGCTCCGGGCCAGGACTGCCTCAGTGGCCTTCTAGCAAGCTGAATGCCTTGATGTGCCTGCCCGCTGCCCGCCAGTGCCAGTCTGCACGAGTCAAGGCCATTCAGCCATCTTCCCCTCCCACACCATCCTCCCCACACTGGCAGGACACCAGGGAGGATCTGACTGCTAGTAACCACCTGGGCCCCTTAGCCCCAGCAGTGCTGCTTCCCCCTCCCTATGTTGACAAGACCCTCAGTCATTTTGCTTAGCCTGGTGCCTTCCTTGCAGACATGGTGTCCCGTGCTCCCTGCTCACTAGCTGGCACACAGCGGAGCTGGCAATAGCCCCTGGGGTGTTGTGTCTGGATGGGGAAATGTGGTCTTTGGCCTCCCATGTGGCCCACTCACAGCTGTGAAGCTCAGCCCACTGGTGTGTGAATGGGCCAGGCAGTCTGTCCAGCGGGGCGGGCAGCGTGGTGCACGCGGGCCAGTTCCAGGACTCTGCAAAGGTCCCATCCATCGCTTTTCCCCAGCCCCCCCCCCAGAGTGAGGAAAGGAGCAGGAACTGGCTTCACTGCCCTGCATGAGGCTTGTAAGTTGTCCTTTAAAAGCCCCAAAGGACTGCCAGTTAGCACTTGGCTGCCCATGATCCCTATCCAGCCAGGG
>NW_005841874.1:43819-45922 GCF_000455745.1 Alligator sinensis
TTCAAGGGCAAACAGTGGGGATAAAGTCTTCCTACTGCACCACGCTCCATCCTGGCCCCAGTGGAGATGCTCAGACCAGCATGGGGCAGAGCATCTGGGACCCATCCCCTGCAATCCCTTGCTCTGGTCGCCAGTCCCACTGCAACCACTGGGTGCTTGGGCTGCTGGGCTGGGACCCTATCTTGTGTCCCCCCACCCCAGCTCCAAATCAGGGGGAGAGTGGGGTCCAGGCATCACCCCCTCAGCCTTGGCACAGTCCCTGGACACATGTGCTCCTCTCTGAAGAGCTGACACCCCTCATCCCTCGCTTCCTCTGCTCCCAGAACTTCATGTTCTTCGAGATGAGCTGAGGAGGGACCCGCCAGGAACTCGCCCTGCCAGGACACTCACACCAGTGCCACCACTCTCCAAGCTGCCCAGATCCCAGACACCACCGCCTTGCAAGTTCACAGCCTGCAGGACCTTCAGTGCCCAGACAGCAGGCAGAGGAAGCCCCCATGGCCATGTACCCCATCATCACACGCTGAACTCTGGGGGACCTGGTGTGGATGCACTACAGGCACCCACAACACAGGAACAGAAGAGTCAAACCCAGCAAGGCTGTTGGACTGGTGGAGGCCTCATCCTGCTGTCCCACTGGTGCTTGCTCCGGTCCTGCACGGGGCTTTCCAGGACTTGCATGCCACCAGCAGAGGTAGCAGTAGCCAGGTGAGACAGACATACCCAGGCCACCGCTCCAGAGTCCAGCCACACACGCAGACAAGTCAGGTATGGGCATCTCACATAGATACATAAGGCAGCTCATCCATCAGCCACAGCTGAGTCCCACTGGCCACCACCCTCCCCACTACCAGTCAAGGCCAAGGGCCCAGGAGGGGCTGCCTCTCAAGGTGGGCATCCTACCTACCCAGGCCCAGCCCCAAGCTGCAGAGGGGAGGGACAGATCCGAGACTTCCAACAGTGTGATACTTTCCTGCTTCCTCATCCCTCAGGGGACCCCAGCGAGTTCATTACACCACAACCATCATCTTCACACCTTTTAAACCAGAACAGGGGGAGGGGGAGGAAAGCCTTGTCTCAAGTCCTGAAGCAAGACCACGGCTGAGCCAGGTGACCCAGCACCCGGGTGAGCGAGGTGCCCCTCTCCTGGGAGGTGCCTTGTTGGGCCACACTGCTCTTTCACTGGGGCAAACTCAGCAGAGGCCAGCACAGAGCTCAAGGGCTGTTAGACCACAGGGTCCCCAAACCAGCATCCCACTATGGCCCCAGGCCCTTACCTGCTGGCTTGGGGAGCAGGGTCTTGCAGCAACCTACCCACTCCTTCCCCTGCCTCACCTGGGGCATGGGCATTTAAGGCAGACCTTTTTTTTTTCAATCTAGAGAGGAAATGACAAATCCCCCCTTTAAGAAAGGGAACTCTGGGTAAGCAATCAGGCTGATAAAAGGGCAGCTGCCCTCCAGCTGGGCTCATATTGGCAGGCTGGGTTTGGCTTGTTATTGGCAGTTAATCACACCCCTTTCATTAAGGGGAGAAAACTTGGTTTTCTATGAGAGACTTCAAAGCCTCAGGTGCCTTGAAATGAGCTTCTCTGCTGCCCTACTCTCCATCCCCTATGATCTGGGGCTCATGCTTATTCACCCCCTTCCTAGGCAGGGGTGCCAGGGGCTGGGGGATGGTGGTGGTGATCATTAATACCCAAAATCCTAAGACCCTGTCTCTGTCTTAGTTTATTGCCCTGCCTCTGGGGTCAGGGCAACTCAGATGGATGCTCTTTCTCGTCTGCCAGCAGCACCCCCCAGTTCCCTGGGCTGCAGTGTCTCTGCATTGTTTTCTCCCCCACAACCTCTCACCAACAAGCAGAAGCAGATAAAATGCAGCTCATAATCGGTTTCATTACCGCAAAGCTCTATATTAGCTGGCTGGAAAGCTAGGTTCTTCCCAGAGCCAGCACACAGTGCAGTCTGTCCATAAGGCCGTCGAGCTGGCTATTCTCCGCATGTTAAATATAGCTCCGAAAAACCCAACAGGCCCCACGCAATGTTCGGCTGGATGTTCTTGGCAATTTACAACTGATCCTTAATGAAACGGTGCAGCACAGACCG
>NW_005841874.1:45953-71646 GCF_000455745.1 Alligator sinensis
GATCACCTCCCTGCTGTGCAGCCACGGAGAGCCCTCCCCTTCCCGAGTCCCAGGGGAAAGCTGCCAGAGCTGGGGGCACTGCTAAATCGCTCCAGTGTCCTCTCAGGGGCTAGGTCACACTTCTGGCTTTCACCAAAGCTTCCCCAGGCTGGCTGTGCTTCCTCTGATGATTCGACCCCCTCTTACTACTGTGCAGGTTAATGACTCCAGCGGGGCTTGGCTGCTGGAGGAATTGGTGGTCACAGCCGGTAGCTAGGGCCAGGGCTAGGGACAGTCCGGGTGTCAGGGTGGAGTCCTTGAGCTGGACCGTGTTATGAAACAGGGGCCCCAAGTGTGTGGGCCCATGGCAAATAGCCTTGGTAGGGAGGTGCGTGGCTGCATTTCTTACCACTTGGAACACGTAGGAGGCATGGGGCTCGGGGGGCCATACTCATACGAGACTGACCTGCCAATGCCGCAGCCCCTGGACGACCAGTCCTCTCCATCCTTCCTCCTCACAGGCGATTTAGATTCATAACCTGATTTATCGCATCTGCCGCTGCCGCTGTGGCCCAGCTGCTGCCGCCGCCGTGGCTCTCCTTTGAAACTGCTTTCCAGAGCATGTGAATAAAGGCAGGCGCAGGTTTGCTAATGGGCAGAGTAGGCTGGCATGGCTGTGCCAGCCTGCACAGAGCTCCAAAATAGCCCCGGCTTGGGGGCCTTCCAGGCATGCTGCAGAAGACACCTGTTCAATGGGGTTGTTGGAGGAAACGCTGCCTGGCACAACGAGGGGCTGGCAAGGAGCCTGTGTGTCAGTGCCTGGCAGAGCTCCTGCCTGTGCGACCCTGCTGCAGGGAGCGCATTAGGGAGCCTGCATAGACCAGCACTAGCCCAATACTGCCACAGCGCTGTTGCAGCACAAAGCTGCTCCGGTGACTCTCACCCCCATCAGCTAAACACTGTTCATCTCCACAGCAGCACAAGGCCCAAGCACAGCAGTTGTGCCCATGGAAGCCAATGTCTACTGCACACAGCTGGTTTTCAGCAATGCCGAGCCCTCTGCACTCCCCCACAACTGCACCCAGCACTTCAGAGGAGGGGGTACGCTGTGGGCCAGATTGCCAATAGGGCCCAAGCACCTGCTGGAGTCACTTGGGAGTAGGAGCACTTGGCCCTTCAAACTTAGAGCCAAGAAATCCCATATCGGGCACATACAGGCACTAACTGCTTGTGAAGACTGGTTTAGCCTGTCTGTGTCGCTCCAGGAGCAGCCGGTGCCCAGTCCCATGGCTGCCATCACGCGATTCTCCGAACCCAGGGAGCGAGTTTAGCAAGACTCTCCCAGTCTGAGTCACGTCCTGCTCACAGAACGGGGCTGGCTGCAGCTCCCTGCGGAGACAACCTGTGCTTGAACCACCTAGAGGCAGTCACACGCTGCAGAAAGCAGAGGCACTTGCCCTGCCCTGGGTGAGGCAGTTTTCAGTAGAATCATAGTAAGTTAGGGTTGGAAGGGACCTCAGGAGGTCACATCTAGTCCACCCCCCTGCTCAAAGGACCACGAGATTATCCCAGCCGAGGCTTTGTTATCTGGGTCTTCAAAACCTTCAAGGATGGAGCTTCCACCACTTCTCTGGGTAACCTGTCCCAGTGCTTCACCACCCTCCTTGTGAGAAAGTTTTTCCTAATATCCAACCTCAGCTTCCCTTGCTACAACTGGAGCCCATTGCTCCTTGTCCTGTCATCTGCCCCCACTGAGACCAGTCCAGCTCCATCCTCTTTGCAGCCCCCCTGCAGGGAGGTGAAGGCTGCTAATAAATCCCCCTCGGTCTCCTCTTCTGCAGACTAAATAAGCCCAGTTCTCTCAGCCTGCCCTCATAAGTCATGTCTTTCAGTCCCCCTCACCATTTTTGTTGCCTTCTGCTGGACTGTCTTCAATTTGTCCATGTCCTTTCTGTAGTGGGGGCCCAAAACTGAAAGCAGTACTCACAGTCTGGCTTGTAAAATCATGAAAGAGCGAGGGGGGCAAATGAGTCTTCCCCAACACGTCTCACAGCCCTCAGCAGGTCTAGATTAGCAGGAAGTGGTGGATGCTGTTACTGCTGTTGGTAGAGAGGACTTGAAACCTGGAAGAAGCAGCTTTACTCATGTAAGAGATGCCACTTGCTCTCTGGCCACCCTCAGCTCCATAAAATGAGCCACATCCTTGGTCTTGCAGGTTTTATTGGTGCAGCAAAGTGGGTTACAATACAGCAGCCCTATTGCAACTCATTTTTCACTCAGCCCCTTTGTACCAGCAACGACAGCCCGGGGCCTGGGCACTTGCCACTGTGACTATGTGTAGTCAGAGGTTAACAAAAGGGCTTTAGTATTAGATGGAACGGAATAAGCAGCAGAACCACGTCCACTCTTAAAAAACATTCAAACCGAACAAGAGGAACCAACATGTTTATAGTATCATAGTACTTAGGGTTGGAAGGGACCTAAACAGATCATCAGGTCCGACCCCCTGCCCCAGGCAGGAACGGGTGCCGGGACCATATCACCCCAGCCAAATAGCTGCCCAGCCTCCTTTTGAAGGCCCAAAAAATCTAGAATGGGGGGTCCAGCCAGAAGTCTGGGCACACACCCAGGCTTCAACTCACAACTCTTTGGCCCTGGAGTCAGCACACACACCCCTAGGCCACACAGGCAGGTGCTGTAGGAGCACAAACAGGGGTTGAGAGAGCTTTGAATTGAAACCAACCGGGTTGGTGAAAGGAGGAAAAAAGCTGATGCCCACTGAAGCATTTTGCTGTAGATCAGTATTTAAAGACAAGCACAGAAGGCCTGGGACACTTCCCAGTGCACCATTCATACAGGCGTATGCATCAGACACAGGGGAAAAGTGTGGAAATCCAGGAAAGTTTCATACAGGCTAGTGCATCGTTCAGAGGGGAAAAGTGTGGAAATCCAGGAAACAGCAAAGCTGTGCTCTGCACCACTATGGAAATGAAACCCTTCAGGGATATACCTGCAAAGAGCTAAGCACGAGGTGACTGAAAGGAGTCCACAGTCAGTATTCCAGCCTGGCTGGTTTCTGCTTATATTAAAAATAATTGCCTCTAAATCCCCCTAACAAACACTGGAGGCAGCAACAGAAAGCATTATTGAGAGGAATTTTAAGCAGCAGCTGTGGTGCTCCCTTCTACAACCTGGGAACGCGAGCTGCAGCTGGAACGATCGCTTAGTTCGGAGATGCCCTTGGAAGTGACATCAATGACAGTCAAGAAGCAGCAGGAGAAGAGCTGGGATGAGGGGTCTCAAGACACCTGGAGGGGACCACCCCCTTCTCCCCAACCCCAAAAGCCAGCTTCTGAAGCTGTGGACAGACATTGCTTAGATCAGCAGGTGGTGACCTACAGCCCACAGGCCAGATCCAGCCCATGAAGAGAGTGAATCTGGTCTGTAGCACAGGGGATGGGCAGCATACAGTAGTTGGGCATCTCCACTGCCCAGTGCTGTGCATTCCCCTGCAATGTGCTGCCCCTGCCCCATGCCAAACTGCAGCCTCTATTTATCATTGCTAAAGTCACCGCTCCTCATTGCCATTGGTGACAGAAATTTGTGGCACCCAGTGGTGACGATAAGTGAAGGCTGCCAGGGGAGGTGGTGAGAGAGCATCCCCAGCACCAAGCAGGGAGGTCTGGGTACTGCAGAGGGCGTCCGTGGACCACAGCTGCAACTCGGGTACAAGCAGCACCCGCCTGCAGTCTTTCAGTCAAGCCTAACTATTGTCTAAGAGAAGGTTGCCAACCCCTTGGGTCATTCCAAATGGGGTGTGAAATGGTAGTGCACAGATATGCATGCCCAATGCCAAGCTATCCAAGGCATTACACAAGCGTACCTGGAAGAATCTGGTACTATTCTAGTCGGTTGCATTTTGTAACGTTCTGTTACACGCACATGCTCTGTTCTGCAACACAGGCCCGTTCAGTCCTCCAGGCATCCCACAGTGCAGCACAACCCCTGCCCTCTAAGGGGCTGCTCCATCACTCAGGCTGAATGCTCTGGGGGTGTTCTAATCTACTCTTCCACACCTGTTGAGCCACTTGCTGCAGCGGCCAGCTGCACTCAGAGCAATAGGAGGGTGGCTTCTACTCGTTCTCTTGAACGCTTTCAGAGATTATAAACCCAGAGCATGGGACAAGGGCGAGTGTTCCCACCAGGGACAGCAAAACATCCTCAGAGTGTCCTCAAGGCTGGTTCCCGGTCACTTCAATTCCTGAATCTCTTTTTAAAGTTGAGGAGGTTGTACAGGTCTGCCTAGTCACCCAGCCAAGCCTAGCCCTTGTCCAAGACACAAGCACCACATGCTGCCCTTGCTCTCAAACAATGGGCCTCGTTCTGAGAAACGGCACTTGCTCAAAGCTGAGCAGCCACTGGCACTACCTCTGCTTGGACAGAGGGCACCCACTGCAGGCGCCCTGCTGACCTGCAACCACTTTGGAAAAATAAAACACACAAAGAAAGTTTGCAAAATCCCTGAGGAGGCGGAAAAGGCCAGAGCTGGTAATGACAACCATTAGCATTGTCGTCAAACAACAGGGGGAATAATTAGCTCTCTTCCTTGCTGTGGAAACGCAGCTGCAGGTGTCTGAGCTCCCCAGACAAGACACACCACTGTTTGCCTTGCACTGGGGTAGCAGCCAGATCACTCCCACTCCCCAGCCCTGATCCCCAAGAGCTGCTTCTCAGGGCCAAATCCTGGCTGGGTCTTCCCCAGATGACAGCACACAACCACAGGTGCTGCAAGAGAGCTCCCCTACTTCCTTCACCATTTAAATGCTAACATCCATACACTTGACCTTTTCATTGATCAATCCACCGCCCTGCAGAGCTGCTGTTATCCCAGGAAGGGAACTGGAGCCAAGATAATTATGGCTTTTTAGGCCCCTCCTTCCCCCGGCTTGAGAGGAACACTGACTATAAGCCTCCATCTAACCATGGCACAGACAGGCCGGCAGGCAGTCGTGCGAGGCACTAGCAGTCACAGGGGATCAAACAGGCAGGCAGGGAGAGAATACCACTCCCATTTTTCATAAACACATCATGCAAACAAGCCCGACCTGGGGCCAAACTCAGTCTGACCACAAACAAATGCTGCGGAGTCGCATCAAGGCCACGTTAGGCTCCACAGCTATTAGATGAGTCAGGACCACAAAGCAGGACCAGTGATGTTTGATGTCAGGTTCCCTTGCCACTGGGCAACTCAAACTGATGAGAGAAGGGTGGAGGATTTCACTGTCTTGGAGGCCTGTGGGGTCCTGGTTCATGGAGGTCAGGAAGGGGCTCCAAGCAAGAAAAATCACCCTTTTGCTTGTTTTTAAATGAACCAAAGGAAACGACAGACTGAAAGAAACAAAGAGACCCAATAATTTATTGGCAGAGCTGGAAGGGGGCACTTGCAAACCAACAGGCTGGCTCTCAACTAGGACACTTCTCCCAGCTGCAGAGATGTTCTTAATACTGGTATCCCACAGCAGAAGGCTCTGGCATGAGTGTGAGATTGCAACATCCTAGGTGCAGTGTACAGAGAGGAAGAAGAAAGTGCTGAAGGAGGCGCCTTGGTGGCACGCTGCTAAGGGAAAGGTTGGCCTCCCGCCCCCGCACCAAAGAGAGTTTGTGTGACAAGGTCAGCCTGGTGTCAGTCACCGATGCTCAGGGCGTTGAGTGGGATCCTTCCCCAGAGAGGAGAGCGAAGAGGGACCTGGTCAATCCAGGCTGCAAGTCCCTTCAGAGACCGGAGGGCATGGATGAGACCTCTCCTTGGTTTCCAAGGTGGTGAGGAGTCCAGTGCCAACCTTGCTGTTCTCACAATGTGATTTTTGTATTTCGAAAGCTTGAATTATCCCTGGAAGACAGAGAGGGAGAGAACAGGAGATTAGCATCATATGAGCAAGGACTTGGCTTCCAGGACAAGTCTCATGTGTTCCATGATGCAGACTGGAAATGGGTGGGTTTTTAGTAGCTGCGCTTGCTCTCAAATCAGACCAGCTAACTGCTAAGCAAATCCACATTCTAGTCAGTGCTCCCACTCAAACCCCAGATGCTACTAGTCACCGGTGCACTTAGATGGAAGAGGAGAAGATCCTGGGTTCCTCCTTATCTGTTAGGAAGGTTCAAGGATGATAGTAGCTGTCAGCCATGGGCTCATTTGCCATCTCAAAACTTCCCAGTAGATTTCAGGATAAGAGCAAGCGCCTCTCGTACAGGGCCTCATCTATTCGGTTCTCAAGCAAACAACAGCTACTTTGTTTGGCAGCTGAGCTCATAGCTCTAATCTCAATGGCAGTCTGACCTCTCTTGATTTTATCCCCGATACAGGGAGCTCTTTGTAAGAGACACTATCAAGAAGTTCAGATTTTACCAACCTCAAGAACTCCATGACCTGGAAGGGAAACTCCTAGAGCTGATACTGCAGCCCTCATTCACGTGAGCAGGGCACCAATAAAAGGGGACTGCGGAACAAGAGCACATGTGTATCTATTAGGGGTGCACCAATGAAGACTTTCTGGTCCAATACTGATGGCCGATTATTAACGAGCCATACTGGCTAATACCGACTCGATTGCCGATACGCAAGCCCAGCAGCTTGGAGAGCAGCATCCAGCTGGTAAGTCGGTTGAGGGGGAAGGGGCGGGAAGTGGAGGAGGGAAGGGCATGGGAGTGCAGACTGAGGCCCCTGCAGTGATGGAGGGAGTGGGGCTGAGGCTGGGGCAGGCGTTGTGCAGCTGGGGCACGGCAAGGTGTAGGACAGAGCCACAAGTGGCTTGTCCAGGGGGCAGCTCCCACTGCTATGCACTCCCCCTGGGGAGGCATGGGGGACATATGCCCCCAAATCTGTGCATGGGGCAGAAGCAGGCTGCCCACTACAGGCTGAGGCAGTACTAGGCTCTCCCTGGCAGGGTGCTCGGGCCAGGGCTGCGGCACTGGGAGGAGATGGTTTGGGGGTGGCTATGGCAAATTTTGGGGTGGCTGCAGCCCACTCTGTAGCCCCCGCTCCCAGCACTGCTGTTACCCGCCCCAGCCCAACCCCCCACTGGGAAGAGCCTGGCACTGCTCCCAGCCCTGAGCGCAGTGGCAGCCCCCTTCCCCGCACACAAATCCAGGGGGCATGCACCCCCCATGCCTCCCTCATGGATGTGTGCAGTGGTGGGAGCCTCCCACCCTGCCCCCCACACCTCCTGGATGAGCCGCTCGCAGCTGTCCTACACCCCACCTGTGCAGCGCTTGCCTCTGCCCCAGCCCCACTCCCTCCCTCTCTGCAGGGGCCTCAATCTGCCCCCACCCCTTTCCCCCAAGAGACTTACCGTCTGGACGCAGCTGTCCAAGCTTCTGGGCTGCACTCCTGGCCGCACACATGCACGCAGCATTTATTGGTGACACTACTGGCCACATTAGCCAAAAAAGCCAACTGCCGATAATGTCAATTCTTTTTTCATTGATGCTGATACAATATGGACTGATGTATTGGTGCACCTCTAGTACTTATTCTTTCAACACATGACCTGTCACTAAAAGCTCAGGTCTCTGACAGCCATAGGGCCTGGGCTTTCTGCTCACCCTACAAAAGCGTGACACTGGGCCCTACAGGAATGAACAAGCTGGGTTGGGGGACTCTACAAGGTTAGATCAAGCACACGTCCCAGCAGGTCAGCACAGCTAGCTGAAGCCATGCTACAGAATAGAGGCAGGCAGTAAGAAGTGGAGATTACTGAAGGACTGCGAAATGCTTCTTAAACCTCTGGGCTAGCTCTGTGCTCTGCTGAAGTGCTGTGTGGACCCTGGACAGCCGGCAGGGCAGTCTGGCCTTTCTTGGGGGGATTTGACAGTAGTCTTTTTCAAGTCTATTGTATGCTGGACACCCTTCTGCTATCTGGGGTGTTAAATGCATTATCCTGCTATAAGACACATGCTTGGAGGTCACCCTCAGAAAGGCTGTGCTAAGCACCATAGTCCTGTGCTCCCTGACACCAGAGCTGGGCAGCCCTGCTAGTTGGGGGCACGGTTCTAAACTCACTAGTGCAACCCAGGTATCTGACGGCAGCTGCCTGATGCCTCATCTCCCAGCACTGTTCTCTCGCCCACGCCAAGCCTACAGATGGCAAAAGAGTTCACCTTGAAGAGCAGGTTCCTACAGGTCTCTAATTAGCGATTAGCTGTTGCCTAGCAGGGGGAATCCTGACTTTCTCTCTTCATTCCCCATTACCATGAAGTCCCCAGTGCCTATTTCTCAGTTACCCAGGCTCTCTCTGCTCCTGTCACTGCTTGCTCTGCTCAATGTGGGTAACAAAGGCAATTAAGACAGTTGAGTCAATATTACCAGCATATTCAAATGTGCTTTGCACATCTACCATCTTCTATCGGTAAATCACCAACGGTGCTGTTATTTTATTCTAGAAGGTCATGGGAAGGTCTTCTAATAATACAAACAGCACTGAGTACCGTGTTTAGTGTTTCATAAACATCTCGTTAATCCTCCCACAAAGCCAATCCTGTGAGGTAGGCAAGAAAAATTTCTTTGTTTCTTCCACAATCACCGAGTGAGTTTATCCAATGCATTTCTGCTGGATGGTAAGGTGGGAAGTGGTGGCAGCTGGGGGGTTACCAACTAAGCTTGGAAGGTAGCTTTGCATGTACAGCTTTATGGTATTTGGGACATTGCAACACATCCCCCTTGGGCAAGTTACTGTGCACTGATGTGTAGCAACCAGAGTGATTACTCAGCAGCAATCCAGCTCATCTACAGCGTCATGACAACAGAACGAGCCTCAAGTTCACTTAAAGGAAGGTGCCTGCCATCACAAAAGTGGACAGTAAGGGACTGAAGATGCTCTTGGTCATGAGATTCACCTCTGTGCTGAACCTGACTACCCTACTTATCTGCACATGGTTGCCATTAACAGAGGAACCTGTGGAGCCTCATCCTGTTACCCACAGTTTGTGCTATTTTTAAAACAGAGCAATTCCTGCATGATCTTCCCAGACAAGCTTTCATAGGTGGTCCAATTTATTCTGCCATGCTTGGCAGCGAGAGCAAAGGCATGCATGCCAAGCTCAAAGCGCCTTTACCAGTGGGCAAATGTATGTACCAGTGTCTGATTCCAGCTCTAAACAGCCAACCCCTGTGCAGTACAAACAAGCTGAGGCCATACCTCTCAGCCTCCTGGGCCTGGGCCTGGGATGTAGCTGCCTTGCAGACACAGGACACATCATCAAAACAGCAGCCAGCATCCCGGCAGGTAATGCAAAGTAAAGAGACACAACACTTCATGGTGAGAATGTTAGTGCTTTTGGATTCAAAGATCACTTTTGATCTTAACTTAGCCAATAGCAAAACGGGACGGATCACAGGCCCACAATGCAAGCCTGTGTTGGGGTCAGAGTTGGAGGACCATCCCTGTGGCGGAGAGGTATGCCATACAGTCGCGTAAGAAGAAAGATGAGGCCCTACCCTGGGTGTGACAGAGAGAAGGGGAGCCTTCAATCAGCGGCCACTGCTGTTCACCAGGCCATGAAACTCCTCCCAGGCCCTGGCAAGCCAGAGGGAAAAAAAACAGCACTTGAGATCAAAGGCTTCTTAACTTTAATGAGAGCAGAGACATTCAATGGCGTTTTGAAAAGCACTCGTTGGGGAGCAAGGCAATATTCTCAGACAGCCTTAGTGGACAGAAGCATCCTTAAAATCCAGCCAAGCCTCTGACAGCGTGAGCAGCTTTGAACTCCAGCACTGCCAGGGCACTTCCTCATTGGTTGGCGGTGATCAAACCGTGTTAATACCCAGAGACAAGGCGATGACCTCCTTCCTTTTTTAAAACTGAATTTCTATTTCCCATAGCTAATAAAATAACCCAGGCTAGAGGACTGTCACAGTCCTTGGCTGCTTAAACTACACTAGCTTCTGGGCTCCTGCTTCAGCACATACCTAGATATGTGAACCCCCTGAAATGCATTTATTTTTATGCCATATGGCTTCATTATTACCCCATTCTCTAACCAGGCTTCAGAATCCAATTATTATTAGACAGTCTCATTTTCTAGCATAAACCTGCATTGTTAATGACAACCACAATAGATGCGCTACAGCTATTTGAAACGAAAGTGCTTTCAGATAAGTCACAGGGACAGGCCTAACGTTCCATTCCCTGGTGGAGGATGTGCTCCTGATGGACAAAGCTAGTAGACTGAGAAATTGCTGTCTGTTATACAAGGACAGCATACCGAGAGCTCTCTCCGGGAAACAACGCTGAGGTTAATACAACCATGACTAGTATCTTCTGGAATCAGATACATCAAAGGGCTTTGTAGCTCTCAGGGCTCCTGAATACAGCATGTGGGGCTGCAGTTCATGCCAAGCCATTTAACGTAACCTAAGCAATCCCAGAGGCACCAGGAGATTAGAGACAAACCAGCTCAGTGTCAAATCTGATTCTACCCAATAGGTACTTATTTCCAGACCTGAAGCTCATTATTTTGCAATGGGCTTTAAGACAACCCACTGCCAGCATGGCAAGGAAGAGTCCGGAAGGACATTCCACACTGCCACTGTGCTCTGGATCTTCCGTGCCTCCAAGCTAGGCCGTACGCTGCATGCTCTGCCATTTTCTGGCCAGCCTTGCAGAGGGAGCCCAGGAGAGTGGAAATGTATAACGCCAGGACTGAGAACTTGGATCTAAATACATGCTCTTCCTTTTGAAGAGTGAGGAGGGCTAGATTTCCCCTCCACAGGTGACCTGCACTAAAGACCAAAGGCCTCCATACCTCTCAGTAAGGAACAAGAACCCCCCTCAATGCACCTCAGTCCTGCAGGGATGGCCCTTCCAGGGAGAAAACACAGGAACTCAGCCCTCGGCCTGTGTGGCCTGCCAAAGGGACCTGTTAATACCCACTGAAATGCTGTGCTGCCAAGAGTTGGCTTCTTTCCCATCAGTTCTTCTCTCGTCTCCCAGAATGTCCTTCACCAGGATGGACAAGTGATGAACAGTCAGCCCACAGCACCCCTTCAGAGACAACACCCACTGGTCAGGGCTAGGCAGCAGCCCCGTGCCAGCCCTTTGCTCTGATGGAACTAATGGAACGAGAGGGGGAACGCTGCAAAGGTAGTGGGGCAGCACAGGTGCAGGGCAGGGGCTGCTGTTTGGTTTGGTTTGTGTACCAGCCTCTCCCATGACTGGCTAGGGTTCAGAGCAATGTTAGGTCAAAGGCAAATGAGGGGGATCATGGGAGGGGACCTCACTGTGGCTTCTAGCAGGTATTTCTCCAGAGGAGTTTCACAACACCAGTTTGGCCAGCGTGGCAGGTTCTGCTTGGGGAACAGTCCAAAAACAGAAGAGCCAGGCTAGAAGCTCACTGCCAGGAAACAGCACAGAGACAAGTTATAACAGGAAAAATCCCTACCCCACTTCTGCATCCCATGACTTCTCTACCTCCAAGCATGGCCTACACGCAAGGTCTCCCCTCTTTGCATACACCTGGCTGGTACCAACAATCAGGACTACAAGGCCAGGAAACCATGCAGAGAAAGGGATCTTCAGAGCCCTGGATAGGGTTGAAAGCACCCTAAGCTGCAAAACACATGGAGGCTGGAATAAGAAGGACAACAAAATGGAGCCCTTCTGACCAGGTGCATCTGCTTCTGACCGCCTATGCAGTCTCCCTCTTCTGGTCCTTGCCTCCTCTCCCCTTCGCTCCCCTCATCTGCTGCACAGGGCCTGAACTTCTCCACTGCAGGCTGTCCCCAGCTCTTCTCTGGTTAATGTTGCTGCCTTTGTGTCTTTCTCCCCTACTTTACCACCTCCAGTGCTTCCTTGGTCTCCTTTCCTGATAGCACCAGTTATTCCTGGACAGATTTATTTCTGATATGAACCCAGCGCCCACCTTCTCCAGTTAGGATCACCCTGGCTGCTGTACCTATGCTGTGCTCCGACTGCCAAGTCCCATTCCTAACCTGGGAGCAAAAGTCCTTCATAGTGCAGGAAATCTAGAACACAAAGCCTCACACATGATACAGGAATAAGGGAAATCAGAAACCTCTGCTGCCTTGCCTGAGAAGGCCACTCCTGTTACTGTGTTCCCCAATGCCCCAGTACAGCTCTGGGTCAGCAGACGTAGGCACTTTTCAGAGCCCTGCAACCACAGCAGCTGAGCACCACACATAGATGGGGTGGGGGATTATTTCTATTTAACAGATGGGGAAACTGAAGCATTGGTGACTAAGTGGGCTCCATCATGGGCCACGCTCGTGGAAGCACTTGGACTTGGGTGGTGCCTCCACTTCTGCCATGAGGCCTGGGGAGAAGAACTGCAGTGAGAAGCCAGCAGAAGACTCCATTGACAGAAGCGGCTGCAGAGGCTGCCAGAACCAGGTCGAAGGCCTCCGAGACCCTCCTGCAACTCTGACTGTCCCAGCCCTCCCTCTTCTTCCATTTCAAGCTAGTATCTCTCAGCCCTTCCCATCTTGCTGATCCTAACCCAACCTACCCTAAAAAGATATGCAAACTAATATGTCTTCTTCTGCCATCAGCATTCACTGTGCATTCTGCCATTCCTTCCACCTGGTGGGTTTTGTCTCCGTAGTCTTGTTCCTGCTCTTGGCACAGGGACCATCTATGACACTGTGTGTGGACAGCTCCCAGAAGAATGGAGCTCCATCCTTGGCTGGCCCTACCATAACAACAGACTTGCTCGAAGTCATCTAGGAAGTGATCCCAGATCCTTCCAACCTCTCCTTCCTTTTGCTTAAAAAAAAAAAAAAAAAAACAAGAACAAAACCTTTTCAGATCTCTGGTAGCACCTAGAAACATCTAGGTACAGTGTTCCAGAAGGCAGTAGTCACCTTTTGACCTTAACATTTGAGCTGCATTCCCCAAGAAGAAATACGGAATAAATGCGTTTTACTTTTAGCCCCTTTACAGTGAAGGAACAAGCCCCCAAGATACCGAGCCTTACAGATTCACCAACACCCCCATATGTCATTGTCCAAATAAACTTGAAGAGGCATCACCCCCTTTTCAAAGCTCTGGGCCAGAAGAGTGCTCTTTAAAACCTGGATGTCTACTAGGGGCAGGGCCAGAACTGGAAGAGGAATCCCCCAGCTATCCTGAGTCACTATTTCCAGGGACCTGAAAAAAGGTGGACAGCCCTCAGCTCTGGCACTTCCCTGAGCTCCATTACACTGTCTGCCTAGTCTTAGACCTAGAAGCAAGCAGTGAACAATCCACATTCAAGTCACTCCTCCCAACATGAGGGACAACTCGTCATACTGGAGGTGTGCCACAGTAAAGGGAGGACTTCTCTGCATTCACACAGCTCTCCCCCCCTTCAAGTATCTAATTTTGTAACGATACAAAATGTAATTAAGGATAAAAGGTGGTGGGGTGAAGCCACATGCAGCTCAAAGCCAAGCAGAGGGCTGTAGGAGTGACTGCAACCTTCAAAAACGTTGCTTCCCAGTTTGCAAGGAGTTACAATGGACGGAAGACCAGGGGTCCCAGTGAGTCATGCGAACCGTTGAGCCAGCAGCAAAGACTTTTCTCCCCAGATTAAGCCATTAGCCAACCATCTTCCTTCCCATTAGGAACAGGGTGACTCTTCAGACTTCACTGCCATACAGCACTACCCTCATAGGGATGTCGCTTCTCATCAGTCTTTGGCGTCTGAATAGCTGTTGTCCCCTTCCCTTGTCCTGGGAGAGCTCCGTGTAACCCCTAATCATTCCTCTGTACTGCATAACTCCCTCTTCCTTTCTGTAGCATATCTACTTGCTCCCTGGCCAAAGGAAGGTCTGAGGTTATTGTCAGCAAGTGCCTGCAGTGAAACAGCCCTAATGCCAGCACTGTTAAGATCAGCCATTCTTTTAATTCACTCTCATAGTCCCATTAGTTATCAGCAGTCCCTGAGAGGAAGGGATAGTTTTATACTCTGTTCAGCTCCCACTCCAGCGGGCACTTTCAAGCACAGTTTTGTTCTCAGAAAAGCAGCTTTGCTTTAAAGCTGACAGGATGATCCATAAAGTCACTCAGCAACCAAAATACTGCCAGTCCAGAGAGCTCAGCAGAAGCCCATGTGCTGCCACTCAAGGAATACATCTGTCTCCCACAAAGAGAGCATAATTCTTGACTTACCCTTAGCTGCTGACAGAAGCTGTTGATGGAAGACAAACCCCCATGCCCCAGACACAAACCAGAAGCAGGAAAGAAGGATGAGGTGCGAAACACTGCTAGTGAAGGAAACCCTTCCTGTAGGGCACCTTGGCATAACAGGAGCTTTCTAGTTAGAAGCACAGCGTTTCCCTACGTGTTCACAGCATGGAAATTGTAGTGCTCTAGAAAACCCTTAACCGAAAGAAATGTATTAGGCAGTGTGGGAGCGGGGGAGTAAGACTTCTCCTCAGCCACACAACTAGACCTCTCTGAAACCTCCTAGGTGCCCAGTACTGCCAGATGAAGGGTATTAACTGCCTTCTGGACTTTGTCAGCTTTCCGGGACCATTTTTCTAGCAAGACTGGAGATGGATACAAGACTAGAGTAAGCTGCCTGCTTCCGGGGGCTTAGACAGTTTGTCAATACTGCACACGAGGAAAGAGGAACTCAGGAAACCCATTCTGAAGGGTCTGCTTATGTGGCTAAACGTGCAAACCCGCTGCTGCCAAGAGGAAGGACTGAAGGCAGGGCAGCCTCAGGGAAAGTCTAATGAACAAGTTCCTTTTCAAACACAGCTTCACTGTATTGAGCCTGTCAGCAAGGAGCTCACAACCTCACCAACGCAGGGCCCAGAAAAGCAGGTTTCAGAAGAATAAATGTAATGGCTCAGGAGTGATAGCCAAGTCTTGCGCCAGATCCCAGAGCAGAGCACACACTGGAGAGATCCTGGAAAACCAGTTCTCTAAACAAAGCTTCAGATTTTAAGCAGTACCGACTAAGCATGCTCCCTCCCTCCAAGCACCATTGCTGCTAATCAAATTCTGTATGCAAGCAGCCCAGAGACATTAAAACATTGCAAGCCACCCAGAAAGGAAATACCAAGCAAGCCCCCAACACAGCTGCTTCATTGGAGCCTTTCGTAAAGCAGAGCCACAGAGTGTGAATGCAACGCACTGGCTAGGAAGCCTGCCAGAGTCCTAAATCAAGTGGTGCATGTGCGACAGGAGTTCACCTGACAACAGACAGCATGTCAAGAGGATTTGATGGATAGGAAGGGGAAAGGGGGAGCCTTCCTGGAGGAGATAGACACACAAGAAATCCTGCCCTAGCGAGAGGAGCCTGCTAACATGATTCAGCCTGCACATGCGGTCAGACTGCAGCAAGTGCTGTCGTTCCCTGCCGTCGTCAGGGCCTCAGTGGCTGTGCCCAATCCAGTTTACAGCCATAGCTACAGCCACAAAGAGCTGCTTGCAACTACTATGTGCAAATGCAGGTGATATGAGAGAGAGAGAGAGAGAACGAACAGTTCAGTTGCTGCTCCCAGTTGCTGCTCCGTTACCTTGATTCAAGTGCAGGGTGATGACTCTGATAAGTAGGTTCCCTCTGCGTTTGCACAGGTGGAACAGATCAGAATCTACCCAGCAGATGCAGTGCCATTAAGGGAATGTTGGGATGGAGTACAGGCTAGCTCTGCCTTAGGAGGGGCTGCAAGCCCGCTGTCAGTATGCCCAAGTGCAGAAGAATAAGCAGGAAATAAGCCAACTAACCCCATTCAAGACCTGCTCTCAGCTGCTAGACTGAATCCCAATCTTAATGGGAATCTGCTCCCCAAACACCTGCTATGCCCAGACAATGACATCCTGGATTTCACATCAGCAAAAGAAAATGAAACAGCAACAGCCCAAGAGCGGAGGCCAGCAAGGAAGGGATGGAAGGAACTGAATAAATTTGGAAAGATCACATGAGCAGGCTGGAGGCAGTGCAATACATGGCTTCCCTCAAAAGTGTGAATCCCTACACAGGAAGGAGCCACGCTGTGTTCCTGCAGAAGTAGGGGAGGATGTCATGCAGAGGATGTATCTCAACTTTCCATGGTAAAACCTCTCTGCCTAACCCAGACAGCAGAGGTGCTCCCAGCCCCCCATGGCTGGAATGCTGGCTCAGGGCAAGGGCTCTCTTTGCCAAGGCTAGGGAGAGAAGAGAAGACAAATGAGGATGTTAAACCCAGAGATGCCGATTCCTCTCACTGCAAGGAGCCCACAGCCTTAGCATGCAGGCTGCATTGTCTCTGAAAAGTACTACAGAAACTGAATAGCCACCTGCAGGTCTGCAGAAGCCCTGTACAATCCTGTAATCAAGACAGATGTGGCAGAAGCAATGCCCTCTATTGACAATTAGTGGAAGCAGGTGGGAGAAGTAGCGCCACTGTCCAGCAACAGGGACATGTACTCCTCAGAGTCCAGCAAGAAGATCCAACAATCATTTCAGTGGGAGCCTTTGGAAACAGAAGTCAGGAACAGAGTCCATTTAAGAAGAATAATGAGCCTGCCCTCCCATTCACAAGCAGCCATCTGAGAAGGCCACAGGTGGGGTCCAGAAGCTCTTTGGGGTTCCTATCAGAAACGGGATTTGACTAGCTAACCCTGAGTCTAAACCTGCAGCGATTGTGACAGGCACTTTTCACTAAACATTAGACTGATCATCCTACACTGTGACATAGCCTGAGCAGCCATGTGGGACAGAGGGCTTACCAAGGATTCAGCAAGTTTTAGCTATGGAAAGAGGCTCTGCCTAGGAAATCTTGATGGGTACTTGGCCTGTGGTGGTTCCAGGCTGGATTCAAAAGCCCGAGTTCTAATGCCAGGAATTCCTGTCCTTATTATTAATTTGTTCAATTGCTTTTTTGCATATGTAACACTTCAAAGTGCCCTTAACCCGACCCACGTGACTGAATCTGTGTTCTGGCTTCTAATGCACTTAACAGAAAAAGGGTCTGTGTTATTCACTTCCATCTAATACCCCTATATGCAATGATTCTGTCACTTTGCGGGAAATAAACATCACCGTGAATAGCCTGGCATGGCAAACTGTAATGGGCTTATTTAAAAATACAGCTGTCCTCTCTGTGTACCATGAGCCTCTAGTCTTGTTAAAGAGCCTCTGTCACTAGGGGCCGGGAGGATTTAATATACAGCATTTATTATGATTAGAAATCATTTGTACAGCACTGTAAATTCACACGGCGCTTTCCCAGGAACATTTATAAGTCTAATGGCCCAATAAATCCCAGTTAGCTTCCGTATTTTATTTTGCAGAAACTCTACTCATTCAAATAATCTGTTCCCCACTGCAATTTTGTCTCTGAACAGATAAAACCATGTTCCCCCATTGTAGAGCCCAGTTCCCAGATGAAGGAGACGGTAGGTTGTTAGTGAAGACCAGGACTGCATGTGATAGAAAACCAAGATGTTTTTACTGTTGAAAAGCAAATATCCCCAACAGCAGCAGGGCAATATCACAGGCTTTTGACTTTTAAAGTGACCTGGCACAAGAGCTGCTGTTTGTATCTGCTGACAGTCAAAACAGTCCCAAAGCACTGGTACACAAACAACACACGTGACCACTCCTTTGTACCCCTGCACCTTGCGTTAAGCCGCCAAATGTATGGGTAACCAGCACCGCTCCCTCCCAAACTGCGGCACGTACTTGATGCTGTCGGTGTGTGTCTTGTATTCCATGATGGTGTTGGGAGGTAGATTAAGCACTCGCCGCAGCGTGTCACGTATCCGGGCTGTGGTTGCCTGGTCGCTGGCCGTCTTGTTCCATATTGAGATAATGTCCTCCTGGAGCACAAGGATTGGAGGGGTTAGCAGAGGGCAGCATGTGTAAACCAGCCAGCAGGCACACCTGACAGTCCGCCGAGCAGCTTACCTGGAACCGGACAGAGACGACTGCCCCGCAGATCTCTTCCCCCACCATAAATTGTTCTCCCAGCATGGCCAGAATGAGATTCTCCCAGCATCGTGATGCTAAGCCCTTCCTCAGACGGATAATCCATTTTCCACCATTTTTGTTGGCATCGTCCTGGGAAGAGGGATGAGAAATTGATTTGTTTCCTCGCAGTAATTTTTTCTGCTTTCCATTAAAGGACATCTTTGGGTGGGAGCAGATATTGATCAGATGGGGTATGAGTGACAGAACCAAGGTATTTTCAAGATAAAACATTACAAAACCTACCTCACGCCTAGTGCACGACATGGATATTTTGAACCCAGGCAGAATGGGAGATGCCAACTCACTGCTTTCCAGAGATTCTCTTCCTACTCATTATGTCCTATTCATTATGTACTTGTGCTTTAGAGTTTAACTGACAAAAAGAGACCACACTACTGGCTGTGCATAGAACTAGAAGACAGGAACTCCTGTATTCCACCACCAGCTCTGACACCAATTGCCTTTCTGGCCTAAAACGAGCCAGTCCCACCCTGGAGTTGAGTTTTCCCATCAGGGAAATGAGGACACTACTTCTTCCCCTGGCTGGGATGTTGAGGGAGGGAGCACTTGTAAAGTGCTTCTGAAAACCTAACGGCAATTTGGAGAAATAGCTTGGTCTCTGCAAGTCACTGACAGATATGTTAAAGTTCAAGCTCCTTCCACTTGACCACCATGCTCGGAGTGAATCAAAGCCCCATTGCTTGGACCACCACAAATGGAAGCTGAAGATTTTAGGGCAGAATGTGTCAGGGAGAGCCCCATGCAAGAACAATCCAAATCAGCACAACTGCCAGGAATGCAGCAAATTACTGACAGGAGCAAACTGCTTTCTGATTAAGTGCTCTATTCTCCTACTTGCGAGCATCCCCCCTTTAGAAATGAGCTGTCTCGGATTCAATCCTTAACAGGCATTTAGTTTAACCCATTCAAGGCCACTTTACAAGGAGTGAGCGGGGAAATCAGGGAGTAAAACAAAGAGTAGTAGATATGATCACTAGATAATCAGCACTTGCTCAAGTAAGGTCAGGGCCACAATAAGGACAGGAAGTGGGATAAAATAACCCCTGCTATTTTGCTCCTGTGGGAATTTGTTTTTTCCCTCCAGCGATAAACAAATCTTTATTTAGTCATTTGTCTAATTTTTCTTTGCTGGCTGAAAGAGAGTAAAGCTCAGTAAAAAAAACCCAAACCCAGTAGTGTTACTACTGAAGCTTCTGATATCTGGTGGAGAAAGGCAGAAAAGGACTGGGGATGATGAGACCAATGCAGAGGGGTGTATGTGGGGAACTGGCACTTCCACAGGATGGGAGGGAAGCCACAAGGAGGGAAGCCACTAGGAAATGGGGGAGAGGCCTAGAAAACAAGTGGGGAAAAGAAGGCAAAAGTGAAGGGAGTATCAGAAATTAAAGAACAGCTATTTTAAGATGCATAAGAGAAAATGCTTTTTAAAACTCCAGATACCGTTAACCTGGGGAGTTTTGGCTGCATCATGTTACCAAAGGCAGGAGCTCATTAGAAGCTCAAAGGGGGTTAGACATCTTATATAAATAGCATTCGCAAGAATGCAAGCTATAAGCCCCCGTTGTGAACGAACTGCCAGCTGAGTTCAGAAATAAATTCTTCTGGATGAAGCAGTGTAATTAGGCACTTGAGAGCAAGACATAAAATTCTTATACTGCAAGCAGTGGTGGTCATTGCTGGAAACGAGCCAGCAAGCTGGGGGGAAAATTGATCCAGGCTGTTTCCACACAGCTCCACAATAAGAATTCAGTTTGCTTCTGTATGTAATTCTAAGGAAGAGAGGGAGATGGGGATATAGATCAAAGCCTTCGCACAACCATTTACTCTCTGTGCCTGCACTTTTACCCCTACTTGCTTCTTCTACACAAGGAGATTTGGACTGTGGAATACACTTATAGTGGCACAGGGTTCAAGAAACCCCCACACTGATGTCAATGGAATCGGATCCAACAAAAGGTGAATGTGTTACAGTGGCCAGGTGCTTTGAGTCTCCAGAACCCACGTTCTCAGATGGGAGGCAGCCAATGAGAGGCAGTTCTCAGTTTCCTGATGACAGGCAGCTAGTTGTGCTCCTGTACACCCCTCTGTATGCAGGGCAACATCAGTAGCTGCTACATGAAAGAGGACAGGGTGAAGTTAGACGCATGCAACTCAGAAAAAAAAATGTAGGGCAGGAGTCCTGCACTGCAAACACTATCCCTCTAGAACACAGAGGTAAATGAGCCATGGTCCAGGGCACCAACTCACCTCCCACATGGGCTTGATTCCCTCTTTGAAGAGATGGAAGTCGCTGTGGCCTGTCAGGTCCCCAGGACGTACCATGTGGCTGTAAAACCTCCAGAACTGCTCCACCTGTAATAGCACAGCCACAGCAATCAGCAACAAGCCAATGCTTTCTATGTCGCAAGATCAGGGCGCTCTCACCATCAGAAGGAGACTTGGGTTCTGCACCAGGCAAGCCTGGCTTGCAACTCCTTTCCCTCTGCTAAGTCAGGTCTACTCTGCCCCCTCTCCCTCTATACTGTACAGAGAAAGCTAAAATATTTGGAATGGGCCTAGGGGACTGATGGGGTTGGTACCAGAGTGACTCTAAGTACATGAAGCTGCCTGCCTGGCACTTATCAGCACATGGCTTGGTGTATCTGCTGTACTTACACACCATGTAATTCATGAAGGTGTAGGCAAGTCAAACTGCACTGGGGCCTCCATCAGATACTGTGAAAGTCCCACCCTACAGGACCGCAATTACCAGCCAGCAGTGAAACAGCTCAGCTCATCGGCAGGCTGCCACTGGGCTCAGAGACCACAGAACCACTTAATTAACCCTTGCTTTCCACACCAGGGGAGGCTTCAAGATTTCTCCTCACAGGAGAAGAGCAGATTGGGGGATTTGTAGGATCACAAACACTTTCTGATGTTGGTTTAGGATTTTAAACAACTTTGAAAAGTGATTGCTCAAGCAGTTGTTTAGGCAACTCTAAAATCAACCACTCTGTTTTAACCCCTTTCCCGGCTGGCTGCTACTGCAGCAATCTTTAAATTGGCTTTCATGCCAACGCTGAGTGATGTACACGCGTCTCTAATGCTTAAAAGGTTTTTGTCTTGTTTTTAAACGACAAGACATTTCAGACATTTCTTATCTATTGTGCTGCTCTAGACAAGAAAAAATATTTTTAAAATAAGGCCCTGTGAACTAGATCCTGCATTCACTGAATTCAATGGCAAAGCTCCCACTGATTTTGGTCAACCCTGTTGGGCCTGGCCTAGCCAAAGAACAAGTAACAAAACAGTTAACGTTTATATTTTGCAGTTTTAGTCAATAGCAAGATTAAAGATAAGCAAATGCTACCCTGACTACTAACACAAAACCTGTTGGGCCTGAACATCCATTTAGACCTTGGAATTGTTTTCAGACCATCTCTACTTATTACCTTTCAGAGAAAAAAAATCCTATTTAATAGCTGATCACTACAGCACAAGAAATCGGGTTGGAGGAAGGAGTCTGTCTTTGTTGTTTTACAGCTTATCATTAAAACACATTGTGGATACTAGATCTGTTACAATGTTTGCTACGCCCTCTAGCGGCCAGTATCTAGATAGCTGTCACGGGTTCAGAAATGATGTTTGATAAATTTCCCTAAAACCTAAGGTATTACTGGGATGTAAAAGGAACCTGTGACCCTAACATTAAGCAGTGAAATTAGTGTATTTTTTTAAACACAGCTCAAATGGTTTGATAGCTATTTGCCATGTGATCTCTCACACAACTCTCTGTGGTTCCCACACAGCTATACGAGCATGCAAGTAAATCGCACTTGTTGAAGCAAAAGATGCTGATGAATTCCAAGCCTCCAAATGATGACCATCATTCTTATGGAACCCTTCCCATTCCCACCAGCATTTGGGTCTGACCCAGCTGTCTGGACTAGCATGTCTGAAGGCTCAGCGTACCAAACGTAGGTAGAGGAACTGGGAGTTCCCTTAACTAAGCACATCCAGAGCTGTATGGAAGAGTTATTTTAATACTTCAAATATTCCAGCAGAGTTCAGAGGGGACAGGATTAACACTCTGGGAAAGTCACTCTATCTTAAAAAAAGGAATCAGCTTCTTTTACAGTCCTGATCACCATGGAGATCCTGAACCCAATCACCAACAAGGTCTGGTTTTATTTCTGTCACTGAAAGATCTAGAAGGAATTGTTCTGTGAGGGTCCCATGTTTCCTGGCTTTTCAATACCATTTCAGAGGGCAGCCTCATCCAACTTTATTTTTTAGCCCTCACCTCCACAAAAGCACAAGGAGGCAATGAGCCAGTCATGAGATCCAAGCCCACCAGCTTGTCACATGTATGATGGAAATGCCTGCATCAAGCACATCAGTTATAAAGCAAAAGAGATTCTGCACCCCCACCCCGAGAACAGAGGAGCTTTCTGTTTAAGATCCATGTCAGTGGGAGTGTAGACACAAAGCGAGCTGCAGATGTTCAACATTTCTAAACATGGGAAAGTCATTTCTTCCTTTACTTACCTGCTAAGTCTTGCAAACAAGTTGGCATGCACCTACCAGACTTACAGCTGACCGGAAATGCTTTGACTGGCCCTGACTTACAACTAAGGATTCTGCCATTAACGAAGACACTAACCCTTCAATGACAAGTAGCAGCACTCCATAGTCGTACCTTCTCCTGATCTTTTTTAATAACATCATCACATTTTAAGCCAAGGTTGTCAAATGTGTTGGGTGCTGTGGGCTGGATCCAGACTGCAGGGCTTCCCATGGGCCAGACAACCCGTGAGCAATGGTGCACTGTCTGAGCTGCTGGAGCTAGTTTTGGTGCTAGTTTTGTTGCTCATCTCTTCCCTTCCCTCCTGCCCTCTCCCTTGCTGCTAATCTTATTCGCCAGGAGCTACTAACCACCCACCACCCTCCATTTCAGCAGTGGGTAGGGGATGGAGGTGAAGTGTTAGTTTCCTAGATTGGGAAGCAGCAGAGATTAATGCTGACATGGTACCAAGCCCCTCAGGCCAAACCTGGCCTGCAGAGGTGGCTGGTCCAGCCTGTGTGAAGACCCACCTTCATGGGCTGGATTGGGCCTACCAACCATATGTTTGACACCACTGTTTTAGGCAGATTAGAATTCAGGTCTTGGGTCTTGGCAAACAAGCCACCCACCTTTCCATCTGATGGCAGAGATTCAGACACATGTCACTGCCTAGCACCACAGAGAAAAGTCACCCTGAGCGGTTGCACTGCGCTTAGACAATAACGCGCAACAATGGGGATGTACTCACGGAGGCAAAGGTGCCAATCTGTTTGATGTTCTGCTCGTAGCTCTGCGAGCTGGTGGGCCTCCCGGGCGTTCGTCTGGAGTACCAGAAAGTATAATTATACTGCAGTGGGTGCTCGGCCGGCCCTGGGACAACAGCCTGCAGAACAGAGAACCTCATTTATCCTCACAAATTACTCTGGAGAGGAGACCGAGAAAGCTATATGCATGGCATTAGAAAGGCACGTGGTCCTGCCACCACAGAGCGTAAAAGGAACAGTTTAGCCTCATTTTCCTAGAAAAATCCCATCCTGGTTAATAGCTTGACACAGATCATTACTTCAGCAGTGATCGGCTGTATTTCAAAGAGGATATTAGAAATCCAGAGTACTTTCGCTCTTCGAGCAGGAAGGGAAAGTGCTAAGGGGCAGCAGCCCCAGCCCCAGGAAGAATATCACCCGATAGCAACCCCTCAGGCAAATTTAGGAAGGGCGTTAATAAATTCTGGAGAGACTCCCTTTAACCCTGGGCTGCCAGGACAGTTGCAGCGGTCCAGGCTGTCACAGGCCATGGAATGCAAAACAAAGAAGAGAATGGGAGCTTCTCACAGAGTAGTCTATTCTTCTCTTTTGGGAAAAGAAAAAGCATCTAAAGTGAACTAAACCCCAAATCAAGTGAAACCCTCCACCACAATTCCAGTGGCAGGGTTCAGTCATTTAGCTTTCTCAGAGCACTGTCAGCACGCAGGCAGATAAAGACAGAGGGAGCGCCAGGAACATCCACTGCCTATATAAAAGGCTTCCAGCGTACATTAATGCAGTCGCCAAGAAACAGATGTTGCACTAGAATCACCAACCTGACAGAGGTTCCATCATGCAAGGGAGAAGGAAAAGGTCCAAGCTGATCATGCAAAGATGTTACACTAATTAGAGAGCAAGTTTTAATGAGTGCAAGATTAAAGGAGAGGAGGTGGTTTCCCAAACCTGACTGAACCATGTTGTATCTGCTTGTAATCACTCTTCAAGGACAGGCTAGTTAAACAACAGCACAAAACTTGATCTTCTAAACCAGCAGTTTTCAACCTCAACGCAGCCTTGTGTTAGACTCCAGGCCCCCTCTGAAAACACCGGTTCCTAAGCTCTCGCTCATTTTTTTTACTACAAAAACATACTAGAGCAATTATTTTTCGTCAAAGAGCTCACAAAGACCACAACAGAGCAGAAAGATTTTGAAACGCTGGGTTTCTGTTTGAAGCGTCTGGTTTTATCTTGCAAATAGCATCTAGGTGTTTGCACACTTAACAGTACTAGCATTGCACAGCGCTTCAGGGCACCCTTAAAAGGGCTGCACGGCACCCAGCATGCTACAGTACCCTGCTTGAGAACTGCCATTCGAAACCAAGAGCAAGCTCCCATCTGCAAATACTTCTTGAGATTTGCCTGAAGCAAGTCAAGCTTTGCTTTTTGTTTCCACAAGTTCAACTCGCTGGGTGAAGATTTCTAATTGCACCGGTGAACAGGGTACTTGAGCTCAGCTTATTATACTGTACGCTCATTAGCCTTAGTTTGTTAGTACCACACTGACAGAGCAGCAAGCAAAATAACAACATGCATCTTCCATACAGCAGAGCTACTGGACTGATCAAGCCCCGTCAAGTCCAGCACCTCCAACCGTGCCTTGACGACAGCAGTGGAGCGCACAGCACTCACCTTCCTCTTGGTGCTGCCCTGGGGCTTGTCTCGGTCGTTCTTTTCCTTCTCACCGTCTTTCTGTGTGCTGTTCTCTTCGTTCTGGTCATGGTCCCCACTGTCGTCATCTTTCAAACTGATGAACGTGAGGTGGGAGGAGAGAGAGCCTTAAGTTGCGCAGGAGCAAAAATGTGGCCACCCAACGCGCGCCCCATGACACAGAGAGAAGCTGGGAGCCCGACAGAGACTCGTGCAGGGAGGTGCGTTATGAGCCCCACACCCGTCACAGGTCCCGTGGCCGATACAACGCCCAGGCATCATTTGTTATCCAATACTTAGCTGTACCAATAATGGGTATGTTACCCCGTAGATTCCTATTTAAGACAAGGTCTATTACCCCGTAGATTATTATTTAAGATGAGGTATATGACCCCACTGATAACTATATGTAAGCTGAGGCGTGTTACCCCGTCGATTCCCATTTAAGCCCAAGCATCGGACGCAGGTGAGAAGTGCCACGTGCCGGGTCAGACTGTACGTCCCTCCCGCCCCGTCCCAAACCCCGGGACCCCTCGGCCAGCCTCCTCCGGGCTCTAAATCATCTCGCGAGGACGGGGCTCAGGCCCCGGGGACGGCAGGGCTGCTTTCCTGCCCCTCCGCTGCGCACACCTGCAGGCAGGGTTGCACGGGGCGGCGCCTTGGCCTCGCTCGCTCACCACCCCTCCTCCCCCCTGGTCCATTAGGTGTTAATTTGTCCCAAGCAGTGAGTGCAATCACCAAGGGG
>NW_005841874.1:71699-79285 GCF_000455745.1 Alligator sinensis
GTGACACATCGCGCCCCGCCCCCTCGGGACCAACGGCCGCGGCTCCCCCCGGGGGGGCGGGGGACGAGGACGGAGCCGGGGCGGGGGGGCGCGACTCACGCGTCAAATTTGTTGTTCATCCTCGCTCGCCGCCTCCGCCTGCCTCGGCCTCAGGTCCTTCCGCTCCTGCGGGGCCGCCCCCGTCACCCGCCCGCGCGCCACTTCCGGAAGCGGAACCTTCCAGCCGGGGCGCGAGTTTCCGGGGGGGACGCAATAGCCGCCGAGCACATAGTGAGGGAATGTCAAAGCGGCTCGTCCGCCATCTTGAGTGTGGCACCTCTCCTCCCGGCAGCCATGTTGAGTGTGGGAGAGCCCTGCCCGGCGCCATTTTCAGTGTGGCAGGCCCACCGCGGGAGCCGCCATGTTGGGGGGGGGCTGCGTGTGACGTCGCGAGCGGCCGTTGGAGGGCGCCGCAGCCTTCCCGCCAAAACGGGGTGGCCCCAACGGTCGTGTGGGTGCTCGTGGCTCCGTGTTCGTGCTCTGAGGGAGTAGGTCCCTGCCTTAGTTGTGAGGCGCTGCAGCTTGCCTGTTTGCCCACGGGCCTGGGAATGAAAACCAGCCATGGCTAACAACTGCTCGCCTGGGTGGACGGAAGATTTTGAAAAGGGGGCTGTGGAGAGCGAGGTGCCTCATCCCGTCTGAAAACAACACGCAGCCGGAAGCTTTGACTGATACGCCAGGCTGCACCACGCAGGCGACGATCGCAGCCAAAAACACCTACGGCTTCATTGGACCGAGTTAGAAGCGAGGTGTAGGGCCGTGAAAGAGGAGCTTGGCTACCAGGAGTGGCAAACAGGCCGTGGCATTGGGAGAAGGAAGGACCGTTTGATTGGTGGAACGTCAAAGACGGGGTTATTATTGCCTCTGGAAGGCAGGGTTTAAAAGGGATCGTCTAGATTATAAGGAGCCATAAATGATATGGACTCTGTCGCTGCCGGGTTAGAAATGCTGCAGGCACTACCAGGGGTGTATTTGGTAGCCATTGGCGATGCGTAGGGGTGCACGCGGGCGCACATGCACCCCCTGGGATTGGCCGCGTGCCCCCTGGAAGCACCAGCCGCAAATTGGAAGCGCACTTCCGGTTTCGCCGCTGGCTCGGCGATCGGCAACTGGAGGAACCACCCCCGGCTGGAGGTACCAGTTGCCCATGTTGATAGCCATATTGGTCTGCACCAATGCAGGCCATCCCCACCCCTCGGATTTGCCCCCGGTTGCTTGTATTCGTTTTCTCTCTACTAGGGAAATAGTAGTTCTGGACCAGCTCATGCCAACCTCCAGCCGAGCAGCTGTGCCGTGCACCGCAGGGACGGGGTGGCTCTTTGGCTTGATGTTGAGATCCGTGTGACAAGCAGACATGGTTTGTTAGCTCGCTGAAAGGAATTTTAGGGACTCGGCACAAGGATTGTTGGTCAGACAACAACTGTAATGTGTTAAGAGACAAAGGGTTTGCAAAGCAGTGGTTTCCAAATGCCAAGGATGCCGTTCGAGAATCCGAAAACCACTTCCCAGCAGGTGTCTGGGAAGACAGAAACTTAACGAGGAACAGCACACATTTTATAGGGTTGGGGCTGCAGAATGAACCCTACGATAGGCTTCTTGTTGATTTCCTTCACTCCTTCCGGCAGCCGAAAGGTGAATGCTCTCAGCAGACTGGAGAACATGATAAAGAGACTTGTTTTTGCCAGCTGTTCTCCCAGACAGACACGGTGTCCTGCAGGGTGAAGAGGAGAATTTATCACACATATCCTTGCAAGTGGAATTATGCCTCTGCCCCCAAGTTAAGGAAGGATACAATTCATTGGAAATAAATGGCAATGTTTAATGTCTCAGTATGGCTTGATACTGTATAGATGTAGGGAGCACCAGAGGCACTGATCACAGAAAGTTTAAAAAAACAAGAATACATTTGACCTGTTTGTCTTCTGTCGTTGTTTTGTCTCCCATATTCATTCTTGCAACACCACTACAAGGCTGTGCTATTTTCCCATTTTACAGGAGGGAAACTGAGGCACAGAGAAGCTTAGTGACTTGCCTGCAGTCACAGAGGAAGTCTATGGTAGACTGGGGAACCCTGGCGTCTTAGTTTAGCACTCTAACAACTGGACCTCCCATCTCCTCTGCCAAATGGGATCAAGTCAGTGTTCCCAGTCTTAGAAGTCATGTCTACGCTAGGAAAATAGGTTACATTTAGAAGCTACTAATAATGTAACCTGAGTTTCTACACTTCTAAAAATACGTTGATTGGCTGTAGCCACCCCTAGATGGGACTATTATTCTCTGAAAAGTAAGTTTTTACATTCCTTCCAAAACCATTTTCCCTTAAATTACCATGGATATTTGTTGCTCTCGTGTTCAATATCCAGTCTGTTTTTAAATCCTGCTGATTGCTTGCTTGCTCTCCATTTAAATGTGATTGATATGAATACACTCAGTATCTGTCAGAATTCAGTGCTGCCACAAGGAAATACATTTTGCTACCACAATTCCAGATAAATCTGCTAAGAAGCTTCAAAGAGCAGTTAGTCTTAGTTTCTTCAAGAAAGAAAGAAATTATCCGCCGTTGGAGATAGTGCGTTTGTTTTCTGAGCTCAAGACTTTACTGGGGTTTATAAAATAAGATCAGATGAAAGGCTAAATAGATATCAGTCTGTGGAGCAAGTACCCTGCTACACTGGGTGTGATGGGATTAATGTTACCTGCTGAAAATGGCAAAAAGGCTTCTTTGTTCAAAAAGTTTCCATCTTTGTCCAGGAAGTGACTTGGGTTGAACTCTTGAGGGGTCTCCCAATGGTCAGGATCATAGAGAACAGAAAATAAGTTGGGATAAATTAAAGTGCCCTAGAAAGAAAGACAACTCCTTAAGAAAATAAAAAAAAACATTCCCAGCAGAAACATCCTTGGACCTCCTATGGCTTCCTAATGCAGTCTGTCACATCCCTTTAAAAGTGCCTAATGGAAGAACAAGCTAATTTTTACATGTTCACCCTCTGACACATACTACAGAATAGTTCATTAAAACAATTACTTCAGCAGCAAGGTCTTAAGACTGATTCCAAAGAGTCTGAGGATGATAATATACAGCCAAAAATTAGAATGTTTAATTCTGGCAAAAATAAACACCCCAGACTGAGTGTGGAACCCAATTCTAAAGTTGCGGTCAGTGGAGCATGACCTCAAAGACATCTTCCTTGCTATCTCCCAAGGAGCTATCTGTTAAGTCTCATCTGCTTGGGAAGGTATAAGGTAAGGAATAAATTTAAGGAATATATTTCTATTGGTAAAATTCCTTTTATTCTAGAATATGTGCCTTTTTCCATTTAACTTATGTAGTTTTGCCTTTGGTTTCAATGGTGCCCAACATTTTAGCTCCATGGGTGAGTTGAGTGGCACAGGGTTGGTCTGTGGCCTGGATCCTGTGTGGGGTTGATCTATATGTGCGATCTAAGCACTCTAGCCCAATACTGGGTATCCCAATCTGGCCAAGTGCCAGCCTAACCTCATGTGCCCCAATCTGGCTGAATGCCGGCCTGACCTCCCCTGTATCCAACCTAGCCGAGTGCGGGCCCGCCCCCACGTGCCCCGATCTGGCCGAGTGCAGGCCCGACCCCACGTGCCCTAACTTGTCTGAGTGCTGGCCCAACCCGACCCTGTGCACCTGGATCTTGCCATGTACCAGCCCAACCCTGTGTACCTTGATCTGACTGTGTCCTGTAGTGATCTATCACATGCAAGACCATGTTATCTGACCTACAGAACTTGAGGTGGGTCTGGAAATTTGGGAGAAGAGGAGTGGCAATTAACTCTGCCACCATTCTTCTGCTGCCAAATTTTCAGACCTGTGGGGAGCCTTGTGGGCTGTATGACAGCTTTGTGGGCTGCCTGTGGGCTAGAGGTTGAAGGCAGAAGGAAGGTAAAGTTGTGCAGGAGTTAACCTCTACTTACTGAGGTCCACAACCTATCCTGCAACCTATCCAGTACCTATTTTTAATAAAGAGTTTTTTTTACAAATTGTTCAAGCTTACTTGTAAACCATTCCTGCACAAAACACAGAAAAAACATCTATTGTTTAAAAAGGTAAGTGGGAGGTATTGCTGTTTCTAATTTTGCCCAGAGAACACCTCTGAAGTGTGGTAATATTAGCATACCTTACTAACTGGAAAGCCCTGCACAGTTGTGTCCTTGGCACACTTTCGTATAACCCCTATTGCACTTATGCTGCTATACCGCAGAACTTCATGTAAAACTGCATTTGTGTAGGGTAGGATCATTCGGTCCTCATATCGAATTTCACGAGATGAGCCAATAAGAATGTCCAGTTCTTCTTGGACTCGTTCTGCAGGGAGAAATTATCAGAAACCAAAACTTAACAAATTAGTCAAAGCATGGACTCTAGCTTCTCAAAATAAGTCACTGTAAATTGCAGGAATAAATCAGACAACTTTGTCCCTTATTATGCTCAGGAGGCTGGAGGCCAAAGCATTCTCCGCATTCTCCCCAGTGGGGTGGATGAGATGGGCTGGTCGTATTCCCTCTGTCGACTTGCCTTGGGTTCCCATCAGGGATGGGGAACCTTTGTTGCTCTAAAGTTTCTGCTTTTTTCTTTTTTTTCCCTCTTGATGACTCTTCATCCATGGCTATCACTGATTGGTCTCATGGTCATCATACTGTCTACGTTCTGTCCTGTCAGGTTATTCCTTTCTTTCGCAGGCCCATCACATGCACGCATCCTAATTTGGGCTTTTCCAATGTCCTCCTAATTTTGTCTGTTCCTCCAAAACCAGAACTCTCAGGGCCCCCACTCTTGGGCCTTGTGAGCTGGTGCCGCCTTATCTCATGTTATGGAACAGTGTCATATATGCCCACAATTTCCCAGGCTATGTCTAGCCATTGACCTTGTTGTCTTGACACCCTGTCTGCCTTAAAGGCTGTGAGAACTGTTTCTGTGTGATCGGGCCTTTAAAAATTAATTAACCCTTGCAGCTGCCCTGGACTATTGTTCTAATGCATATATAACCTACAAATCAATTTCCAAAAGCAAACCTCTAAATGTAATTTTCTAACCTTCAATAATGTGAACAGTGTTGTCATTAGGGCTGTGCAAAGCTTTGGATCATGATTTGGATTCAGAGATGATTCGAAGGCCAAATCTATTAATCTGAATTGAATCGCAGGAAGCTTAGGCTTTCCGAATCGATTTGGAGCTTCCTAATTGATTCATAAAAGATTTTGAGATTCGGCCATAGGGTATCATGGGGAATCAATGAAATATCTATAACTTTGTTGTCTTTTGGCTGATTCAGATTAAACGGGCAGGGGTGGTAGCCTCTGTTGAGAGCATGAAGCCTGCCCAGTTTCAAGATGATAGGTGCAGGGGTTTCTGGGAAACTGCACCCCAAATTTCTGAAAGCAAAACTCATGTCACGTGTGTGTGTTAAGCCACAGCGGGATCAAAACTGCATGATGCTAGCCCCTGGTGAGGCCACAAAGTCTGCTGAGTTTCAAGGAGATAGGTGCAGGGGTTTGGGGGAAACTGCCTCAAGCTGTGGACAAGCAAAACTCATGACATGGGTGACACTGTGTGTTAAGGCGCAGCAGGGTGAAAGCTGAAGGCCTGCTAGCCCATGCTGAGGCCACAAAGCCTGCCAACTGTCAAGGAGATAGGTGCAGGGCTTCTGGGGCCCTGCACCTCTAGCTGCTGACAGGCAAAACTCACGACATGGCTGCTTGTGCAACTGTGTCTGTCTTGGGGCACGGGGCGGGGAGTTGAAACTACTGCAGGCCTGGCTGCTAGGCTACTGTGTTATCAATCAGTCATGATTCACTCAGGGACCAGCTCCATATGCAGTAGCTAGCTAATGTAATGAGTTAAGGAGCAAAGAGTAACACCTATAAAACCACAGACTAAGGAGAGGAAAGAATCAATACAGACAACTGACCCAAGACAGAGACAGTGAGTTGCACGAGCACCCACGTCATGAGTTTTGTCTGTCAGCAGCTAGGGGTGCAGGGCCCCAGAATCCCCCTGCACCGATCTCCTTGATAGCTGGCAGGCTTTGTGGCCGCAGCAGGGGCTACCATCCCTGCAGCTTTCACCCTGCTGCGCTTTAACACACACAGTGTCACCCATGTCACGAGTTTTGCTTGTCTGCAACTTGAGGTGCAGTTTTCCCCAAACCCCTACACCTATCTCCTTGAAACTTGGCAGGCTTTGTGGCCTTACTAGGGGCCACCACCCCTGCAGTTATCACCGTGCTGTGGCGTAACACATACAGGTGACATGAGTTTTACTTTTAAGAATTTGGGGTACAGTTTCCCCCAAACCCCTGTATCTATCTCCTTGAAACTTGGCAGGCTTCATGCTCTCAGCAGAGGCTACCACCCCTGCAAGTTTCATTCAAATCAGACAAAAAAACAACAAAGTTATAGATATTTAATTGATTCCCCATTATACCCTATGGCCGAATCTCCAAAGCTTCGGAGCTGATTCAGCCAAATCAAAGTGGTGAACAGATTTGGAGCTCTGAATCAAATCGCTGGCTTCCAAATCGGCCAAATCCAAACCCGAATTGAATAGTTCCCTATTTGCACAGGCCTAGTTGTCATCTTCAATCTCATGCTCCAGGACTATGGTTGTCATGGGTGACTTCAACTACCCAGACATCTTGTGGGAGGATCACTCAGCAAAATCTGAGTGGTCGCAAAGTTTTCTATCATGCGTGGATGACCTCTACCTGACTCAAGAAGTCTACGGGCCAACGGGAGATAAAGCGCTGCTTGACCTGGTACTGGCTACGGGGGTTGACCTAATCGGCAACCTAGTGATTGATGGGAAGCTGGGTGACAGCAACCATAAGCTGATCACCTTCACCATCCGCCATAAAGCTGGCAAGTCAGTCAGCAACACGGAAGTCCTTGACTTAAGGAAAGCCGACTTTGACAAGCTCAGGAGGCTTGTCAGTGAGGCCCTACGGGACCACGACCCCAGGGGGAGGGGAGTTCAGGAAGAATGGTTGCTCCTCAAGGGAGCGATCCTCAATGCACAAGCTAATTCTATTCCATCTTGGAGGAAAAGCAGTAAGAGGGCACAGCAGCCCCCCTGGCTCTCCAGGGACCTAGCAGACCTCCTGAGGCTAAAAAGAAAGGCCTACAAAGGATGGAGGATGGGATTCACCTCCAAGGAGGAATATTCTGCACTGGTCCGGTCCTGCAGGGAGCATACCAGGAAAGCCAAGGCTGCAACTGAACTCCAACTAGCTTCAAGTATCAAGGACAATAAAAAGTCCTTTTTCATATATGTGGGGAGCCAAATGAAAACCAAGGGCAACATTGGACCCGTGCTAAACCAGGTGGGACAACTGACTACTGACGCCCAGGAGAAAGCCAACCTATTAAATGGGTACTTTGCATTGGTCTTTCATCAGTCCCATGGGATGCCCATGCCCACTACGGGAGAGGGAGGTCCGGGTGATGGAGATCCCCTGCCCTCCATCAATGCTGACCTTGTGAAGGAACACCTTGAGAGGCTGGATACCTTCAAGTCAGCTGGC
>NW_005841874.1:79829-81931 GCF_000455745.1 Alligator sinensis
CTAGTAAAGCAACCAAAATGCTGGCTTGCATCCATAGATGCTTCTCAAGCAAATCCCGGGACGTCATTCTCCCATTGTACTCGGCCTTGGTGAGGCCACAGCTGGAGTACTGCGTCCAGTTTTGGGCCCTACAATTCAAAAAGGATGTGGAGAAGCTTGAGAGAGTCCAGAGAAGAGCCACGCGCATGATCAGAGGTCAGGAAAACAGACCTTATGACAACAGGCTGAGAGCTATGGGGCTCTTTAGCCTGGAAAAGCACAGGCTCAGGGGTGATCTGGTGGCCACCTATAAGTTTATCAGGGGTGACCACCAGTATCTGGGGGAACGTTTGTTCACCAGAGTGCTCCAAGGGATGACGAGGTTGAACAGTTACAAACTACTGTTTCAGGCTGGACATGAAGAATTTCTTTACTGTCCGAGCCCCCAAGGCCTGGAATAGCCTGCCATCGGAGGTGGTTCAAGCACCTACATTGAACACCTTTAAGAGAAAATTGGATGCTTATCTTGCTGGGATCCTATGACCCCAGTTGACTTCCTTCCCTTCGGGCAGGGAGCTGGGCTCGATGATCTTCCGAGGTCCCTTCCAGCCCTAATGTCTATGAAATCTCTGAAATCTTTAATCTGCTAAATTCAGCTTCTTCCTGCCTAAAAGGGGAGGGAGTAAGGGCAATAATGCCAGTATGTCTGTTCAGCCACTACTTTCCCCCTGTTGGCAACCCACAGTAGTCTATCCCCATCTATTTTATGCACAGAAATTCACTAGAAATTCACAGGAATGAAGTGCCATGCCTCATATTTAAATCTGTCATTACTGAGACCATGGACAGCTCTAGTTTTGCAGGTCACTAGCTGCAAATTAAGATTTGGGCTCGCTCAATAAAAGTTTGATAGTTTATATAGTTGGTGAAGTTGCCCACATTTTGTTGGATTCCTCTGACTTCAGTTACTGGAATAAGTGCAGCTGCATGTCCCTCTCACCTTGTATTTCTGGGTGTGCCATCATGTAGAGGATAGACCACAATAAAGAGATTGTGGTGGTGTCTGAACCTGCTATGAAGAGGTCAGTAATCACTTGGATCATGTTGGTCTCTTTAAATGTAGATGTGGGGTTATCCTTGGTCTGTAGAGGGGAGATGGAGAATGTGAGTTAGGACTGCGATTGGGTAGCACTGTAACCTGTCTGAAGAATTTTACCTAAAAAAATGCCTGTTGAGATGACAGAGTTGGAAGACATGACGCTGGGAAGCTGAAGGCATGGCTGATGGTCTTGTATATTTATAAATGACATTGTCTTGTTAATGCAGGAAGGAAAGAGGGAGAGTTTGTGTGCTGAGCACTGCTCTCTTTTTCCCCCTTCTTTTTAAGATACATATGGAGTAACGGTGTATCTCTGGTGGGTACCAGCCAAAGAAAGACCTCACTAATTAAAAAATCTATCCCTTTTCTTTTTATGTCAAAACGAAGCAGCCACTCAGAAGGGAATCTGCAATATCTAGATATGAGCAAATTAAGTATTTAATGTTGGCAGCTAGGATCTGGAACCAACTTCCAAGGGAAGCTGGCTCCTACCTTGGGGGTCTTTAAGAGGAGGCTTGATGATTATCTGGCTGGGGTCATTTGAGCCCAGTTTTCTCTCCTGCCAGGGCAGGGGGTCAGACTAGAAGATCTGCAAGGTCCCTTCCAACCCTATATCTATGAATCCATTATGTAGCTATATGGTAGGGGTGCACTGATAGAGATTTTGGGGGCTGATACCAATTTTTAAGGAGGCATATTGGCCGATACTGATCCAATTTCCGATACAGCTATGTCCAGCAAGTAAGTCTGTTGTGGTGGAAGGGGAGGAGGAAGGCAAGGGGCATGGGGGTGCAGATCAAGGCCCACTACAGTGAGGGAGGGAGTGGGGCTGGGGCAAGCGCTGCCCAGCTGAGACAGCATGGGTATGGAATGGAGCTGCAGCTTGTCCGGGGGGGCACGGGGATGGGGAGCGGCCCCCACTGTTGCGCGCTGCTCATCCAGGAGCCACTCATCTGGCAGCTCATCTGGCACTCGCCTGCTTGTCTGGTGACTCCCGCTGCTGTTCCTGCTGCTTGTCTGGGCG
>NW_005841874.1:81941-142846 GCF_000455745.1 Alligator sinensis
GATCTGAGCGTGGCGGGCAGGGCCAGGGCTGCGCTCTGAGTGGGCAGCAGCGACACTGGAAGCAGGGGTTTTGAGGGGGCTACAGCGAATTTTGGGGTGGCGGAGCAGCACCCCCCCTCCCCCGTCAAACCTTGGCTCTGTCCTGCGGTCACCCCTACCCAGCTGGGCAGTGCTTGTCCCAGTCCCTGTCCCAGCCCCACTCCCTCCCTCACCCACATCCCTTCCCTTCCCCCTCAACAGACTTACCAGCTGGACAGTGCTCTCCAAGCTGCCGGGATGTGCTCCTCGTCATCAACGTTCTGCACTGCGGCTGTGCCATGCATGGACCATTTATCCGCCATATTATCAGCCATATCAGACCAATTTCTGATACAGACCATTTTCTTTATATTGGTGCCAATCCACTATCGGATCAATGTATCAATGCACCTCTACTGTACAGAACACTGTTACTTACTTTCCACATCTGAGAGAGATATGAGTCAATGAAGTCCTGTGGCTTTTCAGGCACCCAGCTGTTCTGGTGAGACCTGATCTCATCCTTTATAAGTCTACGTAGATCCTGCAGGTGGGTTAGTGCCAGCAGTGATCTCATGAACACGGGACTTAGATGCTTCATCAATGATGGGAAAGCATCATAAAGCTGTAGGGGAAAACAGACAAAATTAATGTTGGGAATTCTTGGTTTTGTAACCAAGGCTTGCACTGATTCATTTCAAGAAACAGGGTGTTTACAATGGAATCCTTTTCATGGTCCAGTTAAATTCTTTGTGAAAAGAAGGGGAACACTTGATTGTTTTGACTTTTACCTTATTTTTTGAGATGAGAGAGAGCTGTCAAGGGCTGGAAAGTATACTTTCTGCACCTTGTGCCTTCCTCTAGCAGCTTCCAGATTTTCAGTGTCAGGATCCCTTGCAATAAATCTGTGGTCATAGTCTTAAAATGAAGCCTTGACTGAATTCAAAAACAGGTCACATAACTTACTGAGTTCACTAAATGGGCCATTTTTCACTTATGTCTTGAGCTAGCGCTTCATGGTAAGTGTCACGGTAGAAAACTAGGGTGTATTCGTTTGCTGTGTTCTTCTGAATGGACATCACAGCCCAAGTCTAACATGGTGAGTATAGAACTATTACAGAAACCTTTAAAGCAGTGATTCTCAAACTGCAGACTGCATGCAGCCCAATCAGCACACTTCTGTGGCCCATCTAACACACTCAGAGCTCATTTGAAATGTGCTTGGTAGACATTTGACAGCGTAGAAATGAGAGATATTACAGAATATTGATTTGTATTGCATTAATGTCAGATAACAGATACAAAACATTTTTTAAACGGATACACAGGAAGTCAGTTGCGTGGGTGCGGCTCACGTAACACAGTGAGAGCTGCATGTGTGGCCCACTATGGCAAACAGGCTGAGAACCACCAAAGCAAAAGCAAAAGCAGAAGAGTAGCACAGACAAAAAGTAGCACAGTAAGATCCTGAGTGTGGTCTCCAAGGCAGACCTGATGCTGAAGACCCCCAAGGTAAGCATCAGTCGGGGCTATCCAGAGGAAGCTATTTTAGCACAACCAACATTGATGTGGACAGAGAAAGTCATGAGATTGTTTGGAGGACCCATGCTGAAAAAGAACAAAGCAAGAAAAGTTGAGTGCTGTAACTGAACTTAACAGAAGAATCCTCTCAAGCCAGAAAAGCTGAGTGCTGCCCTTATAGCTCTGTATTTACCCAAGACTTCTTATTCATTAATGTGCAGGGAGTACCTATTTCATGCATTCTCAGTAAGGAATATTCTGGAAAATTAATAGTTACATTTTATTAAAATAATCTCTTACTTACTCGAGGCCAGATGGTGCCTTGGAATTCTGCCATGGCCTGGGATCCCTTGAAGAGTTGCTGGAAGCTGTCATCCTCCGAGGAGAAGCAGTGCCCAAAAAGCACAGCAGCAATCACGTTGTTGATGGAAGAAAGGATGGAGACTGAAGGGTCCATTGGTCTCCCTGAGAACAGAGGAAGGAGCATCATTAGTTCTTTCACAGACTATGTCCCATTGTAGGCCATGAAGTTCCTCTGAGCCGTATTCCCATCTGTTCCTGATTCCAATAGGATCTTGTGAATGTCTGATCTTGCCAAACAAGAATGGGGGTGTTTAAATAGAAAATCACAAGTTGGATAGCGGTATAATAAATGATGGGGACAGCCCTTCACAACAACAGCGACATATCTGGGATAATTTGGAAACCTTTGTCTGTTGCTGTTACCAGCCCAGGCCTCCTTGCCAAAAGTTAAGAGTGAGAGTAATTATAGCCTTGTGGTTTTTCAACCCAACTAGGAAGCTTTCTGTGGTGAAAGTGTTATGAAGACAACAGGTCTTACATGCTTTCATCAGATCCCAGGGGGAAGATGCCTGTACACATTACAGAAACCTACCTTCTCATTTGATACAAGGGAAACTTATTGTCAGCTTCAGTAGAAAAGCCAAGGAGAATAAACCCTGTATCCTTTCACTCACAGTTTGTCAGTCATTTTCTGTACCAGATCTATTAAACTGAATGTGAGATTAATACTTCAGCACATTGCCACATATATATTTATGTTTTACCTTGCTCTCTGGCAAAGGTCTGTACCAGGAGTTGAGCTTGTCCCTGAACCCATTCTTCTAGGGTTTTCTTCCCTAATCCTAGGTTCCGTAATGTCATCAGGCTGAACCGTCTCTGCTGTTTCCAGGTGTGGCCATTAGCAAAAATGATGCCTTGAGCCAACAAAATAAAGAAGGACTGAGATATAATTGTATGAATGGCCTGCTAATAGACAGACTAGAAGAAAGTTAAGATGGTTCCAGGATTCTGTTTTGAGTTGATGAACCTCTTGCTAGTACTTAAATGAGAAATAAGAGACATTTATGCTAATTTAGATTCACATACTTGGTCCTTTTCATGGGAAATAAGTCTGATATCCTTTCCTTTCTCCCTCTCCATTCTGTGGTTTTCACCATTGTCCAGCTAATAAAACTACTTTGCTGTTTTATCTGGGATCATGTTCAGTATACGCTAATTCTTATTGTTTTGTATCTGTGGTTCTTTGTCTATTGGAAAAACCTCTTCAGGTAATTTGATGCGGTGCTATACTCAGTAACTTCTGAAGGAGACCAAATGCCACTTGAGTTACTTAGTGTACACGTAGCCAATGCAGTGGTTTTGTGTACTGAATGCACAATTTGGATCCAACATTTCAAAAGCACATGAAACTATATATATAAAACTTACATATCACTAAAGGGAGTAGCTATGAAGAGGGTGATGCTTTTGATAGATATTCCCATTGAACTAGGGCTTTTCCTCTGAACCATCTCCTCACAAACAGAAGATTTATTTACACACAAAGAAGAAGAAGAAAAGTACCTTGAGGGCCGCCTGTCACATCCCTAAAGAAGGGTGTGATGGGTCGGTCTACAAAGTCTTCTGAGTGGCTGATCAAGGCATCCTTCACTGCTTGGAATCCGTTCAGCACAATTACAGGTGTTTGTCCCAGCCACAGAGTGTACATATTTCCATGCCTCCTAGCCATCTGCCAATGCAGTAATGCACACAGTGAAGTACAGACACAACTACAGGTGGGGCATGCCTTTTTTTCTGAAAATGGATTAATTAGCTGTATCCTGAAGCTGAAGGCCCAGTTTTATTTCTAATCACATAATGGCTTGTTTGCAGTTTGAACATTGCCTTAGAAGGACAGGAAGATAAAATCAATGGTTTCATTCTGATGCCACAGAGTAATAGGGATTTACACAATGTCTCAATGAAATCTTTGGGTTTTTCTAATCTTGTCATTAATAACTCATTTTACGTATGCTTCCAAAGGGTGCTAAGACAAACCTTTCAATACCTCAAGCTAGAAAATAAGCATGACTTTTCCCTCTTCACTTGTATTATCTTGGAGAATTGATAGACTCTTAGGCAAGACAGTCAGTAGATAATCTCCTATTTACAATTTTTCTTAAACCCTATAGCAACTTTTGTCAGTGTATCAGTAAGCATCATTATTGATAGCAGTGCAAACTTGGAAAACCTAGTTGTTATGAATGGTTTTGGCCATCGGAGGGTAGTATTAGGTTGCATTTGTATCTTGTATTGCTCTATCCTAGTGTATATTATTAACAGGGATCCTGGTTTTCCCTGATAAAAAAAATTGCAAATTCTCTAATTAAAAACCCCAAAGCTGCGATTAAAGTGAAAGGCCACTGTATATATAGGTATCAGTTGAACACAATGTTTTATTGATATATTTACAGGTTTAAAGTAATTTGGAAGCCTACCAATACCTCAATCACGATAATAAAATAAATTCTAAATACCTATAAATTTTGCTTTTGATTTTGGATTTTTTTAATGGAAAATCAAAGCTCCTCCTGCCCCCTTAGCTCACAGAATGCAGGTCCAGGACTCTGACTCCCAAGCCATAGCCTCGCTAGCCCTGCTGGTGCCCTTCACCCCCCCTTAAAGGGGGAGCTTGGCAACATGTTTTAATTAGCCTTTTCGAAAGTAATCATTGATTTTGGGTGTCTCATTTCAGGTGCTTTGGGTCTGATATTGTTGAGGGGTGCTGAGCTGCTGCAGATCCTGCTGGTTTCAGTTGGAGTTTTGATTCTCATTCCATCTGCAAATTAGGTGCATCCTCCATGATTCAGAGATGGGCAACCAAAAATTGAGACAGCTATAAAAATTAGGCTTGTGCGAAGCGGCTAGTATTCGCTTTGGATTCGGCCAGTTTGGGGAACAGTGATTTGAATTGGGGACAGTGATTTGAATTGGTGATTCAGATCACTGTCCCGAATCGATTCAGCCGAATCTGATTTGGAGATTCGGCTGCTGCCCCCCACTGCCCTACGCTGTGTGAGGGGGTTCTGCACAAGCCCCCCGACACCCCCCCCACTGTCCTAGGTCCCCATCCATGGCTGCCCTACCCATCCCAGCTCCAGCCCTTTAAGAAAAAACCCCGCAAGAACCCCAAACTCACCGGTTCCTGCCTGGCGGGGGGGTGATTCCCTCTGCCCCGTGCCACGTTGGGGGCTCTACCCCGAGGCCGCTGCAGGAGTGGTGAGTCCTGGGGTTTTTCTTGTTTTGTTTTTTTTCTTAAAGGGCCGGAGCTGGGGCAGGTAGGGCAGTTATAGTGGGGGCTGGGGGAGCGGGAAGGAGGGGGGGCTGGATGGCTCATGGCAGAGCCCCCCATGCAGCATGGGGCAGTGGGGAGCAGGGGGTATGGCCCCCCCTGCCTGGCAGCACCTGGTGAGTGGGACTCCCCCCATGGTCCCCTCTCCCCTTCAGCCCCTGCCTCCCCCGCCTCCACTTACCAGCTCAGAGTCCAGCTGCAGCTCCTGACTGCAGCGGGTAGGGACTGCCTGAATCGTCAAAGCTCTCTGAATCTTTTCTGAAGATTCAGAGAGCTTCAAATCGATTCAGACCTTTTTATTGGTCCCCTGATTCGATTCGGATTTGGAGATTCAGCCACTGAATCGGGCTGAATCTCCTCCTAGTCTAATCAGCACCTGAAGCTTTGCACAGCCCTAATAAAAATCAGTGGCTACTTTTAAACTCTGACATTGGCTCCTGAGAAAGGAGCAATAACTTATTGCCTATGAAGAAGAAGAAAAAACTTGGATAAAGCTAGTTCCTAAAATAAACCATTCAGGGCATAAAAACATAAAAATAGTATCTGAATAAAAGATTTCGGGATGGTTTGTTAAGAGATTTGCCCTTTTTTTTTAATGTCTGTAGCACATGGGCAGGATATGATGGTAGCTTGACACGTGGCACATACGTTCCTCTGTTTCTGTGGAACGTTCAGAGATGCATTTGATAAAATCTGAATGTGTGTTTTTGGCATATGTCCTGTATTTGTAAGGTTATTTCTTAAAAGTCTGCCAGCATTTTCCTGATGCATGCTTGCACAGCTTTGCAACATTCATAGGCAGAACTGTGCTGAGTGTCTGTACGTGTGTGTAGTAACAGCAACAACAGATCCATACACAAACTGCCCTCCCTCCCCCCCAGATGGATTTAGATAGCTCCCCTTTACAAAGTAGAATTCTTACATTGTGTCTTTTACCCAGTGCCTTTAAAGATATTAATTTTATATCAGATACAAGGATTTCCTTGTGTGCACAAGCTTACATTCATAGATATTCTCGACACTTAAAAAAGTCCAAGCTTGGAAATTCTGCTTTGATCACTACTGTATAAATATGGTCCCTCTAAATTCATCACATGTGCTCTGTCACAGCCGCTGGAGTCCACAACAAAAGTACTGTTTCTACTTCTCCCTTTATCTGATTACATAAAGAGTCTGGCCCTTCTTACTGCTCTTGGAGATATAGGTGCAGATCATATATACTCCTTCTTTGCTAGTGTCTCTAGTGGGTTATGGAATAGAGAAAATCCCACACAATTTACTGATTCATTTAATGCACTGACTGGGGAAATTTTTAGCTACTTGCACAATTTCACAATGTTTACACACTTAATTCATACAACACAATTTTATTTTAAAATTCTTTGCTACGCATATAACACTGCTTAGCTTTAAGATATACCACAAACATTAAGAACACAATAATTACATATATTAGAAACAATGCTCCAAATGCACTTCCTTAAAATAATTACAATTATAACTAAAAGTTAAATTTGAATCAATACTATTATTTTTCATAATATACTTACAATCCTAGAATTCCAAGAAGCCAAACACCTAAATATGGTTTCATTCCTCAGTAGTACAATTTAATGGGTTGGCCTCAGTAGTACCGTTCAATGGGCTGGCCTCAATACTGATAGGACTAAGTCTCCTTTCTTCAGTCCCTTTCGGGTGCTCCGCGGCTTCAGCGTGAACTAAGAGATTCGTGTTCACGGAGAGGGTGGTTCAGGTGATCAGTCTGATCCGGCCTACACTTGCGATTCTTCCTTCGTTGTTCTGCAAGTGAGGTTACCTCCAAATTGGGACAATAGGTTACAGTTTTTATTGAGTGAGTTGCCACCTTGGGCCCCTCCTACCCAAACCTGTCACTACTCCCAAATTTGGGCTCAGATCTTACTTAACAGATTTCTGCTGGGTTCAGTTTCTTTTGTTGAATTTAGTTATTTTGGGGGATTTCCTTTCTTTCCAATCTTTTCAAAGGCTCCTAGGGTTTGATTTCTCGGAATGTGGGATGTTTGCTTAAGGGTTGTTTTTAGTTTAACCTTGTTAAAGGCCTCTAAAGATAAAATTCAAAAGTTAAGACTTTGAGCAAAGCCTGAACCTTCCGCACATAGGCCAAAACAATGGCCTAGATAAGAAGATGAATCTTGCCTTTTTCTAAACTGGCTAATGGGCAACTATTACAAACATTCAAATATTACATTCAATATGACAGCTAGGTTCTACACAACATCTACCTTAAACCCCTAGAACCAGTAAGACAAGCCAGGGTGGTTCTTCTTCCTTACCTGCCACCACAAGGCATTGTACTTATGCAAGATCTTGCTATGCCGTGCTATAAGCTTCCTCCCCACTCCCATCACTGTCTGAACTTAGATCTTGGCACTATTGAGCACAGATACCACTCTACAGGCATTTAGCAGTCCAACACCACCACTCTAGCCAGCTGTCTGTCTTATATCCCTCTCTAGTACAAGTCATGACAGGACAAGCTAGACACTGGAAAATTCAGCCATGAGGTGGTCAGGAGACAACTATATCCAGCACCACACAAGACACAGACTGTTGCTCCACACAAGGTCAAATCAGATGAATACCAGCACCTACTATGTGCTGGTCAATATGAGATCAGTGACTGGCAAGGCATTTACAGTTTGGTTATAGATAAGGTGCCTGAGTTGCTATGCATCTCAGAAACCTGTCTGACCAGTGCTGCAGACCTAGTGGCAACTTACCCTCCCAGCTTGTCCAAGAGCAAAGTTGCACTTGTATAATCTCAGAGTACATTTAAGCAGAGATTGATCAACTGGTGAAAATTCTGGGTGGACCTTCTTATATCAGTTTACAATTTTTCAAAATTTAATTTATGCCCACTAGGAAAAGGTTTCAGCTAAACCAGAATAAGTTACATTTTAAACTGAAATAAGAGCATCCACACAGGAATTTGCCCTGGTTTCACAAAATCCATTTTAAAACACTGCCTCCTACTGAAAAACAGGAAATCTGTTAAATTTCACTACTTCAGAGGTCTCACCAGCAACCTCCAGTTTTCCACACATGCACCGAGGGGGCCACGTCCTCCACTGTGCATTGACATGAGGAATGCAAGCATCCCAGTCTCCTCCCTCTCTCCTCACAATTTTCTGATCTGATTGCTGTCTATTTTAGACAGTTTTTGTCTTCAAGTCACAAGACGCTAATACCATGGTCCATACTCAAGAATTTTGAGAGCTCACCACATTTCAAAACCCCTGGTACTTCTAGAAAAGACAGCCCAGCAAGTAGCTTAGGAGTGAAAGTGTTAATAAAGGTACTTCATTCACACCCTGTCTATTATAGTCACCACAAGCCATTCACATCAGTGTAGCTTTCAGAGAGCTTTTGAGTATAAAAAAGACTAAAGTATCAGCCTTTGCTCGAGGAATTCCTTGAAGAGGAAGTCCTACCTCCCACCACATTAAAGAAGCCATTGCCTGATAATGGTGACTTCATTAATTAGTCCGATGTCAGACTCTCTTTCATCAGCAAGTTAGTAAAGACAGTCTTCGGTGCCACCTGGGAGTGCCAGTCTGCTGGAACCATCTTAGGCTTCTGACTCTGGCTTAGCATAGAAAAAAGCATTTATTGTTCTAGTGCACAGTTTTCTTCTGGTAAAACTGACAAGTAGAAATGTGCTGGAGTTTTTGGCAATACTAGATAACAGTGATCACTAGATACTTCTGTCCTGTCTCTGAAAAACCCAAAAATCAAATAGAAAACACAGCTCAACTGTTATCTCAAATCAAAACCTGAGGGTTATTATGGGCAACTGATCCTCCAATCCTGGAATTCTTAGTCCTTTCCACCATAAGACTCAAATCTGTAAGAAGCCACGGGGTGGAGCTGGTTAGACAACATTGACTGAAATGCCATCAGTACAGATAGTATCCAGCTCTGCATGTCCCTTGTGGCAGATCTAAACAGCACCATCTCCCAGATGTTTTAGCAGAGATCAACACCTGTATGAAGAGCAACTGGATGAAGCTGTACCCTTACAAGATAAAAGTCATGCAAGGAGGAGAATAGCATTTGAAAGAATTATTCTTCTCCATAATATACTCATCTGTAAGAGGCTTCTGCCTGCTCCTTCTAATATATACTTACAGCCTTGGGATCCTATTCGGCTCCTCAGTAGTTCTTCCGCTCTGGCTATTAGGATATCCAAATAATGCCCACTTCCACTTATGCGTAGAAACTGCATCCTATCGTATTGGATCACTGTGAGCATATGTTCTGACTCCCAAATTTGGCTATTGTAACTCTGATCTAGGAATAATCACCTGTAACTGAGTGGCCATGATGGCCCTTCAGCAACCTTCAGCCCTTGTCACTTTTACTTTCTTTGGGCAATCTGCCCTTCTGCTTGTCTGCCATGCCTCGATATAATTATATTGAATATTGATACAATTGATATAGAATTTTAGCTGATTTTTTTAAATGAAATATTCCTATTTTCCCAAGCGGGAAGCAACTGTGACCACCTGAAACCTGAGATCCCGCTCCTGCCTTTGTTTCAAGGTAATTTGTATCATCACAGATCCTCACAGGAGGTGAGAGGCTCCATACCAGCTATGAACTGACTGCCTAAAGGAATTTTCCATCTATTGACTCCTCTGTGAAGTCCTGTGAAATCCTGTGAAATATGAACTTTCATTTCTACCCAGGAGAACTTTTACAATCTTTTCTCCAATGCCTGATGAAGGGTGTTTGTGCCTGAAAGCTTGCAATTAAAGATTTTTTTTTGCAAAAATCTTGTTGGTCTAATAAAAGATATCATCTCTACTACAAGTCCTGATTGATATAATTATGCTTTTAGAAAAAGGGAGGCTGCCCCAGGGTAGGTCCCTGACTCTGCTTCTCACCCTGGCGGGCTCCAGATCTCTGACCTTGGTTCTCACCCCTGTCAGACTCCAGGTCCCTGACCCTGCTTCTCGCCTCTGGTGGACTCCAGATCCCTGACCCCGCTTCTTGCCCCTTGTGGCCTGTGGATCTCTGACTCCAGTTCTCACCCCTGGCAGACTCCAGGTCCCTGACCCTTGTTCTCACTTCTGTCAGACTCAGGGTCCCTGACTCTGATTCTCGCATCTAGCAGACTCCAGGTCCCTGACCCTGGTTCTCGACCCTGGCAAGCTCAGAGTTCCTGACTTTGTCTGCTCTCATCACTCTGTGACTGTGGCCCTACTCCTTGGCCTTGGCTCCTATCTCTCGGGCCCCGGCCCCATTTCTGGGCCAGTTGAGACCTCCACCACCTCTACAGTCTCAGTTCATAAATCACCAATCTTGCCTATCCCACCTCAGGTGTGAGTCAGGAGCTTTGCTGCAGTTCTTCTGTTCAGAAGCTCTTCTTTCCATGGCTCCAGGTCAGACTGCCCGCACAACTCAGGCCTGGGCTTGTATCATGCAAGCCCAGCCCCTTTTGGGTCAAGTGGCTCCCTTGATTGTCCTTTGCCTCACTTGCAGCCTGCTTTCCTTTAAAGTACCAGGAGCACCAAGCTCCCTGCTACATCACCCATCCTGAAAATGTTCCTAGTAAGACAAAACACAGTAGTTCTTCTACTTAGCAGCATAGGTCTCTATGAACATATTGCCCTGATGCTCTGCTTCATAATGGGCCTCCACTGAATGCAGAATCCAGCGGAAGATTTCTGTTTTGATATTGACATCTTTCAGTGGGATCTGCGTGGACTACCTAAGAGATCAGGCTTAGGTTAACATATGCAAGCTGGATATGGCTTCATCTCCCAGTAAAGAAAATAGGGTGAAGCTCCTGTGTGTAAGAGAGAGAGAACTTTCATGGGAGCTAGACTTACAATAGGGAAATTGCTTCTGCCAAGTCAAGAATGACCATGAATGTCATGGATTCATAACTAAGGACAAGACCCATTGATTAAGAACGGAAGAAATGCCATACTGAGTCAGATTGACAGTCCATCATCTTGTTTCTGGCAGTGGCAGTAGTTGCTTTAGAGTAGGAGTAGCAAACCTACAGAACAGGTGTTACAAGTGGCATAGGTGGTACACTGCAGATTGGGTAGGTAACAAGTAGTACAGCAGCAGATAGGGCAGGACGCAGAAAGCAGAGCAGCAGATTTGGCAGGGAAAGGGGATCACTGGCACTAGAGAAGAATGTGCGGCTAATCTAGCGTGCCTGCCAAAAAGATTGCCCCCCGCTGTAAAGGAAGAGTATTTGTACAGGACATGTCCAGTGTAATGCATCCTCTGTCCTTCCTCCCGTGGCATCCACTACCATCAGTTTAGGGATGTCACAGGATAAATCCCTGCCTGCCTATTTAATAACTATTAATGGATGTGTCCTTAATGGGCCTGTCCTCCAAGGACATTCATCTAACCCCTTTTTGAACCTGGTTATACACTTTTACTGTCCTTCCATGATTCCTCACTTACATTGCAAATAAATACCTTTTAAGCATATAATTAAAAACATAAAACAAAAAACTAGGGCTGTCAGTTAATTGTAGTTAACTTATGCAATTAACGCAAAAACAAATTAATATGTTATTTTTTTTAATTGCATTAATCACACACACCATTTTGACCAGTGGAGTGGACCAGCTTCAGACCAGCTGGAACCCACGTACACATCCCGCTCCTGGCCCACCCCGTGCCTGCTCCAGACTCACCTGCCCACGCTGAGCAGCAGTGGCAGTGGCAGCAGCCACGTAGAAGCTGCTACTTGGCACAGGGGAAAAGTGGTCCCTCCCCCTCACTGCTACCGGGCCCTTCTTGCTGCAGCTGCCCAGAGCTCACACCCAGGATACCCTGCAGCTCTTCTTTGCTGCTGTCACCATCGCTTCTGGGTCACCAAGCAGAGCAGTGTAGAGAGGCCGAAAGGCAGCTGCAGCAAGAAGGGCCCAGCAGTGGTGAGGGGGAGGTGCCGCTTCTCCTTCATGCTGAACAGCAGCTTCTGCCCAGCTGCTGCTGCTGCTCAGCATAGGCACGTGAGCTTGGAGCAGGCATGGGGCAGGCCGGTGTCCGGGCTGTTTGCACAGGTTCCAGCTGGTTTGTTCTGGCCAGGGCATGTCCAGAGTGCATGGCGGGTGGGCCGGTGTCAGGGCTGGGGCTGGGGCTCTGCGCTATTGGTGGGAGCAGGAAGGAACCTCAGAGTGCACGGGTGTGGCAGGTACCCAGATATTTGGGTGATGCTTCTTTTTAAAAATAAAATATTGATCAGTGATAGAAACTTGAACTAAAATAGAAAAACAGACTCCATTCCTGGCTTGCTGAACTTACGGGACAATATTGTGTAATGATTAACATGTATTTTAACAAGTTACATTAGTGTGAGGGCATCCACCTTGAGGTCATTTAACTGCCACTGATTTCAATGGGGAGGGAGTCAGGTTGGTTTGTAATGATTTACTGCCTCTGAAAAGTTCAGTTGAACATGCATTTTAAATTGTGAGCATTTTAGTTAAATGAATGTTTCTAAAATCAGTCAGATTGCCCTCTTGAAACACTGTAGAGACAGCACACTTATATACAGGAACGTCCTACTGCATGCACCGCATGCATCTGCAACATTGGGATGTTAGTGACTTAGCCAGAGTTTCAGCTAAACTTCTCTCTTAAGTTTTAATCTTAAAGGGGCCAGATGTAAAAAGGGCAGAAACTCCCTTTGTTCTAGTTCTCCCTTTGAATCCACATGTAGAAACCAGCAACAGCTGCAGTTGTCTTACTACCTACTAATATTTTCATGGGAACAAATCACCTCCAAAATGGATCGAGGTGAGGCAGGGTCACAGCCTCCTAGCTCTGACCAGCTATGGAAAGGAGCACATACTAGATGTTCCTAGCTAGCCATGCATATAGTTTGTTCACCATGGTGCCAGAGAATCTTGGGAAATATTGCATTTCTCAGAGTCCCAGCATCTTTTGCTGCTGCCATGGTGATGATGTAGCTTTATGCCATAATGATGCAGGGCAGTTATTAACTGCTACATCTTTATTTGGTCAGAAATCTCTTTGAAATCTTTAGGAATCTTGCCTGAGTAAAGTTCTCAGGATCAGGTCTACATGTGTGTGTGTATACAGAATAATGTGTGTGTGTTTGTGCGTGTAGTGTATATATAGCATTAGTGTTCAATAGTGTGTGTATTTATGTATGCATGCACACACACATATATATATATACAGAGAGAGAGTAGAATAGTTACAATTTGTGTGAAGAAATCCCAGATTACATTTATCTACATGTCTCATTTATGCATCACCACTTCAGATAATCCCTTTTATCCAAAGAAACAGAGAAAGCACTTGGAAACACATGAAATGTCAGCACTGCACTGCTCCATGCTCCAGCTGTTTTGCTGTGTCTATATTACATAATGTAGGTCTCTGTTTAGTAACTAAAATCCCATAGGCTTTACTCTTTGCAAGCTTTAAGCAGGCCAGTGTGGATTGTATCTGTGGTCACATCTGCTTGAATAAGGATTGTGGGATTTGGTTTCTACATCTAGGAAGCTATGTCTCTTCCCTCTATTAGTTATCTTTCTCTGTCTTCCCTTTTTGTCTGTAGCCTATACCATATGGAGGAGTCTGTGGAGTCTATGGGGCATTTAGTTTGCATACAGACATCTGGGGAGGTTAGGGGAAAACTGGATTATGTTAAAAATGGCCACCTAATCTAACTTAGTTCACCCAGGTAAGGATCTTACATTAGTTGGGTGGATCTATGAGCAAACTGTACAGAAGTTCAAGACAGATTGATCTAAAATGGCTGACCCAATCTAAGGTAACTGTAAAAGGGGGCAGACAGAAGTGCAGCTCCCTGCTGTAACTGAGAATGCTTTTCAGGAAGTGTTCTGAGTTACAGCTATCCCTTGGACCAAACAGAAGTTCACTGTTGGTTCCAGGAGGGAGGGGAATCTAGCAGCTGGCTGCGAGCCTGCACCTGGTTTCTCCAGCAGTGGCCCCTCCTACCTGGGAGACTGCAAAGGTTTCAGAATGGGAGGGGGGCAGGGGAACAGAAGGAGCTCATTCTAGGGGTTCTCCAGCCGATGCTGGAGGACAGGGTGGGTGAATTGGAGCCCCGCCCCCTACCTCAGGGGGGCTCCAGTACACCCATCCCAACCTCCAGCAGGGGCTGAAAACTCCCAGACTGAACTCCCTCTGCTCCCTTTCCCCCTTCCCATTCTGAGATCAGCGACAGGCAGACAGGCAGACACAATTTACAGAAAATGCTCTGTTTTGAAACATCTTTGTCTGATCCCTCATGCGTTGAGAGTTCAGATTTTCACCTGATTGGCCATTTTTTAAGCTGTCTGAAGCCATGCACCCATGTTTGGTCACAGCTATAAACTGCTTTCTTTGGCCAGATCAGATGAAAATTGTCACTTCTGTCTGCGCCTTGTACCTCCAAGTTAGTTTAACTTAGCTCAGGTCTGGCAAGACAGATCTAACTGAACTTCTGTACAGTTCCCAGTGCAGCCCCGGGCCTGGGAAAGCCCAGCCACTGGCCCCAGCCCCAGGGCTGCGCTTTTCCTACCCCCTCCCTGGCACCAGGCTATTTTTAGCCTCCCAGCCCCTCTGCTCACTCCCAGACAGACACTCCCCCACCCCAGCTCACCAAACTGCCATCCTGGAAGCCGCTCCTATTGCCAGTTTTATCAGCATTTGTTGATACTGGGAGCTGAGGAAGTAAGTTGGGGTGGGGGGAGGGGCAGAATGGATGAGGGGTAATCATTGCGGGGGTTGTTTGTCTGGGGATGTGGGGGAGTCAGGGGGATAAAAATAGCCCCTGGTCATGGGGAGTCAGGGAGAGAGTGCCCCATTCTCCCAAGCCCCACATGGAGTCCACAAGCAACATCCTGCCAAACCGTTCTGGAGTCCAGCAACCCCTCCCCCCCACACCAGCCTTGCTTGCCTCCCTGATCCCCCCTGTAGACTCTGCCTGCCCCCACCCCACCTGGGTCCCCCTACCAGAGCCCACTTGCCCCCTCAATCCCCTCAACCCCCCAGCTAGCCCCTCCCATCCCAACTTACCTTAGATCACATGGCCATTTTTAATGCTATCTATCTAACCTCCCCTAACCTCTCCGAATGTACGCGCCCTTAGTTTTGACTGGGTGGTTCAGTGATTTGTGCAGCTTGCAACTGATGTTGCTTATGATTGTTCTCAGCTTGCCACTGAACCACTCAAAAGCACTAAGCCTTGTCCCATAGTGAGACTTTAGGATTGAGGTTTTGTTCATATTTACATACAGGATATGATAGCTCTGCATTTAAGCATTGAGGGAGACCAGAGAGACTGGCTAGAGGAGGCAAAATGCTGTATTTTCCCTCCAGCTGCAGATATGATACAGCTCCTTCAGAATTAATTATTCATGGCAATAAATATGTAGAGACACAGTACCTTAAGGAGAGTTTCATGGTGAATCTGAAAACCTATTGTCCACAGGTTACCAATTAAAGGGAGCGGTGCTGGTCCAGGAGGAAGTTTGCTTCGGGCCCTTTGAACACACAGAAAATTCCAGACAAAATAAAAAGCAATGAGACCTACAGCTATTTGAATTATGGGGATCATTTTCTATCTACTTCATTCCCTGAGCTCTCTCTGTTACGTGATGCCAGACTGAGAGTTATCCTAAGCAGCTAGTAGCTAAGCACTTGTCCACAGACACACCCACCCCAGGCTCACTCTTCTTTACTGGCACACTTTCAATATTGGGCAAGGTGTTGGAGAAAATCAATAATGTTCAATGCAAACAGATTTCAGCTGGTCAGAATTTCCACCCATGATGGTGCAGGAAGAACAGTACTGGGGAGAAGGATAATGAAATGGAAGTTAAGACTACAGCGGAGCCACTTTCCAGATATAGCGTAGTGAAAGTAAGGGTAGTCCACTAGTTTAGCCTTTGTTCTTGATGTGGAAGATGTGGTTCAGTTCTGTACTCTGACACAGATTCCATGTATGACATTGGACAGATCACTTCTGTAGCTCAGTTACCCCTCTGTATGGTGGGAAAGATGGTCTTTCCAGTAGGGTGTTGTGAAAATAAATATATTAAAGCAGGGCTGTCCAACTAGTGATCACATGCAGCCTGCAAGGAGTTACTGGGTTCCTGCCTGGTCCCTCAGCTCCTGCCTGGCTACTGCCAACCTTATCTCTCTGGCTGCTGCTGCAGCTGGGGTGTCTAAGCTCCCCCTTCCATGAGCTTTCACTTCTGGCTCCTGTCCCAAGGGGTTGAAACGTTTCAGCCCATGGCATCAGGGCGTGAACAATACATGCCCCCGGTGGCTGGCAGGGCATGGGGGTGGTGGGAGTGTGGCAGCAGGAGCACAATGGAGGTAAGTGGGAGCTCCTGCAGATGCCGCCAGTGCTGTCAGCGGCGGGGGGGTGGTGACCACCCACAGACGCTGCAGGAGGCATTGGTGGCAGCCAGTGGGGATCACTGACCACTTGCAGATGCCGCCTGTGGTGTCGACAGTGGGGGAGCAGTGGCAAGTGGAGACCGCCCAAAGGTGCCACTGACAGTGTTGGCGGCGCCGTTTTGTAGGGGGTGCACCACCATGCTCAGGGGGTGCATGTGCCCCCCCCTCAACAGTGTGGCCTGTGTGGCATGCAGCCTCTGGCCACTTAGAAGTTAGACAGCCCTACATTAAATGTTGGAAAGTACTTGATGCTACAGTTATGGACACCAGAGATGTATTCTACATAGAACATATTTTAGGCTGTGATTTACTTTTGGTTCTTTTTGTAGTACAAATACATTAGATTTTAGACATAAGGCTTAAATTTAGACATGATGCTTTATTTTTGCAATATGCTTCTGTATTCAACATGGCTTGCCAATAGCTTCTGCATATAGGTTAAAGGCAGCTTTGCACATAGAGTTTCACAATCGCACCTGTTCAATGACCTAGAGTTACACGAAGATAAGGGGTTACTAAAGGACAATGAATTTACCACAGCTTCCCCAACACGCATGTGCCATCATCTATCCCATAATAAGTTGAGTCTAACTTGAAAGGCCCTGACATCCTGTGGAAACTTAGACGTAACGGTAAAGTTGTGAAACTGCCAATAGTTGAAAGACACGCTACAATTCTTTGTTTAGGTAAGCTATAAAAAGACCCTCAGACAAAGACTGGGGGTCGACTCTGCTTTGGGTTACTTAACCCCTCTGTCGATCGATTGCGCAATCAATAATGGACCCGGCCTGTGTGTGTGACTCCCTCCTTGAGGTGTTTGGAGAAAGCCTCCAGGGGCACGAAACTAGCAATTTGTGCAACATTTTTGAGGTATTAAGCAACCTGTATGGGCTATACGATTAGCTTTTTTACAGTGAAGAAGTTTTTGGATGTGTTACACTACAGACTGGTTAATATAACAATGAGGAAAGATTGATGGAACCATAAAATATGAGTCTAGTTGTGCGGGCCGGGGGCGAATCCCATCCTCGTCGCCATGTGTGGGCAGCGGGGAGCAATCCGGGCCCTTTTTCGCACCACGCGGGCTGTGGCCAGCAGCCCGGGCTCGCTGGGTCGGAGAGAACAGGCGACATGCTGGAATTAGGCACGGACACGTAATGGTTGATTTAAAGATTATTTACTTACACCGAAGGTGGTCGCGGTGCAGGCAGGAAAACTTGCTTGAGTTGCAGTTACAGATAGAAAAGAAGAGAGGCGGACTAGAGTTCCTTCCCGTGAACACTCTTCTAGCCCATCCGGTTGGAGGCTCTAAACCGCGAGCCCGTCGCGCCAACCGAAGAAAGTACTCGTACAAAAGAGCTCTGAATAAACTCACACGAAGTTTGCTAGGCTCCGTGGGTCCTTTTTTGCGCGCAGGGAGAGGGATACGTCGAGGTTTGCGCTCGGTGACGGGGAGAGGCTAGAGGCTGATCAGACCCCTGTTGCCTGCTTGAAATGCACTGGGTCCAATAGGTTCCGCAGCGCTTAGAGATCTTCACACAGCGTGAAGTCTCCTCCTCCTGATGTTCGTGGAGTCCTCCCTTACAGGGGTTCTCCTCGGAGTTCTCCAACTTGGGCGGAAACCACCCAAGTCTTTTATACGGCTAGCAAGCCAATCACTAGCCGCCACGTGTGAATAATTTAACGCAAGCCAATAATGGGATTCGAATTAGAATACGAATGGCGGGAACTCTTTGCAACGAGCATTTCTGTGCTGCAACAAGAAATGCACCCTGCAAAGAAAGCTACAAATTGGCGGGAAAATAATTCAGTGGTGCCAAAGCACACACAAAACAAAAATCACACCTTTGGGTTGTGACACTAGTAAGTAATTAATTCATGTTTATAATGGGTCTTGTGGTCTCAGATGGTTTATAAAAGGTCCCTCTTAAAAGAGAACCTATGCAAAAGGGTCCATCCTCAGTAGTCGTGAATCTCCATCCTTGTCATTTCCCCAATCAGCTAGCACTGATCACCATCCTCCGAGTTAAACTTAATCTATAATGAACTGCTTCACACAGAAGTCCTGACAGCAGACAGCAGCCACCACAGGAAACTGCCAGGACACATGCATACATGTAGAGTTCCTGCCATGTCTGCATGGCTCTGCTTCATAGATCCATTGATTGTAAGGCTAGAAGGGACCTCAGAAGATCATCGGGTCCAGCCCCCTGCACCAAGCAGGAAAGATAACTGGGGGTCAGGCGACCCCAGCAAGGTGAGTGTCTAGGGTCAGTGATTGCACCACCTCTGGAGGGAGCTTATTCCAGTCTGGACACCCTGACTATGAAGAAGTTTTCCCTAATGTTGAGCCTGAATCGATCTTCCAGGAGTTTGTGGCCATTACTCCTGGTTTTCCCCTCAGGTGCCCTGGTGAACAGTTGCTCACTGAGCCCTTGATGTACTCCCCTAGTGTAGCAGTCTCAACCTCTGGGGCTTCCAGCCACTCACCCCAGTATTCATGCCAACAGAGCAGGGTACGCCCTCGAGATGAAAACAATTATTAAATACTACTTAGGGTTTGGTTGCCCGAGTAAGTTACTCCAGACTGTGTATGGTCCTGATTTTTACAAAAAATGCCTCCACGTGACACATACTATTGAATCTCTGTATATCAGGAAATATTACCTCTATTTCAATCCAGTGAAATTAAATATTAGGGCAAGAAACCTTGAAGCAAATGTTGGAGAACCCCAATTTACTATATTAATCCATCAACTACTTTCCAAAGTGCTGTTTTTGATAAAAGAGTCCAGAGGCAAATCTGAAAAAAATGACAAAGTGATTTATTGGAAATATTAATTCAATTTTCAAAAAGTCAGAATTGTTTCTTAACTGGGCAGTATCCATTCAAATCAGATAATCTCCATATCTCACCTGCCAGTTCTTTGCAGGATGATGTTACACAATATATGTTGCCTCTCCAGAACAAACTCTTATTAGGTAATAAATTATCTTTAGATTACAACACTATTAACTTTCATTATTATTTCTTATTTGTTGAATTTTGCCCTTGAAAAAAAAAGTGGGAAGGTGTGCTCCGTGCTCCAATATGCTCCCCGCTTCTGAATGAAACAAGTAATACAGTTCACAGACATATGTAGCTGGTGATAACCATAACCATGTTTCTAAGTATCTTTTAAAATGTTGTTTAATTACAAAGTAGGGTTAAAATGGTTTTTACATTTTTTTTACCTTTACAGAGGTCAGGGCAAATTTTCCTACTCCATATGCTCACACAGCAAACATACCCAACCCCCCACCATTCTGTCATGCATATCTCCCAATTTTAGACAGTATACCGGGGACAGTACACCATTGGTAAAATACTGGTTGGAGTCTTAGATTTATAGAAAACTGGTTCCTTTTCAAATTCTTCCAGAAGTTAAATTAAAATAATTCCTTATACTATCATCTTCGTAATGTTATTTGATTTCCTGCTGTGATAATTTAGTAGTTTGCAAATTTGAAGCCACTGATTTAATTATTCACTTCTGAAGATACCTTATTTGATCATTGCATTCACTAATTAATTTGGTGAAATTCTAGAAAATTAAATCTGTAAAATGTTTACTGACATGTCTATTTGTTATGGATTTTTAATATAAATAATAGGCATACAGAATATAATACATTATGTTAGATTGCCACAGAAGTGACAGATTCTGAGGTCCTGGGTAATTTTCAAGTCACTTGTTTCAGATGCCAAATTAATATTCAACTCCCTCGCAAGTCTGTGATGTTATTTAAAAAAGAAAAAAAAAAGGCCTATTGGTAATAGCCAGTTAAGATGTCCATTTCCTCAAGAAAAACACTCCAGTCCTTATCACTTCACCATACTATACACCAGACTACACTTACTATATAATTATGTTGATTCTAGTGCCATCTTCCCTTCCTCATCCTCTTGTTAGTATCTTTTTTCTCCTTGGTAAGGTATGTCTAATGTTCTTGATAAACTCCCCAGTACAGGAGTTCTTGTGTTTGGCAGTCTTGCCTAGGTTTGGATGCAGCTAGAATAACAATTAATATAAAAGCAGAAATATGTGCTTTGTGCTCACCATCTTACCAATACTGCCCCCAAATAGGAATATGCAATCACTATATTTAATGAACTGGTAGAAGGTTTCTTCCTCAATAGAGAATCAATGTCCAGACACCATATCATAATCACATTTGTGACTGAATAAATTATTAAGAAAGAAAGGTCCTACATAAACACTGACTGATGAGCACTGACAACATACAGATATCTTCATAAATTATATGTTTCATTTCAGCTTTTAGGACAAATTGTATAGGCTGCACATGCAGGGAGTCTGTCTGAAAGGTTGTACTAATCTATTATAGGCTTGAAAACTGAATTCCCCTGTTTATATATTTCCTTCATGGACCATGGAGAAACCAGGATTACTTACATTGTCCTCAACATACTTATAGCAACTGAACAATGACTCTGATCAAGATTCATATTTCAAGGCCTGAGTTGGCCATATTCAGGGTTTAGGAAGGATTTTTTCCCTGTAGTATTCCCAGATTTGAAATAATTAGCCTTATTTTAGCCCTAATTAGTTCTTTTTTCATGCCCCCTGGCTCCCACTCCTGGCTTGTGACCATCTAGCACTGAGCCCCAACTGCCCACATCTCAGTCACTCTCTGACTCAAAAAGTCCCTATTTAGAGATTTTGTTTGTGTTTATAAAATGAATAGAAAGCAGAATTTTTAAATCTTGGGATGCAGTTCTCAAAATTGTGTATAGCCCTAAAACATGTCCAGAATAATTCAACAGCTGGGAAGACATCACGAATGACACTGGTTACATTTCAGGGCCTAGAAAAAAGAACAGCATAAGTGTAGGGCTTTGGCCTGAAACCCTGCAGGCAGGAACAGCCTTTCATGGTTTCAAACCCACTGTAGTAGCTGAATATGAATATTGGGTAACATTAATATAATGTAAGAAAAGTGCCTGGAATTCTGATGAGGACAGTGCCACTTGTTGGAAAGCAACAAATTGATTGCTTGTGAGAGTCCACAAGGTATTCAATACCTGTTACAAACAATCAATCGTCGTAATTAATTGTTTGCTCTTACTGTTCAGGCTTCTCCATTGTAGTGATTGATGGTTTCACAAATTAGAAAAGTTACTCCTATCATTATTTTAAGCATTTGGATCTGCATTCAAATTAGGGAAAAGCCAAGCTATGAGGAGACAGGTACTTTAGGTAATTTAATGTGTTTAGTTTTTTTCTTACTAGTTTACATGAAAAGAAAATATTATGTTTCTTTTCTTTACATGTTTCCCAGAGGAAGAGGTTTTTGGCCAGCCAGAAACATCTTCAGCGTGGACCATCAGGCCATCTTTCACTGTTTAGAAGCCATTGAATATGATCACAGGAATATGTCCTATCCACAATCATATGTTCCCACAGACCTGTGCTAACTGAAGACATCATCAATGGCTGAAAATCATGGGCCAGGAAAACTTGCACTTAGTGAACCAAAAGCCCAAACCGCCTCAAGATACTGCCTTGGGGAACTCTGTAGAAATTTCTGCAGTTAACCCCAAAACAGGTTGAAAAATTAGCTAAAGTTAAAAAGCTTGTTATCCAATTAGGAGCCAAGCCCATTCTGTCATTCAGCAGAATGTTTCAGGAACTCTGTCAGGTGGATGCTCTTTAAATGTCTTGTATGAAATCAAATTATACTGATTTATAGGTGAATTTTACTTCACAGAGTTATCCCTAGAAATAAAAATACTCTTGCTTTCCAAAGAGGGAGGTGGTTTTATAGTTTCCCTTCTAATACCTTTTGGACATCCAAGCTAGCTCATTGAGAGCAAGCTCAGACGTCTTTTATACTACACTTCAGTGAAGAGTATCCTAAACAGCTATTCAGTCACTTTTGCCTCCCCCTCTGCAGTAATTTCAGAAATTGGTGCGTGACTAAAATCTTTGTATCTTGCATTGCAGTCTCATCCCCTGCCTGATTTTGAAGCAAGATCATGATTTTATGTGAGTGGTCATAGCTTCTTACCATGGAAATGAATGCAGTGCCGCATACTTAATGGGTGTGTCTACACATTCATTAATGCGCAGTAGTTACTGTGCATTTAGTTTAGTACTTCCTTAATGAAGTACTAAACTAGATGCGCAGTAACTACAGTTAATGTGCAGTAGCACCAGTGTATGGTTTTTTTGTGATACTTACTGCGTAGTAGCCCAATAATATTGAGCAGTAGCATGCTAGCATGGTTTTTGTCCGGCACACTACTGCACAGTGTTATTAGGCTACTGTGCAGTAAGTGTCTTGTGTAGACGCACCCACAGAGGAAGAGTGAGCTTGATGAAGGATTGGATGGGAAGGGATGATGGGCTTTGAGAGGGCAGTGCTCTCACTGAAACAAATGTCTTAGGTAAGAATAAATAGGGCAAGAAAAAAAATGATGTGACACAGCTGACAGTCTAATAGGCTGAAATGTTTAGGGTACAGTCCATACTTATCACCTGCAGGTCCAGGTGACCTGATTGGACCTCACGAGACCTCAGCACCTCTAAATATCATGCTACTTAGTAGTTAAGCAAAACTTAGGAGCCTACCTTTCAGCTGCTTACATTTGCAAGAATGGGCTCTAGGTTTAATCTTATCCATTATTTCTTCCATTGTGAAAATCCTTTTTTTAAGAGTCATTTTTTGGAAAAAAATTGTACTCAAAAAGTTTTACATGTGGTATATAGAAGGGAAATAATTGACTACTTACTAGTTTTCCAGTTGAACCCCTCAAAATTTACCCCTGCCAGTTATTTTTTTTACATGACATGGGACTATGTAGGCAGCCCCAAAGGAAAGGGACTTTATTCAGTGCAGAATGAATAAATGAATACCTTAACAGTAAAATAATATAAAAATAAAAAAGGCATACATTTTTATCAATATTTTATTTTTCTTCCCTCCTGGAGTAACAATGTACAATAATAGCAGATTTGCTTGTTTCAAGGGAAACTTACACAACACTTCCCAGAGAGGAGCCTACGAGCTCCATTCATCAACCTGTTGGATACTAGAGATCATGGACTAAACATAGACATTGGATTTTTGATACATTATAATCTGCCTGGCAACTGACTCCCCAGCCCAGCCCCTGGCGTGTTTGCTTTTCATTCCATCCAGGAAGAGCACACAGCAACTGCTGCAGCTTCCTGAGCCTGACGGAGGGTTTTTGAACCCAAAAGCTTGCTTAATAACTATTCTCCAACCATTTGGGTTGGTCTAATAAAAGATATCAAATTCACCCAAAGAACCTTGTCTGCCTATGTCCTTAGACCAACACGGCTACAACCTAAACCCTTGTTTCTAGTTTGCATTTAAGATTTAGCTTAAATAGGAAAGATGTTATTAGATAAAATGGTGAGAAAGTTGGAGAGGCCTTTTTAGTTTTGGAGGCCTTTGAGAACCAATTTAAACCAGCTTTTAATGTTTTTGGAAGGGGTTCAGCAGAAAAGATTCAAAACTAAAAAAGTTTTGGTTCCTAATAGAGAAGATTTTCTTATTTCTGTCTGGCTTACTCTCTGTGCCCCTCAAGCACAAGGACAGTGAAGTCAGAGATGTTGTTCTTTGTAAAATGTTCTCCCTCTGGTGATGTCCTTTATCATTTAGTTCGTTCTGATGCACAGGCACTGTTTGGTTTCACTCACATAGTTTCAATGAGAACAATCAGTGCATTGGATGACATATATCACACTATCATAGACATGTATAGGATCCATAGATTATTTCAGTACTACTAACTAATAGCTGCCTTTACCTATCAAGGGTTGTTGGTTGTAGCCATGTTGGTCTAAGGACATGGGCAGACAAGGTTCTTTGGGCTGATATGATATCTTTTATTAGACCAACTAAATAGCTGGAAAAATTGTTCTTTGCAAACTGTCGAGCACAAACACTCTTCTTCAGGCATACTCTTCAGCAGACTCTCGCCCGAAGAAGGGTATATATGTGCCCAAAAGCTTGCAAACAACAATTTCCCCAGCTATTTAGTTGGTCTAATGAAAGATATCACATCTACCCAAAGAACCTTGTCTGCCTATTTACGTATCAAGGACACTCCAGCAGCGAAAGAGATTTCATCTGGGAATGAGCCACCCAGATACTTTGCCTTAACCAACAATGCAGACGATGCCCATACATCAAGTGTGCCCCCCCGGTTGTTGTATACAATCAAGTACTGGAAACTTTAAGAAGGATCATCAAACCATATACACCCTATACTTGAAGAGGCCCACACTTTGAGAGAAATATTCTCCCCCTCCCCTCTGGTTTTCAGGTAATTCATGATTAGGAGCAAACACCCCATCCTGCTGATCAGTGAACAAGTGGAACATTACTCATCCAAAATAGCAAATGCAAAATCTTTCAACACATCCCAACCATCACCATAATCAACATACCCCCAACCATCAGAGCAATTGAATTCTGCAGCATTGCTTTTTATCAGACAAACTGAATGCTGTGCTTTTTTTATCTATCATATCCTGCTAAGAGCATTTTACATCTGTTTTCTAATCTGTAACTTGCTGCCAGGTAATTGCTACCAGGTCTGGATGTGGATTTCTTGCCTCTCCTTATCTAATACTCTGGCACGTGATTTTCTGAGACACTTGTGCTGATCTCCCTGCATTTGAATGACAAAGGATTGGTGCCAGGGCTTTCTTGGGCATCATTTTGATGGCTCTTCCTGGGTGTCCAGGACCAACACTTGCTGCCAGCTTCCCATCATGCTCTAGCAGGGAGAAAAGATCCAATCTGTAGCACTTCAGAGTTGTTCCTGTTTCATGTTCCTTCTTGGGTCATCTTTTCATATAGTTTAGATGGATTTTTAGTGCTATAGTGCCATGCATCCCTTAACTCTTTATAATACTACTCAGGCACTTGGAGATCTACAAACATTGTGTTTATCCATGCCCTGATGCACTCTTGGCTCTAGAGTTTTCCCCTGAGATGAACCTGAAATAATAATCTGTGTAATGTGTGTATGCATGTATGTATGTATTTATATTTTGGTTTTTTAGTAAGCTCTGTTGGGTATTGGAAAGTTGGAAAGGAACCTGTACTGTGTTTGGAAAGGCTTACCTTTAGGGTGGTGCAGGTTTTTTTCTCCTGAGGTACTTTGAATTATTTGTGCTAGTTCACACTTGTATCTTTTGGACAGAGAAGATGTTGTTTGCCTAACACTGACCAGTTCTGAAGGCGGCCTGAATGCCAAGCTGTAGATAAGCTGAAAAAAAAGGAACTTTCTCATCTTGCTTAGCCAGTTGTCGTGTGACAGAGACTCTGTCCAAATCAGGTTCACTTGACTTTTCATTTGAGCGTATGAACTATCAGTAGTCTTTATTGCACTTTACCTTAAGTCTGCTTTTTTATGTTCTTGTAAGAAGGTACTTTGTTACTGTAGTGTGTGAGAGGAGCCAGAGCAAACAATTTTTAGGATTCCTTGAATAAAGATTTGTCTATGAATGCAGGGAGCTGGACTTGATGGCCCAGGGGTTAACAGACTCCCTTGCTGTAATAAAAAAGTTAAGACTTTTCTAATGGAAGGACAAAGGAGGACAAAAGCTGACAGCTGGTTAATAATTACCCTGATGTGTTGCACTGTAAACCTTATTTGGCTTTTGTTCACCCAGTTCCCAGCCCACACTAGGGTTGACAAGGGAGAGAATTCACTACAGGCTGTTTCTTTGTACCCAGTGTTTATTCAGACTGTTGGTAGCATCGTGTGTCAGGCCCCGTCTACACAAGCGTGGACATTTGTTTCCTTGGGAACAAGCAGCAGCAGGACATGATGTGCTAGCTGTCCCTGTGGAACGCCTATGCCAGGTGCCCTCTGGTGGGTGGCAAGTTACCCCAGGGGCAGTAGGGGAGGCTGGGGCCAGCACTGTGCTGGACCCAGCAGCCTTACCTGGAGTCCTGGGGGCCTCCTGGGGATGCAGCAGCGGCGACCCTGCGACTTGGAGCCTGGCTGGCACCTGGAGCATGGCTCTGTCCAGCCGGGCTCTGGTTTGGGGCTTTTTTTTTTTTTTTTGGCATGGTGTTTTTGACCCCAGGATCTCCCAGAGTCAAAAAAGCCCACCGTGTGGTTACCTTGCAGTGTGAACACCTGAATGTGCAGTGTGAGGTGCCACAGATGCGTCTGCAGCGCCACATACTGCACAGCCTCACTCATCTGGACGCAGCCTGAAAGCCCAGCATATAAATGGCATTTTCAGCTCTGAACTCTGCTGAACTCAGCTCTGCCCTTCCAGCCTGTCTGCATAGTTACTTCATAAAGGGAAACCATCACTGCCAATTGCATAATTGCATTTCATTTTTGTGTTATATTCTCTGAATCTCCTGTAGAGTCCTTGCTAGCTCAGCCCTTTGCTATTGAACTGTGAGTTGCACTGAACTTTTTTTAACATGAATAAATGGGGACGATTTTTTTATTACAGCTCAGCTAATTTACCTCTTTCTGTGTGTCCACATTCGTTTCACTTCACAACTCCCTGAATAAATTAGATTAATTTCAAACAATGAGAGTCCATTCTAGGCAGGTATATTTGGGGGTTCATATGAAGGGAGGAAAGTGATTCACCTGCACATGTTCAGAATGGTGAAGGACCCAAACTTGTTTTTTTGGCAGGTAAAATTTGCATTCAAATCAGGACTTGTACTTCCAATCATTTGAATTGCAACACAGGTTCACTTGGCCTTAGTACGCTTATACTTAGCCTTGCTATTCTGGAGTAAGATTTCAAAACACTTTTTCAGCCTTTAAATTTAACAACTCCTACACTCTACTAATTATTCAGTAGTAGGTAATCTCTGAACCATTTCAGATTTCTCAATATCTTCCTTATAATACAGCACCTAGAAATGAACTCCGTATCCCATGTACAGTGACATGACTTTTTGTTTTGTGGTGGCTCCTCTGCATATGCACCATAAAACTGGATTTTTTTTTATCAGTGTATTGTCCATACTATCTCATGAGGAAAAAAAGGTTAATATTCTGGTAAGTTCGTTCTATTTTATTTTTAGGGAAAAATACATTTCAGACATAGTTGTAAATATAATCAAATACTATAAAATCTACTCTGTGATTAGCTGGGATGGTAAATGGTCTGCCTAGGTAGCAAGGATTTGGACTTCTGAACATCCACTAATGGATTGCTTTTTTATTCTTATTTTTGAGAAGGTGGTGTTGGTAGGGGCTTGGAGCAAGGGGTTGAACTACTTGACCTCCTGAAGTCTCTTCCAGTTCTAACTTTCTATGATTCCCTATGATTTTATTTAACAATTTCTAATTTCTATATTTTTAAGGAGCATGGACACTAAAGCCCAATATTTAATGATTTATCAAGTATGGCCACCTGAAATGTTAATCCAAGAAAGCTTGGCAAACAACCAATTGCTGTAAGTTATCTGCAGTTGTTTTAAAGTGGGTCCATTTCGAATAAAATTTCATTGGCTATTGCTAACCCTTCCTCTGGGAAGGTTCTCAGCTGTGCTTTTCCAGATGTCTCTCACCTGTCAGCATCCCAGCTTAATGGATATGTGACACCACTAGTAAAGACAGTTAGGAAGAGTTAGAGATGGTCTACAGCAGTGTTTCCACAAGTCTGTTAGCTTATGCCCCACTGTCGCAGGGCCAGGCACTCCAGATCTCCTCAACTTCAGTTGCTATTGCCTATTTCCTTAGTCACCAACTGCTGCTGGTGAGTGGAGTTGGCTGCTGAAGTAAAGGGGCCGGTAGGTGGAATTGGCTGCCATGATTCACATGTGCCTATCCTCCTACTTACTTTTTCTTCACTATTTAGTATTTTGTAAACCCTTATCATGTCTCCCCTCAAGCATGTCAGTTTTATATCTGTTACACATCTCCACAAGATAATCCATGTCTCACTTATCTCAATGCTGAAATCTTGCAAGGTGCTTACCTAGAGATAGCCTTGAAGGTCACTTGAATACACTAGCCATTTAGATAGACAATACCACATCACACTTCTGCTTTACACTCTTCACTGGCTGTCAGATATGTTACTGCGAGGTGTGGTCAGGGGAGGTGGACATCTTATAACTACTAACACTGAAACAGTTACAAGCAATTGTAGCAAAACTGGATGATTAGTCTTTTCTACTACTAGTCTTTTCTACATAATTAGTTATGACTCCTAATAGATGCATAACTATATCACTGTTACATAAATAAAAATGGCATGTCTGGTATAAAATATTTAATAAGGATCACTTTGTAGCAGTAAACAATATCACAATTGCCAACCTTAGATTACACACTCTTTTGTCATGGACTGTGGTTTGTTATGTATCTGTAGAGCACCCAGCTCTACAACTGAACTCCTTGGCATAGCAACCTTAACGCTAGTTCTTCAGTAAGTTGCAGTGAGTAAGTTCCTAGAATCTGAAAAATGTACATGGATAACTTCTTACTCAATACTAAATGTGTGCTAAACAAAAATCACAATTCATTCCCCCTGCATATTCTGTAGTCATCTCTATAGTGCTGATACCCACTTTGGTGAGTTCTGAACCAGAGTGAAGTCAATAAAACTCTTCAGTTCATCTGCTGTTGACCTACTCCCTGCATGGTCTTTGATTTATTTGCCAACAAACTAATCAACCCAAACCCCCACCACATGGCAGAAATTCACAGCAAGACAATACTTTCTTCAGAATCCCTGAGAGATGGTTCATAAAGTAGGGGAAAGCACCCCACAACTGTGCAAATGACTTAAGGGAAAATCTTCAGAGTTATAAATTTACTATAAACCTGCTGGATGTCTGAAGTGTCCAGGCCAGGAACCCCTTCAAAGGATTCAGTGAATTAATTGCCGTTATCCATATAGAAGTTGATTCTTCTTCTCTCAGTCATTAATTAAAAAGTCCACAGTATCTGCACTTCTGTTTGTACATGTTTTCCTAATATGTCTAGTTACTTTCATATCTGCTCCTTGTTCCCAATTCTGTTTATGCATTTTGATTATAAGGTAATTTGATAAAATGCTCAAACAGTCTTAGGAAAAGGGCCAAGAGCCCAGGGTTCCCTTTCTTTCAGAGAAGAAACAGAATTGGAGAGAAGGATAGTAGCTCATTTCACTTAACAGAAGAATCCCCTCACACAAAATATCAGCAGTCATCCTTAATGGGGTTATATATGTGATAAGTACATATGAAATAAATGGTAGGGCTGTGCAATGCTTCGGACCATGCTTTGGATCCGGAGAAGCTTCAGACGCTTCAGCATCCAAAGCATCATGTCCGGATCGAAGCGCTGGCTTTGTTAGGCTTTCCGAAGCAGTTCAGAAAAGCTTCGGAGCCACTTTGGAGATCTGGCCATAGGGTATAATTGGTAATTAATGAAAGATCTATAACTTTATTGTTTTTTGTTTGATTTGGATGAAACGTGCAGGTGGTGGTAGCCTCTGCTGAGAGCATGAAGCCTGCCAAGATTCAAGAAGATCGGTGCAGGGGCTTGGGCAGAACTGCACCCCAAATTCTTGAAAGAAAACTCGTGTCACATGTATGTGTTACAACACAGGGGGGTGAAAACTGCAGGGTGGTGGGCCCCTGGTGAGGCCACAAAGCCTGCCAAGTTTCAAGAAGATCAGTGCAGGGGTTTGGGGGAACTGCACCTCGAGCTGCTGACAGGCAAAACTCGTGACATAGATGACCCTGTGTGTGTTAAGGCACAACGGGCTAAAAACTGCCGGGGTCGTGGCCCCTGGTGAGTCCACAAAGCCTGCCAAGTTTCAAGGAGATAAGTGCAGGGCTTTGTGGGAAACTGCTCCTCAAGCTGCTGACAGGATAAACTCATGACATGGGTGACACTATGTGTGTTAAGGCACAGCAGGGTGAAAGCTGCAGGCCAGCTAGCCCCTGCTGCGGCCACAAAGCCTGCCAGCTGTCAAGGAGGTAGGTGCAGGGGGGTTCTGGGGCCCTGCACCCCTAGCTGCTGATAGGCAAAACTCGTGACATGGGTGCTTGTGCAACTGTGTCTGTCTTGTGGGGGGTTGGAGGGGGACTACTGCAGGCCTGGCTGCTAAGCTACTGTGTTACCAGTTACCAATCAATCATGATTCACTCAGGGACCAGCTCAATACACAGTTGCTACCTAATGTAACCAGTTAATTAGCAACAGTTAACACCTACAAAACCACAGACTAAGGAGCCGAAATAATCAATACAATCAACTGTCCCAAGACACAGACTGTGAGTTGCACGAGCACCCGTGTCACGCGTTTTGCCTGTCAGCAGCTAGAGGTGCAGGGCCCCAGAACCCCCCTGCACCTATCTCCTCAACAGCTGACAGGCGTTGTGGCCACCATCCCTGCAGCTTTCACCCTGCTGCACTTTAACACACAGTATCACTCATGTCACGAGTTTTGTCTGTTAGCAGCTTGAGGTGTAGCTTCCCCCAAACCTCTGCACCGATCTTCTTGAAACTTGGCAGGCTTTGTGGCGTCACCACGCGCTACCACTCATGCAGTTTTCACCCCACTGTGGTGTAACATACATGTGACATGAGTTTTGCTTTCAAGAATTTGGGGTGCAGTTCCCCCTGAACCCTTGCACCTATCTCCTTGAAACTTGGCAGGCTTTGTGGCCTTGGCAGAGGCTACCTACCACCCCTGCAAGTTTCATCTAAATCAGACAAAAAACAACAAAGTTATAGATATTTCATTGGTTTCCTATTATACCCTATGGCCGGATCTCAGAGGCGGCTCTGAAGCTTCGGAGCCACTTCGGCCAGATCAAAGGGGGAACCCAATCCAGAGCTCCGGATCGGATCCCTGGCATCCAAAGCAGCCAGATCGAATAGCTGCCTGCTCACACAGGCCTAATAAATGGTCCTAATCCTTACAGTTTGAGTCATTCATAATCTACCTTGAGGGAGCTGTAGTAATTCAGTGGTAGATAGCTGGGCATTTATTTTTACAAGATTCTGTTGTACTCTAGATTATATTTTATGCTTCAAGACAAACAACTTCAAGCATGTCTTTGCAATATAAGCCATATACTCCTTTGGGAGTGGCATGGTAAAAAAAAGTGGTGCAAGTGGGAGAAGACAAGGAAAGAAACACAAAGGCTAGGGTAATACATTTTTGTAAAAGGTGGAGTATAAAATGGGATGAGACCATGTCAAAGCTATAGGGTATGTAGAATTCTATAGGGCCTCAAATCGTATCTGGTATACTGTTTGAGCTGATGATTTTTTTTTTTTAATAATTGCAAACTGCGCAATACTGTTAAAACTCACTTCCCATGCTGACTTCCTGCCCACTACAGGGAGCCTAGAGGTTCTAAGTTAACTTGGGCTGGGCACAGGAAGAGGCAAAGGGCAGGGCAGAGCTCTTGTGCACAGCAGGAGTCAGATATGTGATAGGTCATAGTGCATCTCTCCTTTGAATCAATGCAAGGAAAACAAATATTTAAGTTTTTCCATCAGTGTTATCATGCACGTGCTTGTCAGTATTCCACACTAGGTGCCCTTGCCTTCTCTGCCCTTTTGACCAACAGTGCCCATTTGACCCAGGTACATGTAACAACTTCCTCTTGGCCAATGTACTGGGAAAGAACAAGGGACCTACAGTGCAAATATCAAAATCTGTTAGCTCTTTGGCTACCTAACTAAGGCTCTATGGATGGAAGCTGTAACAACTCCTTTTTCCATGGATTTTATGCAGAAGTGACACACACATCAGGGGTTTATGTGTGAGCCTGAGTAGTCATGCACCCTGTCTCATGTGTATAAATAGGCATCCAGCTCCTCACTAGTCCTGACTTTGAGTTCGACTTCCTCATGCCTGCACTGCACTATCTTTCTTTTAGTCAAATGACTATAGTTGTTCTCATCTTTGCCGTAGTCATTACAGTCATCACCATAATTTCTTTTCCTTGGGTTGTCTTTCAGTGCTTCATCGGGAATCAACATCATCGTCCTTTTCTGGCCCTAAGCCTTAAAGAAATGAGGATGAAAATCTCCCAAAGTCCCTCTTGGGATAGGAGTCCTCTTGCCTGGAATGAATGGAACTGAAAAAATGCAGGGACAGGAGGGGGTGGGAAGCAAGCAGCTTGAAGGGCCACACAGTGGGTGAAGATGGAGAGAATAAGAGGTTATATAGATGCAGAATGAGAAGGGGTAGGATTCTAGAATGACATGTGGAAAACAGGTTGAGCTGGAGGGGGGGAAAGCAGGGAAGGAAATAGGGTATTGACTGGCAAAAAAGGGAAGAAAGGGACAGGCAGACTGTGGACAGAGAGGCTAAAGGGGCTTTAAGCAGTAGACATGCTCTCCTTCAGGACACTGAATGGAACCCAGGAGCCCCAAGATCTTATCTTCCTCTATTGTCAGCAGATAGCTATGAAGCCCAGTAGCAAAAGTAGTGCCTCACGCCACTTAAAGACCTGATCTACACAGAAAATAGTAGACTGCTGCTGCTATTGGTTAGTACATTAGCTCAAAAAATCCCGTGTGTCTTGGTGACACAATATGGGATACAAATATGGTTCCCCTTAATAGAAAATTCTTTTTTCCCCCCAGTTTTTTAATCAAGACATTTTTAAACAAGGTGGAAATGCCAGATTAAGTTTGGTCTGACATTGGAGTTATGGGGCATGTGTAGATGAAGCAGGGACCCTAAATTGAAGCAGTGGGTTTTTAAAAACACTGCTTCAATTTAGGACCCTTTAAACCCCCATGTCATGCACACACCTGAACTTACCTGGCTTTCCGGCAGCAGGGAGGGGAGGGGAGAGCGAGCTGCCGGTGGATGGAGCTGTCCATGGGGGTGCTTCCCTCTGCGGGTGGCGCCCGCCTGCAGGCACCTGGCTTGGATGGTCCCGGGGGGTACTGCAGCCATGGAGGGAAGCACCGGGCCCCCGCACAGCTCAGGCAGGCAGGATCCAGGGTGTGGAGGGAGAAATCAAGCTTGTCACTTTTTTTTTTTCTTGGGCGGAGCCTGCCTTCCCGGGCTGCTGCCAGGCTGCCTGCACAGGCTTCCTGCAGAGCTCCTGAGCTGCATGGAGCCCGGTGCTGTGCTCTAAGGCTGTAGGGCAGCAAACTAAAACTCCTTGGAGGAGCTTTAGTTTCCTGCGCCCCAAGTCATTTAAGGTGCATTACGCTGCCAAATTTGCTACAGCAGCTGGAATTACTGTGCAATACGCTGTCCACGTGTACAAACACCAACACCATTAAAGCAGTGCAAAAGCATTTAACCCACTTTAAAAAGTGTCATGCACACATGCTCCTTGTTTCATCTACACATGGCCATGATGTTCACATTTGACTCCTATTGGCCACCTCCAGGAATGCTCGTTTCTTGGTGAGATGACATAACCCCTGGTTTATTTCTAGACAACGCACTGCACTAGAGTGAGCCTTAGTGCAGAGGCTAACTTACCAGAGTGGGAGTGAAGAATTGCAAGAGTTGCTTTTTGCCAATAATGAACAATTAAAAATAAGGAAAACAGGATTTTCCCTAAAGCTATCTTCTTCTCATTTGCTGTCATACTTTAGCCTAAGTCCTTCCCCTAGATCTACTCTCCCCACTTTTCTCCTACAGATTTCAAGACACAATGTACCTTTCCTAATAGGTATCATAATTTACAGGTTACCTAATCCAAATCAGCCATAAACAAAGGCCAATTCCAGTTGCTTCCTTTATGTTTTTTACTTGTGATCTAGCAACAAGAAATTCATCACAATGTTCTGCCATGTAAGATGAAAGTATAACTGTGCATGAGCATTCCCACAATCAAGTAGCTTGAAAGAGTTTCTGTTGATGGGACACATTGACACCAGCATCAGAAAAAAACACCAAGATTAAAACTTCACAAAGGAAATTCACAGCACCAAACTAGATGTCTAGTGTGCCAGCCTGCCATCTGCGATGTATTGCAGACTAGCGAGGAATTGCACAAACTCTGTATGGATGGGGCTGCAATGTGCTTGTGAAAACAGGCTCTATATTGACTTGCTTCACTCCCTCTGCCAGCCTGAGTGTGAATGCCCGCAGCAGGTTGGAGAAGAAAATGAAGAGCTCAGTTCTTGCCAGGTTCTCTCCTAAACACACACGGTGTCCTGGAGGGAGAGAGGAAGGACAGTAAATTTCCAAGTGTTTTATATTCCCACAGATCATGTTCATACACCAGAAAACAGGAGATATTTTGTTGATATAGCATCTTTTCTTTGGGGCCAGTGCAGTGATTAATATAGAACTGAAACTTCTTGTAATACTGCCTTTGAAATATTCTACCCACAGTTCAAAGAAACTAGGTGTTCCTTTGGCTTCAAATTCAAATTCCAGTTATCTCAATACCCAATAAAATACTTAAAAGAATTATTTCAAGTCCTTGTCCTCCTCAAATTCTCCTCCTGTAGAAGATGCTGAGGCCACAGCTCAGATACAGGAAGTGTCTGCAAGGCCGTTTGTAAATGCTTTTGAAATATATGACCCAGATGCAATGTGTCCTAGTCACTTGCATGTGGGTTTAGCAGCAAATCTTTTTGCCTTGACTGTGCAGGATAAACCAAGAAACCCAAGTGCAATTACCAAGGAATCATCCCCACACTCCTATCACTAGACCCCAGGAAACAGGGTCCACACCAAGTCTAAACAAAGCCTTTTCCTATGCCATAGGGCAGGAGTCAGCAGTGTTTCTAGCAAAGGACTGGAAAATGACCCAGCTTGGTTATGAAGCAATAGGACTTGGCCATCTCCACTGCTTTTCCTTGCTTCTCAGCTGTGGTATGGCACAGAGAGAGCCCCCCTTTGCTGGAGCCCTAAGCACCCAGCTGTAGTACAGTGCAGGCAGATCCTCACCACTGAAGCCACAGCTCCACAGGCCAGAACTAAAGGCTCCATTGGTCAGATCCAGTCCACAGGTTATAGGTTCCCAGCCCCTGTCTTAGGGAGCACTGGATCCACACAGTACATGTCAACTCTTGTTTTAGTATTGGCATTGTGATTCTTTCCTCTTTCTTTCCCTTCAGTGTTTAAAAGATTGTAAAGTTGCTCACCTGCACTCTTTTCCCACTTAGTCTGATACATCCCAACATGTATTAGGTTTTTAACTTTATTTATTAGTGCAGAGCTTCCACATGGGCACAGAGCAAAACAGTGTTCTTCTCCGTGTATCTCTGGGTTTCCACATTCATTTTTCATGTTGTAGAACAAACATTTTCAGTAGGATTGAGATATATTACTAGCTGTCACAAAGCCTCAGGAAAGCTTGAAAGGCATCATGCCAAATAGGCATTTTGAGCATCCTATTCCTTATGGTCATTCCCAGCAGAATGGTTTATACACTTTTCTCACAGACTTTGAATAGACACTACCCTTCCCATCTAGTCTCTGCATAAGGGTTTGCATGGTCAGGGTTTACCTGCTGAAAATGGCAAGAAGGCTTCTTGATTCACAAAGTTTCCATCTTTATCCAGGAAGTGACCAGGGTTGAACTGCCGAGGGCTATTCCACTGCTTGGGATCGTACAGGGAAGAGGCTATATTGGGGAGAACAATGGTGCCCTGCAAGGAGGATATCACAGACTTAGACAACTATTAGATCTCATATATTTTTCAAGAGTGGAAAATCATATTGTGAGAAGTCTGCCTTATGAGTAGTAAGCTAGGAGTTGAACTGAACAATGAATTCTTTTTCATTGTGTCATTTCTAAGTTTGACATTGAGAATAGTGCTTTTCCTGCCAAGTGACACTTTTCATGATACAAATAACACTTTCACTACTGAACATGAGCCTAAACAATCAAATCTAGACGAGGACATGTATAAAGAGGGTCTGTTTTACAGCAGAGTTGGAAGGTTGAAACAGCCAGAGAAATTCCTTGAGACAGGATAGGTTACAGTAATCATCTGATGAGTTATATTAATCTGAATTTGTAAGAGTCTATTAGTTTAATAGCATTAGTATAACTACACATTTAAGGGGAAGTTGTGCCACTGAGTCAGCTCTCTTGGAAATACAAAATGTCCAAAAAGTTTGGCATCTGTAGAGGCAGTCTGGGAACCTGGCTGGCAGATACTTCTTGGTATGGCAGAATAGGAACAAAAATGGGATCACTAAGGTCCTCTGTGCAAATTGTTCTTTCTGTGAAGTTCCACTCCCCAATAAAGAGTGATCTTCATCATGCAGCTCTGCTTTTAAGGTGCTACATGGCTCATCTCAACATTTGCAGTAGCATTTACTGAGAAATGTAAAGTGCCTTTGGAAGCACACACTGGTAGGATTTCCTAAGTATGCCTTGCTCTGTTGATGGGATTGTAGAAGTTGAAAAGAGCCCACACCTCTTTCTAAAGCATGAAAAAATGATGACAAAAACACTTTACCTTGCTAAGGGGAAACCCCAACAACTCTGTCTTCCTCACACATATTCTGGGCATCCCAACTGAAATAATATTGCTGAAGCGCTGGATCTCATGAATCACAGCATTCGTGTAGGGCACTTTCCTCCGATCCTCATAGCAGATTAATTGGGAAGACCCCAGAACAGCTTCCAGCTCCTGCTGCACTTTCTCTGAGGAGGAACATTCACTTTCTCAGATAAGAAAAGCACATCATATATTTCAAATTATGCACATTTGTTATGAGGCCCTGTCAGCTCCCTTTTGGATGATCAGAGTGGTAAGAAAACAGTTTAAAATAGAAATTATTATATTTTTTTCAGAAATAAAGATACACAGATGTAAACATTGTGGTCTACGGGTCTGAACACCAGAAGAACCAGGCACTCCTGAGATCAGATCTTATTTCTAGCATTGATTTCTTTGGGCACAGTTGGCCTGACCCAGATTTAGGCATTGCTCTGCTCAGCACTGCTGCACCTCAATATCAGTGTCAAAGGGACATGAGACTTTGGTGCTGCACTGCTGAAAAGAGCAAGGTCAGAATCCATTTCAAACTCTGGTCCTTTATTGCTTAGCCTGATTCTCCCCACCTGTGAAGTGGGGATAATACTACTTACGTTCACCTACCTCACAAGGCTGTTGGCAGCATTATTCTATTAAATACTCTGTAAAGTTCAAGGCAAGACGTGGTCACTTTAGAATCACCAGACAAAAGATGCAATTACAATCTGATCCTTTTCCTGATGTTACAGACACAGGTAAGCCCTTTAAACAATCACTAGGAAGCAGGGAAGCCTCCCACTTGTCCCTTCCCGTCTAAAAGAGCTAATTTCATAATCAACCATTCTTTACATGTTTCCGCCTGCTCAGAGAAGGCAGCCAGCAATCTGACACATAGGATTAACTAGGCATTGCCAGCAGAGGCTAGCCCAGGATGTCAGCACCTGCTGGAATTCCACTTCCTAATGTTCAGAAAGGTTTCTTGCTGATATCAAGTTTGTTCTGGGGCTGCATTACCTCCCAAATTCAAGCACACCAGCACTCAAGGCTGGTCTGCACCACAGGGGCATGCCACTGCAGCTCTGCCAGCAGAACACCCTCACAGAGATGTGGAATATCTTAGCCAAAGATGGGTTTCTGACAGCACAGTCACTCCACTTCTCTGAAGAACAGTATTTTTGCTGATGGATGTCATTGTCTGCTGGCTCAGCTATATCCACACCAGGGGTCTTTCCAGCTAGAGTTTTTCATCTTTTTATGAAGCTATCCCAGCAGAACTTTGCAGTGCATATGGGCCCACAAGGGAGAAGCCATTTCAAAAAATGTGCAGGCACATTCCAGTATTCAAGATTAATGATGTAAAAGGCTGCAGCCTCAGGTGTCTCTCAGTTCTCCTCTAAGACCCTGTCCACATATGAGAGTTCTGTTGACAGAGCTGCATTGGGTTCTGGGTATGGAAAGATGAACCCGGTGGTCAATGCAGCTCTGCAGGAAAACCTCCATTATATGGACCCAGTTCTGCTAGCAGAAGGTGGCTTCCGTTACCTGTTGTCTTGGGACCTGGCATTGTTCTGATGATGGAAGAGCTCCTTTCAGCTGTTACCTGTCAGCTCTGTGTTCCTGAGGGAGCCCTGGCACCCAGCTTGCTGGACTTACAAAGGACTTTTTCTATTTGCCCCCGCCACACACACACACACCTCATTTATCAGAACTAAGCAGAAGTAAAGTTTAATAGGCATCTTGGGCCATACATTCCCCAGTCCCAGTATGGGAGGCCTATTTAAACTTGATTGACTAAAACTCGGTTGCCGGATTAGGGAATGCTGAGGCAAAGAGACTGAGTCTGAGAGGGTATGGGCAACATTTGAACAATGGTTAAGGGTTCATCACAGCATCCACCCTGTTGGAGCCCTGACCACAAATGTTGTCACATACTTTTCCCGGAATGACTGGTAGAAGTCCTCCCCACAAAGTTTATAAACACTCCAATAATCCCCTTAAGTCTGTTAAAAGACTACAGTAAGATCTGGAAAAATCATGGTAAGCTGAGGCTTATTCACAACAGGTAAAAATACAAAACCCTGATGCTGCAAGCTATCTGAGAAGAAACAATGAGGTATCCCATCCGGTATATCTCTTATACATAAGAATTTCAAGCTGGCTTCCAAGTGTGGGTTACTCCTTACAAACTTATATTTTTCCTTGTTGTTAATCAGTTTCTTGAGATGTTCCAAACCAGATAACCCCTTGTTAATAGAAAAGACAATGATTTACATAATTGGAATAATGCTTTGGAGAAGCTAAACTGAGGGTATAAAAAAAAAGCTGTAAAAGCAGCAAATGGTGTGCTTCAAGAGAGAAATCTCTCTGACACCATCCACTGTTGTTCTCGAGAAGCTGAAAGAAACAGATCGTCTCCCTTCAAGGACTGTGCTAAGAATTTTACCTGTCAGCATTGCAACCTGAGTGCCTTGGACTGGCGAGACCCCAGCTCTCTCTCTCTTTCTCTTCTTCTCTCTAGTCATAGATTTCTGAACCTGAATTGTATTAGTTAAGCTTGAGCTAAGTTTCCCCAAATACTTAGTGAAACCAGGGTAGTATTGTAATTGTTTGTGTTTGTTTTCCTTTGCATGTCTATTACCATGTACCATTATACATTTCATATACTTAGCAATAAATAACTTTTATAGTCAAACCGGTAGTAACTGGGTACATTTTTCCTTCTCTATTTCTCCTTCCCCACTTGCTCTGCAGCAACGCTTCTTTTATCTAAGCTAAAGATCCCTGTGAAGCCCAGAAATACTGTGGGGTCTGCTCATCAAGAGGCTACCACTACTAGGACAGTTAGGGCAAAAGATTGGGACGTACAGAGTTTGAAACACATAAGGGGATCAGCTTGCACAGGCTGATTGACCCAGTTTGGCTCTGACGTGCCTTTATGAACTGAATGCTGGCCCATGAGGGTGTCAGCTGGACACCTAGCTGGATTCAGAGGTATTCTGTTTACCTGTGTGCTTGTGTCTGACTGCAGTTTATTGTTACCTTAATGAACTGATTCCTGGCATATGAGGGTGTCAGCCTGTCCATGCTGATCAACCCAGCCGGGTCAGGCGTGTCACGTTAATCTGTGTGTGTTTGTGTGTGTATATGACTGATTTGGTGACTGGAGGAACCCAGTCCCATTGAAACTGAGTCCTACAAGATAGCTCCATTGGGGATGAGGACTTGCAGAAGGGAGAGATACAGCTGTGTATAGAAACACAAATAACATAAGCAGCATATTGATAGAATTACAAAGACCCTAAAAACGTATCCCTAATAAATGAGCGCACCCCAAAGTGATGGGCAAATCTGGTAACACAGCAGAGATGTGTGCACACCAAGGGACCAGCCACCACAGCACTAGCAGTTACAGGGGCAGGAGCCCTGCTAGCAGAGACCCTCTAAGGGTGCTTACACAAGTTACATTTTTCATGCAGTTGGGCCCCTGAAAGTGCTCTGCAGCCATGACATAACACACATGCACAGCTGCAGTTCTATTATAGCAACATTTACCAACAGGACAACCTCATCCAACCAATCATCAAGGTGCTCCCCTTCTAGGGAACCACATCCCTCATCTTCATTTCCCTTTTCTACCTACATGTATAGGAATATAATGGCTTATTTAATGACAGTATCACTGTTAATTAGCAAAGAGAAGCCATTCTGCATTGTATTGAAATAATTTCTATTGCCAGAAGGCACACCACAGTGACTGTCTGTATAATGGGAACTCCTTTGTCCTCTGCCTGGGCCTGTGAGTGAATTTAGCCACTGCTTACATTTATAGTAATCTAATAAAAAGGCCAGAATTGGTTACTGTCATATAGGAATGACATCTTTGTCCCCTCGCTCTCACCTTGGATGTCTGGATAGGCTACCATGTAGAGCAGGCCCCAGTGCAGGGTAGTGGATGTGGTCTCTGACCCACCCAAAAAAAGGTCAATTACAGAATGAGCCAAGTTGTCTTCATCATATGCAGATTTGGTTCCATCTTTAGCCTGAAGATAACCAGCACAAAGTTGAGGTAAGCACACAAAAGGCAGGAAAATCCATGTAAGAATGAGGAGGATTACACTGCTGTGCCTACAGGTGCAATGTACACCATGCATTACTTTGTGAAACAGAAACACTTTGAAAAGCTTTAGAAATTGTATTTGGTTGACTAATACAAAGAGAAAAAATACCTCTGCAAACAAAGTGGCAGGGCTCCACCACTGCTAGCAGTCTGGCTGTAACAATTTGTTAATCCCAAGTACTAGACTTTTGACATACTCATGAAAATGGTTCTAAATTATAAAAGTTTCATGAATATTAGCCTAAACAAGTCCTTATTGGAAAGTATACACCAGAGCATGTTGTTCATGAAGCCTCACAAGTTGTTATTTTTCCCCTGAGATAAACCACAAAGCACTACAGACAGCATGGGAACACAAGACAGGAAGGCGTGTTCCCGTTTGGTTGTCTTTTTATATGGTTACAGAAGCTTTTGCTAGTTGTTTCATTCTTTGCAAGGTTTGGCCAAAGGTTTACCTGCCCTAATCTCACTTCATTGCTGCATTCTTTGATCAAAGAAAGATATCTCTCCTTACTGATCAATTCCTTTTTTTGTTCCTTATAGATCTTTTACTTAATCTTAATGGCATCCTTAAGGTGCTTATTCACTGATTCAGGTCTGAATTCTCTGTATTTTTGTTGTCTCATAATTTGATCCCAGGACTGTTATCGGGCTAAGTGGTCTCTAGTTACTCAGATCATCTTTGGATACTGACAATACATTCACACCATCTTGTCTTCTGGAATGTGTCTGATATTGCAAGATTTATTCAAAATGGCATCAGCGAGCCAGACATCACCTTAAACAGCTTTTTTAAGACTCTTGGATACAAGTTATCCAGGCCTGCTCATTTAACATATTTTCATGCCTAGTGGATGTTTATATTATATATAAACCATAGTATCTCAAGTTGGAAATAAACATATAATAGAAGGATAACTGGGTAAATGAGGAGGTGGCCAGGGAGGAAAGTGCACCAAGAACTTGAAAAGAAGCATAAGCAATGATGTTGAAAGTGGAGAATGGGTATTTTAGCAATTGGAATTCCAGAAACAACTGATATGTTTGTCTTAATGGCTTCCTTAATTGAGTGTAAAATGGCCAAATTAGAACCTTGTCTGGAAGGCAAATTCAGTGGCAAAATACTGCACGGGCTGTTGGTTGTAGCCATCTTGGTCTATGGAGATAGGCAGGCAAGGTTTTTTGGGTAGATGTGATACCTTTTATTGGACAAGCTAAATAGTTGGAAAAAAAAATTATTTGCAAGCTTTTGGGCACAAACACACATTATCAGGCATAGGGAGACTCTACGGGTGTTAAGTGTACTCCACAGTAGAAAAGAAGCTCATCTATAACATGCAGGTCTGTGACAATGCAAATGAGTGGAAGTTTGGAAGACAATGGGTAGAGATGGCAGCGTGGGGAGGGAAATGTGTGAAGGAATGCAAGTGGTCAGCTGAAGGCAGGTTACCTGGGGTGTCAGATGTCAGGAAGGTTGTAATGTGTCATCAATCCAGTGTCTATATTAAGTCCATGATTTTTTTGTATCCAGTACATTTATGAAGTGAATTTCATAGGCTTGTCTACAAAAGGTATTTTGTAAATTCTCTTTGAGGATTAGACCTGACAGTTCAGAGAGGGAGTAGATTCACTTCATTAATCTATTGGATACATCCCCATCCCCATCTCTACTCATCATCTTCCAAATTTCCACTCATTTGTGTCATGACCCAAAGGGTATGATTTTGTGTGTGCTTCGGCACTGCAGAATTATTTCCCGCCACATGGAGCTTTCTTTGCACGGTGCAATTCTCAGTTGCATAGAGAAAACCCCAGTGCAAAGGAATTCCCGCCACCCATATGTCAATTTGTTCCCCACTATTGGCTGTTTCTAAATTATTCCCACGTGGCGGCTAGCGATTGGCTTGCTAGGCATATAAGAGGCTTGAGCAGTTTCCGCCCAAGTTGGAGGAGGAGGACTCCACAACCATCTCATGGAGGAGGAGAAGGAGGACTTCACATCTTGTGAAGAACTCTAAGCACGCTGTGGAGCTTAACAAACCCAGCGTGTGCCTTAAGAAGGATATAGGGGCCTGATCAATATCTAGCCTCTCCCCGTCGCCGCCTGATCCCTCGACGTACCCTTCCCTGCGCGCTCGTGGAGAGTCACCTTTTGGACTCTCATCGTGGTATCCAGAGCTCTGTCTGGGTTTAAGAGGCTCGAGTTTTCTACGGGTCTTGTTCGTGCGAGTTTTCTTTTTGTTTGTAACTGCAACTTAAGCAAAGTTTTTCCTGCCTGCACCACGACCATCTACGGTGTAAGTAAAATAATCTTTAATCAACCGCTACGCGTCCGTGCCTAATTCTAGTCCACAGTGCCGAATTCCCCGACCCACATGCCAGGGCTGCTGGCCACAGCCCGCCGCGTGCCCCCGAAAGCCTCGGACCGCTCCCGGCCCGCACAATTTGCATTTACACAGACTTGCATGTTGTAAATTAGCTTCTCTGCTACCATGGAGAACACACAACACCAGCAGAGACGCCCTATGCTGGACAAAGAGTGCTTGCACCTGACAGCTTGCAGAAAACTTTTTCCATCTATTTAGTTGATCTAATAAAATATATCACATGTATCCAAAGAACCTTGCTTGCCTAAATGCTGGACCAACTTTTAACAATGAGGGTGGTTAGCCACTGAGCAGACTCCCAAGGAAGCGGGGGGTGGGATTCTCCTTCTCTTGATGTCTTTAGAGCAGGTTTGGATGCCTCCCTGGAAGATGTGCTGTAGACAAATCCAAGTAACTGGGCTAAACTCCAGAGGAACTGGGTGAAGTGAATGGGCCTGTCATATACTGCTGGTAAGACAAGATAAACTAATGGTTCTTTACGCATTAAAGTCCATGAAAGTATGAACATGCAGCAATCACTCACTTTTTCTATCTCAGCCAGGTAGTAGTCAATGAAATCCTCAGGATTGTCTGGTATTCCTCTCTCCAGGTGCTTTCTGATCTCCTTCCTTGTAAAAGAATTCAGGACTTCATAGGAAGAGAATGCCTTCTTGTGAGGTCCTGGGAGGTGGTCCATAATCCAGGGAAAGAATTCATACAACTGTGGGAGAGACAAGTAAGAGATGCCTTGAATTATTTGACATTAGTGGGGTCATTTTAGATCCTTCCAAAGGTTGAGTTTATTGTGGGGTGTAGGCTGTAACCGTGTTGGTCTAAGGACATAGGCAGACAAGGTTCTTTGTGTGAATCTGATATTTGTTATTAGACCAACTTAAATGGTCGGGAAAAAAAAAGTTTTAAGGAAGATTCTGGGTTTAAAAACCCATCGTCAGGCTGAGGAAGCCTCTGCACTTGATTTGTGCTCTTCCTGGATGGATCGATAAGTAAAGAAGCCAGAGGCTGGGCTGGTATGCATGCAGCCCAGCCTCTGGCTTCTTTACTTTTCAATCCATCCAGGAAGAGCACACACCAACTACAGAGACTTCCTCAACCTGACCAAGTGGGAAAATTTTAGGGGCCCAGTGGTTTTTGCTGATGTTGTGAGTGAGGCCTGACATCTACAAACAGTCAAAGATGCAGATGCCTTTGGAGATAGGTAGTTCTGTGTCTCAAGGTACTACACAGGGATACCACATAGGAAATGGTAAATGAGTCCCGTCATCTAAGACAATTCTACTCATCAAATACTGCCCCTGCATTTCTCCTTTTCTGTTTCAGAAAAAATACAACAGAATATTTACTCACACTATAACCGAGGCTGCCCCCAAATCTGAAGATATTTTCAGTGGCTTTAAGCAGTTTGTGGAAATTTTCATCCTCACTGGGGAAGCGATATCCAAAAACAACAGCACAAATTACATTTGAGATTGAATGGAAAAGGGGGAAGGATGGATCCAAGGGTTTTCCTGCAAGTACAATAATAAACCAACAGTATTAGTGTTTCCTGATGCATTTCTTCTCTTCCTCCTCTTATGAGGAAGAGAAGATACTAAATGGTTCACCAAATGCAATCTGTGCCACACAGTTAGACTGCTGGATAGAAGGATGTAACGGAGCCAGAAGGCTCCTGCTGCTTGAGAGGAAACTGCAGCAGGGTGAGCTGGAAGAAACTAGCCGCTGTAGCCAAAAGCCAACAGTACCAGGCACAAGGGACAGACAGCCAGGCTGCTCAGGGGCAAGGGCTGCAAACAGCAGCTAACATAGGTGGCAGAAGGCTGGGGCTAACAGGGCTCAGCCCCGCCAAAGCGGGGCAGTGGGTAGGGCTGCAAGACAGCCCAGCTGTGGGCTCCAGGCAGCTGCAGCAGGGGTGGGGAGGGGCATGCATGCAGGCAGGATCGCAGCACGGCATGTGGATCACTGGCTGCCCAGTAGGGCAGGAAAGTATTAATCTATTCTGTGAAGGGGAAGGGGCTAGGGAGGGAGGGTAGATTGAGGCCCCAGAGGTGAAGGAGGAAGTAGGGCAAAGGAAGGGGCAGGGGCTGAGGTGATTGGGGCCCTGGCTGAGCCAGGTGGTGGGACAATCAGAGCCTGGGTGGCTCGTCCAGTGGCATGGGGGGGGCTTCTGCAGCAGAAGAGAGGCCCAGGGGGCACATGCCCCCCCCCACAATCTGTGTGAGAGCAGTGGCGACTGCCACTGCAGGCTGGGCTGTGTGCCCCATTGCAGCTGCCCTGGGAGCAGGGTGATGCCATGTGCGTGCCGTTGCTGGGCTGCACCATGCCCCCTATCTGCCTGTCTTTGGGATGCACATGGCATTGCACAGCTCCACAGGCAGCTACAGCAGCAGCAGGGAGCAAAGCAGTGTCAGCCGCCCCTCCCTGCACACAGATCAGGGGGGACATGTACCCTCTGCATCTCTGCTGGGGTGCATGCAGCGGTGGAAGCCCCCCAGTGCCCCTGGATGAGCCTCCCAGGCTTGGATTGTTCCTCAACCTGGTCGTCAGGGCCCCATACATCCCAGCCCCTACACCTGCCTCTGCCCCGCTCCCTCTCTCACCTTGGGGGCCTCAATCTGCCCTGCCCCCATGGCTTTTTCCCCTCCCTCCACCCCAACCCCCACAGACTTACCTGCTTACCTCAGCCCCCTCAAATCATTTTGTCTCCCTTTGCCTATGGCAACTAAGCAGCTGCAAGGGCAGGCAGGCAGGGCATTAGGGCCAGAATGAACACACCTGTGATGGCTGCTTAGTGTGCATATAAGCTCACGGCCTGAGCCTACATAGGCAGTCTGGCCCTGAAGGCTTCAAAGGAAGGAGCTCTAGAGCAGGAGGGGCCAGGAGAGCTGCTAGCTAGCACTGGTGCTACACTGGGGAAGGCAAACAGAATGCTGCTGCCTTGCATAGGAATATGACCCAGGATAAGGGAAAGCCTTGTTGTACAGACAGGTAGCCACTAGCCACTGTTTATGTTCAGATCCAGAGCAGGTTAGTTGATGTTACAGCTAGGGCCCTACTGCATTCACAGCAGAAGTGGGCTGCACGCTGGCTCCTTTAATCTTGCAGGTTCCTTGCTGTGTAGCTCACTTCCACCATGAATTCGGTAGGGCCCTAGTTATAGCTAGTGGGCTTATTTCTTTGTTATATTTTATACTAGTGATTTGGGTGGGACTGTGAGAGGTGGTTCTGGAGGTCCCAGTGGTGCCTGAGGGGCACGTGACTGCATGTATTAACTTTCTAATAGTTAAGCTAACAACTTTAAGTCAACTTAACTATCTGAGTGTGCACATATATGTGGAACAGAGTTGACTTAAATGCGGTGCAAAGTAATCCACCTCCAAGGTATATTATCTTGAGTTGCGTTAATTAAGTCAACTCACAAGATGGCTGCCACCATGTCAAGGAACTGTATGTGTGTACAGTCTGACATGGCCTAACTTAAGTCAATTTAGTTAAATTGCCTTATTTTAAGTCGACTTAGTATGTGTGTATGCAGCCTCTGAGCCCAGCCAAGGGCCAGGCAAGGCACTGACCAGTGGCACCTGAGAAGGGGTGAAGTCAAAGCTTGTAGTGGTAGCTAAGTAGGGCCAGGGGCCCAGCACCCAAGAGGGGCAAGGATCAGGGCCAAGCACCCAAAACCTAAGAGGGGCAGAACCAGTACCTGAAAGGGGTGGAGACAAGGCCAGGGACCTGAAGCCCAAGAGGGGCAAAACCAGGGCATCCAAGAGGTGAGAACCAGGGCCAGAGGCCCAAACCCTGAGATAGGGCGAGACGAGGGCTGAAGCCAAGTCCAACACAGTGGCTCTGAGCTAAGCAGCCCAGCAAGAGAAAAGGGGTGGAGGCCAAATAGGTCAAGGTCCCAACAAGGGAGACAGCATCTGTGAGACTTGGGAATGGCTAAAAGGGGAGATGAGGAGGCCACAAAATTGCCCCTAAGGCAGTGAGCAATTAGGTCATAGCTCATGAGTGGATGAAATCTCACCTAGGAATCCCTGGAGCAGCCTCCCTTTTACAAGTACATATTTACACCAAAGCATGATAGACAAGCATAAGTAATTTAGAGCCCAGACCACAGGGCACTGGCTCTATCCAGCCGAGGATGAACTAGAACAAAACCAGAAGGACTACATATAAAGTCTTTAAAATTGCATCAGAGCCTTCAAATTGACAGAAGCTGAAGGATGAGCTTCAGAAAAAAAAAGTTTGTATTTAAAATTTTCAAGATGTCTATCCAGTGCTCTGGGTACCATGACATTATTAGCACCACAATAAAACCTAAGCAGCATTTAGTAATCATGAGAACGGGAACTTAGATGGACAATAAATAAAACTCTCAGCTGTCATCACTAAAGGAAGCTTTCCCTGTGCTCTCTCCAAAACCTGAATAGACAAATGCCTTAATTTTATTGGAACTGGAAATATTCATCTTTAGATTTTAATACCCCTATAGCAGGGACATTATTAAGAATAGAACTGATTACACTGATGACACTCAGGTATAAATATTAAAAAGTCAAAGTTCTTCCAGTGATTTTAATTTAATTTAACAGATCTAGGGCAAGGAAAGCCAATATCTAACTGGGGAATCCTGGTTTGGTCAGCAAAAGTAAATTTCATACATTTTTAAATAGGAATTTTAGCAAACCACATCCTGTCCTCCAAGTGGCAGGATATTATTATTGCCCTTATACCCCTTCTTCCCCCCCCCCCCCCCCCCCCCCATTTTACTTGTGGCAAAGAAAAGGGTGTTTTTCGTGTTTTGGCATTCTGCCTGGTAGTTATGCAAGAGGGTTTCTACCCACTTTTTTTCAAGATTAAGTTAGACCAGGGATGTCAACCATACAGCTTCTAAGCTGTATCCAGCTCGTGGATGTAGGTCATCTGGACCGTGGGGCTTGTGGCTGCAGTAGCGGCATTAATCTCCAGAACTCACGGGATTAATACCACTTGCCTCCCCACCTCGTGTTCACTCCTGAAAAGAGGTTTTGGTCATCTCTGTTGAACAAGAACAGTGACAGGGGAAAAGGGAGCGGTGGGGTGGGGTGGGGGAGGTAAGCAGAAGCATCTTTAAATATCTGGGGTCTGGAGCTGTACTGAAACAGCAGCTCTGACAACTGTGGAGCTTAATGCCACCACTGCTGCTCATGGATTGTCTAGCTAGCCCATGGGTTAGACCAGCTTGCCTAGGACAGTTTAGCTAGGGATGACCTTGCCTTGAGTAAGAGTTGGAACTACATGACTTCCTGAGGTTCTTCCTAGCCCTTCTTTTTTATGAAATTCATCATGAGTGAACATGACCTACACTTCACACTTCGAGAATGAAGATAGACCTACCATCCCCACGCTTTTTCATGTTTGGACCCAAGTCAGTCTTGTAACAGACAGACAAGAAACAGGTGGCTTCAAGGAGAATATGATCTTGAAACAAGATCTTCCATACCTATTTCTTCTTGCCTTATTATATTTAAAGCATTAGATGCTGTAACAACCCTCCTCCGTTCTGATCAGGTTAGTTTAGTTGTTTTGCATCATTGGTGATTCTTCAGGCACAATGACCTGGCAGCGCCCATCTCCTCTCCAGGTATGGATGGCTGTTGGCTCCCAGGGAGCTCATCTACCCTTTGACAGGTCTTGTTTTTAGTCCTGCTGGGTGTCCACACACCCTCCTCACACTGGCTAGCCCAGGTGGGGGTGTCTGTTTAGTCGCCGACAACCTGACCATGGAACAGGCTGTATTGGTTTACATAGTACCCGGGAGCAGACCAAGAGAGGCATGGCCTGACAAGGAGTGATAGGGAAGTACCCATACATTTTAGTGAAGAACATCAAAGATAAAGGGACTAGCTGATCCATAGATCCCTTTCAACATTACCATTTTAAAACAGACTTCCAACACCCCAGTCGTAGTTCCCATGCCCATTCTTTTCTAAGTAGTTCTGAAGAAGGACATTTCTCAGGTCAGTATGAAAATACAGGCCTAAGCGCTCTCTGCATTGTCATTCCATTCCCTGGGGTCCATTATAGGACTCCAAGATCTGCAAATGCTCCACTCTGGAGCAGAAACCAACCCAGCCATTAGTTCACATACCAAAAATATGGTTCTGCAACATAAAAGGGCTCATTTTTTAGCAGACATACATACCTTTCATACTTGCAAAGCACTCCAGCAGGTGACGCGCCTCCTCTTGTACCCGGTACTCCAGACCTTTCTTCCCCATTCCCAGGTTACGTAAGATCATCATCCCAAAGCGCCTCTGTTGCTTCCAGTTGCGACCAGTTGCCAACATAATACCTGAGGAATTAGTTTCCTGTCACACTGCTATTTAGTGCATAGAAACATTTTACTGAAAAAACACATTTCCCACTTCTTGGAATATGAGGTATAAGAAAATGCCAGATACTAAAGAGCTGTTTAATCTAGCAGAAAAAAGACCTAACCAGAACCAGTGGCTGGAAGCTGAAACCAAACATTTAAATGAGAAATAAAGTGCACGTGTGAGCAGGGGATTAAACATGGAAACAATCTACCAAGAGAAGTGCCAGACTTGCCATTGTTAGCAGTTTTCAAAGCAAAACTTGATGCATTTCTGGAAGATGCTGCCACTGGGGCTAGGTGCTGAGTTCTGGAAATGTCTGGGTAAAGCCCATTCCAATTCATCTCTCTCTCTTCTCCCCACATCCTAGCCGCTGGAAATTAAGGTAGCTCCTACCACATTTAGTGTCTGTTATCTTTGTCCCAGGCATTCACAAATAAATGACTCCAGCTACAAGTGCAGGAAGAAGTGCTGCCAGACTGGCAGGCACAGAATGTATTGCAAACTATTGTAAACATAAAGCAAAACTATACATATATAGGCATTAGCAGATTCAACAGAAAGTAATTTGAGATTCACACATGTAGATTCAATACATTCACATATCTCACAGTATCCACAAAGGGTTACCAGGGGACACTGGGGGATATTGGTGACCCAGAGAAGTGGATGAGATTTCAGGGCCACATGCTTGTTCTGGTCAGGAATGCATTCTTCTGCTTCCTACAGGCACTTGGGCACCTCCCAGGTGGTCCCAGTAAAGTGTGTGCTGGGTGGTAGCAGTAGGAGTCTGGTCTTGGAACGCTTGTGGGTGGTTTTTTGTTTAGACAGATAGCCAGTGGCTTCCATGAGCGAACACAAGTGAGAGAGGAGAAATGGTGATTTTCAGTAGCTTACAGCAAGGAAAACTTGAGTGGTGTTTTATGGTAGAAAGAAGAGACACTCCTCCAAACCAAGGGCTGGGCTGCCAAATATCAAAGGCTACTGTAAACAGCTTAGGTACGAGAGCTCCTCCAATGCTTGTTGCAAGACTCACTCATGGTGCCAAGAGTTTGCCAGCCTAGAATTAGGTGTACCAGTTATATCCTGCATAACAAAAGTATGGGAATTAGGTAAGAAGAATATTTATCTGCTGTTCTGTCTTTTGTGGTGAAATACTGCTGTGTCCCATTTTGCAAGAGACAAAGGCACTGGGAGCAATATTGTGTTCTCGTTTTCCCAGTAAATTTCTCTGTCCCCCATCAAAACACCCCTACCACCAGGACAGATTTTCACCTGGAATTTCTGCTTAGCTTGCAGGGTGGGATAGGAGCAGTGCCCAGCCTCATCTTGCATCTGGGCCACTAGCCCACACTAGTTCAGTACATGACATCTCTCTGTGACCCAGTGAGTACTGCAGACAAGCTTCTTGTTGGCCATTATTTGTCTCAGGACTTTCCACTTCACTGCTACCCAGGGGCTCTTTACTCTGCTTTTTTTTCAAGCTTCCTGGTCACACAGCACTAGCTCTTTATAGCAATCTGCCATTTCTATCCATGAGTGCTTACGAAATGTGGGAGTAGCCACATTCAATGAACAGTCAGCATCCCTATGCAATTTCTGTACCAAGACCTTCTCACCTTTTCCTTTTGCCATTGTTTTGAAGAAAGGACTCAATAGGCGCCCAGAAACATCTTCAGGGTGGGTGGTCAGACCATCCTTCACTGCATGAAATCCGTTCAGGATAATGATGGGGGTCCTTCCAAACCATAAAGTGAAGATGTCACCATGGGTTTTTGCCAGCTGTAGAATAATCAATGCCAGGAAAACACAGGTCATAAATGCCCACACCAAATCAGCAGATACTGCTCAAGTGTCCTGGAACTGTTCATGAACTTTGCTTCATCATTTTGTCAGGAAGGGTTTTTCAGGGTTAGTTTCATAAGATTGAATATAGTGATGTAAAGAATGACTTTTAACACAACAGCTCTGTGGCTAGAGCACTTTCTCAGGATATGAGAGACCTGGCTTCAGTTTTCTCCTCTGCTTGAAGGGCTCTATTCCAATTCTCCCACCTCCAACTTGAGTGCTTCATCTGGCAGGCAATAGGTTAGATCTTAACACCTATAGAAACCATTCCACTTTGCATAAGACCCCCGTATCCACTGAAACAGGGACTGTACGTGGGTGTCCCACCCTTCAGAGGAATGCCTGAAGTACCAAGCTAGAGTCATTCCCTGGCTCTGCAAGGCATTTTTACACAAAACAAAAGAGCTCCAACAGGAGAGATTATGAGCACCTCACTCACAAGTACCCCATCACTCAGTGGTCAGGGTACTCACCCAAGAGGCAGGAGCTCTGAGTTCAAATCTACACTCTGCCAGTTTCTGGGCAGGGATCTGAACCAAGGGCCGCTTGTACACTTGATTGGGGATTTAGTCCCCAGGGTTTTAATTGAAACCTATCCTTTCAGTTTTTCCATCATGTTACAGCAAGGGGCCTGATCCTTTTCTTTTTTTGTCAGAGCCAGAGCCTGCCCATGACTGGGGGCCAAGCTGCTGGCTGGCCGAGCAGCTCCTGAGCTGTGAGGGGCCCCAGTTCTTCCCTCTGCAGCAGCATCATCTGCCAGGGCCATCCGAGTAGGCTGGTAGTGGGCCGGGTGCTGCCCCAGCTTGGAGGCAGCACCTGGCCTGGTCCAACTTCCCTGAGCCCACCCAGAGAGCAGCACCCAATGGGCTTCCAGTGTGTGGGTGTGAGGAAGAGCTGGATTGGGTTGGATGCTGCGTCCAAGCTGAGGCAGCACCCAGCCCACTAGCAATCTGCCTGGGCAGCCTTGGGGGGTGCCACTGCCATGGAGAGAGGGACTGGGGCTCCCTGCAACTCAGGGGCCTCTTGGCCTACCAGCAGCTCTCCCCCCAGGTAAGGGAGAGGCAGGCAGGCTCCTCCAGAAGAAAAAAGGATCGGGCTCCTCACCACTTCTGCTTTCAGCAGGCACCTGCTAAAGGCAGAAGCATCGAAGAGCCCAATCCTTTTATTCTGCAGAGCCTGGCCGTCTCTCCCGCAGCCAGGGGGAGTGAGCTGATAGCTGCATCATTGCAATTTGTGATGTTGCAAACTAAACTACAATAGTTTAGTTTGCAACAATGCAAACTCATCCAAACCCCCCAAAACTGGCACATGTGTAATATGTGATGCCATTAACCCACACAAATTACATTTTTGTCACATGTATGCTGTGATGACCATCACATGTACAAGCACCCAAGGTGTCTCAAGGTGAGCACCCTAACTTTCTGGGGACAGGTGAGCTGTTGTATAAGAGCCCATGCTGGTTTGGGAAGCTACCTTTCGTTTCTCTGGCTTTTCTTACATGTCCCTAATGGGTCAAACGGTTTCTTTCCATTAAATCCCAAATAACTTTTACAGCCTGAGTCAGCTTGAATAAAGCCTGTAGTTCGCATCCTCCTGACATGCATGTATAACAGGTCTGTGCACTTCAGAGCATGCTCCACACATGTGGTTACCTAGTAAACACCAAGTATCTGCACCTTCTGGGAACTCCAGTGGTCCTTAGTGCCACCAACCATCCCGTGTCTTGTACTGAGAAAGGGACTAACTGAGCCAGCACAGACATGACTGTGTCTTATTGTCTGATTGGCTCCTGACCAAAGATTTGGCAGAATTCAATCAGTCATGAAAACAGAACCTGGTCCCAAGGATGAGGTTCAGGCTGAACATCAGGAGACATTACGTTACAGTTAGGGCTGCCAGGCTCTGGAATGGACTCCTAAGGGAGGTGGTGCTCTTTCCTACTTTGGGAGTCTTCAAGAGGAAGCTGGACAGATATTTGGCTGGGGTGGTATGACCCCACACTTGTTCCTGCCTGGGGCAGAGGGTCGGACCTAATGATCTGTTTAGATTCCTTCTGACCCTAAGCACTATGAAACTATGAGCCTCTGCTACCACATTTATCACCACAGGACACAACATTATGGAAGTAGCTCTTGGTTATTAGCACCGTAATTAGATCCCAATGATGGGACTGGTCACTTTCTACTTCTCACATTACAATACATTTGGACATTGGTTCTTAAATAAGATCATTCTTCCTCAAAGCTTAGCTTCACTTTCTGCTTGATCATACGTTGAGGACATAACAATTAGTATGCATTATCTTTATCCCAGCCGGTGGCTATGGCATTGAATATAGTATCACAGATTGAACATGATGGATTCAGTGTAAGAATGATCAGGAAGGACCAACGAGAGCCTGATAAGCAGCAGCAGCATCCTTTCCTTCCTTGCCCCTCAAATCAAGTGCCACCTGAATAGAATTGTCATTTTGGTGGTTTTTTCCAACTTTTTTGATACTACAGACAGTATGTCCTTTCAAGCAACCATTTGAAGACCAAACTAGAAAACCACAGTGCTCCAAAGGATAAAAACAGATGTGTCTGCAAATTTCAACAGTATAACAGTTCTTCTTTTAAAAAAATATATGCCTTTTCTCTCTTCACAAGCCAGAAATATTATCCCAAATATTACTACATACCTATGATCATCAGGATTCATGTGAGTGTGACATGCCACACTAAAGGGTGACAGAGTTTAGTAATTAATTTTCATGTGTACAGACTATAATTTTTTTTTAATGAAAAACAATTGAAAGTTACCAAGAAATTTCACTTCTGCTCTTAGATATTATACTATTAATTAACTAGGAGTATCTGAAAACACATACCTTCATGAGGAGATCACGATGAAACTGAAATTTCATCTGCAACAAGTTTCCAACAAGTGGCAGGGGAACTGGTCCAGGGGGAAGGCGTTTACTTGCCTGTTGCAGGTTCAGAAACTGCATGACTAGAAAAAACACAATCAGGGCTACCAGAGCTTGACTGATTGTCAGCATTTTACTGGTGTTTTAGCCAAGGCTGTCCCTACTTGAAGTTTGCTAGTGGAGCTTCTAGAGGTCAGCTCCTTTGATGTTCCCACATTTCTTCCTGTAAATGTTATATTCTCTGCAGTCTCTGCACATTTCCCTCCCTCTGGCCCTCCCTCTTTATCACCGCCCTTCCCCTCTTCTTCTCCTAACATATTGCATACCTTCTCCAGGTTGAAATAAGCTTAATAGACCTATTTACAAAGAAACACTTGGTTATAAGAGATATTATTCCCTCTCTTCAGCCAGATATTCACAACAAATTCCTTTAGGTGCTTGTATAAAAAAAATCACTGAACATGAATTGCAAGATGTGCAAAAGAGGGATCTACCATAGCCAATTTATCCAGGCAATTTAGGCATATACTTTGTATGTCTAGTGTTTGTGAAGAGCTGTGGTTTCACACACAGATGCCATTTGAGTTTGTGCATGCACAAATAATATATGCATCCTAAAGTCTGTTAAAATACTTGTGTCCAATTTGCCTATCGATTTTTAAGAATCTAATTATAGCACTAATTATAATATTTAATAGTCTTAATGCGAAGGTTGTAAAAGTTAAACCCTACTTTAATAATAAAGTAGTTATGACTGCATGTGCTACTCCATACAAAAGGAATAATATACTAGATTCCCAAATAATTCCACAGCATGATATCTCTTTTAATCTACTTGTAGTACCTAACTTCATTAAGGAGTTCACTTGCTGCTCTTTATTTCCTCATTTTAACCTTGATTCCAATATTCTGTGTCTTACGAACAATCAAGAAAAGCTTGCAACTTGATCCACGGAAAAAAAAATCCTGTAATAATGAAGGGTTTGTAATTTAGCTGGAGACACACAAAGGAAAAAATGCTGGGAAAAAATTAACATAGAGTCAGTTCTTGAACTGCAAATTAAATGAAACAGCCTTTTATTAGGAATGAGTTACCAGCCAGAACATGAATTGGCCCTTCCCCATAACGTGCAGATAAATGAAATATTTGCAGTGTTCACTGCCAAGCTTGAGGAAGCATCAACAAGGAATAGGTAGCTGTTTGATATGTCATATCCCTGTCCATAGCCAAAACTTTGCGTGTATATTAAGATCAGCTGATGTTTTAATGACCAAGAGTCTTATCTGGGCAATACTGACAAGCTGATCATTATGTGAAACAAGTGGGGCACTCCCATTTTAGGTGTCAGATGCTATCAGAGTTTAACTGCCTATCAGTTCTGGCAATGCCATCAGTGAAAGCCCAGTGTTTTACTCCTGCTCAAAAATATTACAATGCAACATTATTCTGATGAGGAATGTTAATTCACTGAAAGCAAATCACCTCATGGAACTATTGTGACTAATTTGAACCCAACTGGATCATTACTTCCAAGAGAGCCTCATCCGGTCAAATGCCTTTGGACTGAGGACCCTGGATTCCTAGGGTTCAGTGGCCCTGGGGCAGGGCAGTTATCCTGACTGCTCTGAGGATCCAAACCCACAGGACTTCCAGACTCCTAAGCAATTGGTTCCCTAACTCCTACAGTTCAGCAACCAGGTGGCCCAGACAGCTGGCAGTCTGTGGCTCCTCAGTGACTCACCATGTTGGGAGAGCTCCAAAGATGTGGACCCTAGAGCTGGGCAGTGGGTAGTGCTCGGGTAAAACAACATGGATGGTGCGACTGGCACTGAGCTGGTGCTAAGGCTCCCAGGAGCATGTTTTAATCCAGAAACACAGTGTGTCACAGGTGCTGACAAAACAAAACATTCATGATGTCCCGTTTCAGGGAAATTAAAAAAAACCCCTGAATCAGAATTAAACCAATTTTCAAAGTCTTAAAATTTCCCACAAACCAGAAATGCCAAATTTTGCCAGCTCTGCTTAGTTATAAAGGCTGAAATCCTTCCACCTCAGAGATCAATGTGCCCAGCTCTGACTCAGCTGCAGCATTTCAGGTACTGTCAGTGGTCCCTAAGTAATGGCACTATTTTTTCCACACCTGTGGTTACCTCCTGGCTTGTTCTATTCAAAGAGTTTCACTCTGGCTTGGACTCAGTTAACTCTCATATTCAGTTAATTCTCTGTCTTTAAAGGATTGCTTTCAAAACTCAGGAGGTGTTCTCTACCACACAATAGCAGCAAAAGCCAAAACTTTTATTTCTACGGGAGAAGCATTTTACACACTGGAAAAAATAGATCTGGCACGAAGATTAAAGCAAGTTGCTGCCCCCCTACTGACTGAACCAGAATGCCTTGAAGGGCAAGGTGCTTGTAGACACCTACAAAATAATAACATGAAGAGTGATTATGACATCTGAATCAGGCCTGAAGGAATCATTGTCTCCATCACAACCTCGTTTGTGCAATATGATCCTTCCCTTTCAGACACACCAGATCCATGTTTTGTATTATACACCAAAAAAATGAATTTCTTACCAAGTTTCTCTCGGAAGTATCTACCACTGATATAAGTAATAAAACTAGTGCTGAACTGAACAGACATGTTCATACGGTACATAGACCCCCAGACGAACAGGTGTGTGATTGAGGGCCAGATCCGCAGGTAGTGTGAACAGGCTGAGTTCCTCTGAAGTTGAAAGTCCACTGCTCTCTACCAGATCAGGATCCTATGAAATCATCCAATAAGTGATCAGAATGGGTAAAGGACAGAGAACTGGAAAAGAAGATTAAATGAAAGATGCAAAGCACATACCTCTGCCCAGGTGACCAGACTTAAACAGAAGTGTTTTCATGTAATTACTTTCTCAACTGTATTTTCTTTTTGCTCCTGACTTTCACTCCAATAATGCAGCCCCTTCTTCAGTAGGAAAGGCTTTCCCAGCCTCCTCAGTCAGCCTGACCTGCAGCTCTTCAGCACTGAAGCTGACTTTTCCTCCCCTTACACTGGGCGAAACCCTGCATTGTTGCATGGGTGGTGAGGATCGACAAGAACTAGTGCAGAGTATAATACTCTGTGGCTTTTACTCCACAGTAAATTTACTCCCAAGTAGGTACGTCTACATGAGACATTTATTGTGGAGCTGACTAATTAGCTCTGCAGTAAATGCCTCACCGTCTACATATGAGCCCCTATTAGGGTGCAGGAAACTAGTAAACTCTGCAGCAGGGTAATACTTATAAATGCAAGTACTACCCTGATGTGGAGTTCTTTTGTGTGCAGCAACGCACATGTAGATGCTGACCTGGCTGGTTGGGGCATGAGGGTGCTTCCGTGTGGGGGCTACTTGCTGGCTAGCCCTGTACTTGAGGACCCTCGTGCCCCAGCCAGCCCCTCTGCAGCATGTTGAGGTAGGGGGAGCAGCCCTGGGCTGACAGGGTGACCCTTGGAGCCCCCTACCAGCTGGGGCTGCTCCACCTGGGCTCCATGTGCTGTGCCTTATTGCTCCAGGGTGCATGTTCAAACGGCACACCTGGGAGCAATAAACTCTGGAGCAATGAGCTCCACAGTTTATTCAGGTGCCATAACTGCACGTGTAGATGTTTCCTATAGAGCTGCCTAATGAGCACCATGGTAAAGTCTCATGTGTCTACAAAGTCTCATTGTCTATTATGCTGCAGGAAACTAATTAACTCTGCCACAGGTTAGTACTTGTAGATACAGATACTGTCCTGCCATGGAGTTCTTAATGTGCAGCAATGCACATGTAGATGCTGATGGGGCTGATTGGGACACAAGGGTGCTTCAGTGTCTGCAGGCTAGCCCAGCACTGGAGCATCCCCATGTCTCAGCTAGCCCTTCTGCAGCTCATTAAACCAGGTCGGAGCAGCCCTGGGCTGGCAGGCTGACCCTAGGCTGGCACGTTCAATTGTGGCACCCAGGAGCAATAAACTCCAGTGCAATATGCACCAGCAGTTTATTTCTCCGTGCTAACAGCAGGTATAGATGCACCCAGTAAGGAGCGGATTTGGTTAACCCAAATAAGGTCAAATGTATCCTGTAGCCATGAAATTATAAATCCCGTCAACCCTACGTGAAATAATAATGCACATTTCATATAATATGCATTTATTTATTTTTTTGCAGAATATTGGTCATAGATTGTGCTGAATTCTTAACCATTAGTATACCATTACCTGCATACAGTGCAATTTGTTTAGTCTTATCAGTCATGATTTGATTAGGCTGCTATGTTTTGTGCCAGAGGTTCAATAAAGAGGAGCATCAATCAAGGGATATACCCATTTATGTGACTGTAGGGTAAACCCGTGACATGTTTACACAGGGGTAAGAATACGTTGGATTTGAAGCAGACCTGTGATGAGATAGCAGCACCTTACCTGGGGTAGAACTTGCCTGATTTGTAGCTATGTGGTAGGGGTGTGCGAAGCAGGCCCTATTCAATTCAGATTCAGATTTGGCCCGAATTAGGGACAGCGATTCAATTAGTTGATTCGGATCACTGTCCCTGATTCCATTCGTCTGAATCCAAATCTGAAGATTCGATGCTGATTCAGAGAATCAGCAATTCGGACACAGACACAGCTTTAAATGTTTTTTCTACATACCTTGAGGTACCAGGTGGCTTGTGAATGCTGTGATGCTGGGGTGCATGGAGCGTCCCACAGGAGTGTGGGGGGGGCCCTCCACGTGCTTGGCGGTGAATCCAGAAGTGGACCAGAAGTACTTCTGGTCCACTTCTGGATCCGCTGGGGAGCACGCTGGGGGCCCACCAGTCCCTGAGTTGAGAGGGCATGGGTGTCCCCCCCCCAGCATGCTCTCTGGCAGACCCAGAAGTGCTTCTGGTCCACTTCTGGGTCTGCTGCCAAGTACACCAGGGAGCCCTCACACTTCTGTGGGATGCTCCATCCACCCCAGCACTGCAGCATTCACAAGCCCCTGCTACCTAGAGGTATGTAGAAAAAACATTTAAAGCTGTCCAAATCTCCGAATCTTTCCAAATCTCTCCAAATCGATTCGGAGGGTTCCGATTTGATTCAGAGAGATTAAAGGGTCCTCTGATTCAATTCAGATTTGGAGATTTGGTCACCAAACTGGGCCAAATCTCCGCTGAATCAAATCAGGAACTGAAACTTCACACAGCCCTACTGTGTGGTGCCTTGCTTTTAGGCATTAGTTAGCAGGTGCTCCATCATTTCTTGTGGCTTGGTCTGTCAATACTTTCTGGGATTTTTGCTATTGTTTGTGCTTGGAGTTTGAATTAGAGACATCTTTAGTCCAAGGTCATTACTTCTCCTGGTCATTAGCCAGGGAGATGTTCACAACAAGGGTTCTCACGCCAAATCCCACAGCATGAAGGTACATCAAGGGCAACAGCCAAAGGCATCTCTAGCAGGACTGTCTGCCAGTAGTATAACTGCCCCCCTCAGCCCTGCACCACCCCAGGAGTCTTTGCCATAGGAGCTGTGCAGACACAGTCTCAGTACCACATCTAGGGGAACAAGCAAGTCACAAGGGGCAGCTTCCAGGGAGCCTTCATGCTGGGGCTGCTGCAGTGTAGTGAGCTTGTTTCCCAGCGGTAGCAGCTCAAACCTACACTGCTACAGCAGCAACTGCAGTAGTAGAAGCTGCTACCAGAGTTCAGGGAGCCAGGGCAATTAAGACTCACCCCCTGCCCCCTGGATCCTCTGCCCTCCCCAGTATTCCTCCCTATGCCCCATTGCAAAGGCTAAGGCCAGCAGAGAGCAACCTTTTGCAACTACCATCAACCATCAGTGCACCAGGTTTGCTTGGTGAAAATGTTGGAAGTCATTATCAGGAGCTGCTCCTCAGTTCTGGAACTCCCTCCTCCTCGAGGCCTGCCAGAACCTGGGCCTGGACATTTTCCAGAAGCACTGTATGACCTTTCCATTTAGGCACATGTTTAGCAAGCAAGGCCAAATTGGGATGTTGTTTGGGTGTGGGAATTACATTTTTCCTTGGGTGAATTTGATATCTTTTATTAGACCAACCCAAATGGTTGGAGAATAGTTATTGAGCAAGCTTTCGGGTTCAAAAACCCTTCGTCAGGCTCAGGAAGCTGCAGCAGTTGGTGTGTGCTCTTCCTGGATGGAATGAAAAGTAAAGAAGCCAGGGGCTGGGCTGGGCTGGG
>NW_005841874.1:143142-148307 GCF_000455745.1 Alligator sinensis
GGGGTGGTGGAGATGTGTTGGCAGGTTTTGCATTTCTTGTCATGGCACGGTCTGGATCCTTTTGGTGTGTTCTGGGGTTGAGGAAGTTTGCTTCTGGTGATGAGGTTGGCGAGGTTCGGTGCTTGTCTGAAGGCTAGGATGGGTGGCTCTGGGAAGATCTTTTTAAGAATAGGGTCTTTTTCTAATACGGGTTGCAATTTTTTGAGGATTTTCCGTACAGGTTCAAGGGATGGGTGATAGGTCATAACCAGCGGTGTGCGATTTGTGGGTGTTTTTCTTCTGTACTGCAGCAGTTCTTCACGTGGTATCCAGGTGGCTCCTTCAAACGTGCGATCTACCTCTGTGGAGGAGTGTCCTTGCTGGGTGAAAGCCTTTTTAAGATTGGTGAGGTGGCAATCCCGGGTGTTCTCTTCAGTACAGATGCGGTGGTATCTGAGGGCTTGGCTGTATATCACAGCTTTTTTGGTGTGTTTCGGGTGATTGCTGGTTCTGTGCAGATATGTATGTTGGTCTGTGGGTTTCTTGTATACTGTGGTCTGTATTTTACCCTTCTGGATACTGATCCTTGTGTCTAAAAAGGGGATGTTGGTGTTGGAGTATTCTCAAGAAAGTCGGATGGAGGGATGGTGACTGTTGAATTTCTGGTGGAACTCAATCAGAGATTCCAGGTTCTCACTCCAAATGATGAAGATGTCATCGATATATCGTAAGTACAGCAAGGGTTTGATGGTGCAGTTCTTGAGGAAGTCTTCTTCCAGGTGGCTCATAAAAAGGTTTTACATTTTATCACTTGACTTGTTTTTCTAAGTTGATTTGTTCTCTTACTATAAGCTTCCCTGAGCCTCTTCTGGGGGATACAAATCTAATAATTCCATAATAGTAACAGGTGGACATGACTAGCAGCCATCAATTTCAAGGCTGCAGCTATAAAGCTGACACTGTGCAAAAACCCCTGATAGTGGTTTTTAAGAAGTTGCTAAAGCTTACTGTTGACTGAGTTTCCTTGAGTTGTCAACAAGGTAATTGCTCTGAATCCCTACATGAGAAAGTGCAAACAGTTGAACACATGTTGTGCGAGCTTACACTGGATAATTGCATAATATTCTCTTAGTCCCCAGGCGATTCACTTACACTGAGTACATTATTTCTTTCCTTGTTGCAACAAGTTCACAGGATTCTGTTGCATTGTGCCTGGGTCCACCTGTTACTGAATTTGCTATGATAGCTGGTCTGTCATTGAATCATAGAATCATAGAAAATTAGGGTTGGAAGGGATCTCAGGAAGCCATCTAGTCCAGGGGCAGGCAACTATTTTAAGTGGAGGGCCACTTACTGAGTTTGGGCAAGCTGTTGAGGGCCACATGGGTAGCCCCACCCCTTGACAGGTGCCCCACTCCTTGTTCTCCATCGTGACCAGAAGTCCCACCCCCTAACCTCTGACCTTTGCCATCAGAAGTCCCTCCCCTTTGCCTCTGGAAGTACTCCTTTCAGCAAGGGGTTTTGCCATCTCAGAACCAGAAAAATACCAAATTATATTCTAAAAGAAAACACCTATAACATTCATTAATTTGATTTTAAAATATTTTTGTCCTGATTTACATGTTTGTGTAATGTGCATAGAGGTATTTGCACAATAGCTTAAAATGAAGTCTTACTCTTGTATGTTGTGGGGGGTTGGGTATAGGCTTGTAGGGAGCTGTGGGTGTGTGGGGGAGAGTGTGGGTGTGTCTGTGGGGGTGGATAGGTGTGGGGGTATGGGGTGAGGGAGCATCTGGGTGTGTGTGTGGGTGGGTATGGGGTTTGTGGGGAGCTGTGTGTTGGGGAGGGTGGCTGGGGTGAGGGGGTGTGGGTGCATATGTTTGGTGGGGGGGGTGTATGGGACTGCCCCTGCCTACACACACACATACACACACCCTCTGCCCCACCTACACACACACACACACCCTCTTCCCCTGCCTACAGACACACCCCTCTGACTGGTGTGCCCCATGCTCCCCAGTCAGTGATGCAGCCTGGGGCCACATGGTGCCGGGGTAGGGTGGGGACAGGGGAGCAGGGAAATGGCTGGGGGGGGGGAGCGGGGCTGGGCTACTTGGTCCTGCCTGCTCCCCTTGGGTCCTACTGCCCCTGGCTCCTGTCATCTCTGACAGGCAGCCAGGAGCAAATAAATATTAATTTACTACAATTTTTAGGGGCCCTGTGGGCTGGACAGAATGACCTGGTGGGCCAGATTTGGCCCACAGGTCATATTTTGCCCACCCCCGATCTAGTCCAACCCCTGCTCAAAACATCCACAACTATATCATCCCAGCCAAGGTTTTGTTTAATGGGTCTTAAAAACCTCCAAGATGGAGATTCCACAACCTTTCTGGGTAACCTGTTCCATATATGTATCTATAGATATCTCTATATATCTATAGAGATATCTATATATCTGGAGAGAGAGAGAGAGAGAGAGTCTTTTGGAAGCTTAAAATATCCCTCAATTTTATCCTGTCCCAGTTGACAAACCTTTTCCTATTCCTGTGTATTACAGTCAGAAATGACTAAGGTTGTCTGGCAGTTTCTGTTATAAGGCCCTGTGTTCAACTGGTTTAAGTTAGACTAAATTCTAAGCATTCAAGCTGAAATTTTCTATGCTGTGTGACTATCTCAGGCCAAATTGATTTGGTAAACCTCAGCTCTAATGGTTCTGCTGTTTCCAGCAATGAGGCTGGAAAAATATATTGTTTTGCCCACATTAAAAATGCTTATAAGAAGCTTCAGTGCCTCCATGCTTTGGAGCAAGGACTTGACATTTGACAGAAGAGTCACCCAGACTGTGGGGTGGGTGGGATTGGCAGACAGAACACACAGAAACTCCTTGTCACTTGGGGGTACAGACACACGAACACTTGGGAGCCCTTTCAGAAGGGAAACGTTAAAAAGGGCGGTGCATGGTACATTCTAACTGTTACATGTAAATGAGCTGAGAAAACTTTGGATGTAGCAAAACTCACTCCAACTTTAACCCTGGATGAAGAAGTGTTGGCGTGGTTTTGCTACGTTTGAACCAAGGATTATCCATTTGGGGTAACAAGGAACAATGGTCTTGGGGTAACAAGGAATAATGGTCACTGTGAGCAGGCGACTGCTATCCGCCCCCTCTTTTCCTCCGGACTCGCCTGCCATGCTTAAGGAGATGGAAAAAAGATTTGATGTTAATCTCTGAGATGAGGGGTGGAAGCACCAGACCACCCACTGGATTGTTTCACCGAGTGCCTATTTTTTATTGAAGTAGTTACAAAGTGCAAAGCTGTGCTAAGTGCCTCATTAAGGCTGGGGCTGCTGGATCACCACTTAGCTGATTGCAGCTTCTCTGCTGTTCTGGTGCCGGTTGTGGAGGTCTCTCTGCTGCTCTGGCTGAGGCGATTGTCTCTGGGGTCTGCTCTCCAGGTCGGACTCCGGAATGCCCCCCTCCTCCCGGGATCTTGCCCGTCGGCTGCTGGCCGCCACTCTCCCAGTGGAGCTTCTTTGTTGGTCCTCCCTGATCGTAGCTGTCTTCCAGCCACCTTGTTTGCAATCTGAACGTTCCAGGGGATAGCCTTCCTAGGGCAGCGTACCCTGCTTCCCCAAGGTCTTGTCGACCAGCCTCCAGCCACTATCCCCTTCATCTGTTCCCAGTGTGCCAATCCACCCCGCTGTGTTCCAGCTTCCCTCTTGACCCATGCCTGAGCTTTCCCTTTAGTAACAGGGGTTCTGCCCGAGCCCCATTACAGTCACAAACTGACAGAGAACAGATTTCAGCTAGATATCAGGAAGAACTTCACAGTAAGGGTGGCCAAAATTTGGGATGGGCTTCCAAGGGAGGTGGTGCTTTCCCCTATGTTGGGGGTTTTAAGAGAAGGTTGGATAGGTATTTGACTGGGGTCATCTGACCAGGCATCTGGCTGGGTTCATCTGACCCCAGCACTCTTTCCTGCCCAGGCAGGGGGTCAGACTCGATGATCTGTTTAGGTCCCTTCTGACCCCAACATCTATGAATCTATGAATTTGCTACATATGGGTGACTCCTGATATGTCCATGTCACACCAGTTGCTGGAAAAGTACTATCAATGCTGCCTGTGGAAGATCGTCCAAATCCAGTGGGAAGACAGACATTAGCATCCTCCTACAGGCAAACACCACAAGTATTGAGGTGATGATGATTTCACATCAACTTCACTGTGCTGGCCATGTCATCCAGATGTCTGACTCCACACTCCCAAAGCAAGTTTTATTCTCCCAGATCAGCCAAGACATATGCTCAAGAAGAGGGCAGAGAAAGCACCTCAGAGACGCCCTCAAAGCCTACTTAAAAAAAATGCAGCATCAATGTCAACTTGTGGGAGGCTATCACGTAGGACCACCCCAAATGGAGGAAGAGTCTCCTGCAGGGATCTCACTACTTTGAACCCTCATGATAACAACAGGAGATGGAAAAGCGGGAGCAGCAGAAACAGTGTGTCATGGACCAAATCAATATTCCAGCACCACCCACCCCACACGGAAACAGGTGTCCAAGCTGCAGTAGAATCTGTTGATCCTGGATAGGCCTCCTCAGCCATCTTCAGACTCACAGATAAGACAATCATGGAAGACGATCACCCTTGACTGCGAGGGAGTGCTGAAGAAGATGGGCCACTCTTATTCATATCATAGATTCATAGATGTTAGGGTCGGAAGGGACCTCAATAGATCATCGAGTCCGACCCCTTGCATAGGCAGGAAAGAGCTGGGTCTAGATGACCCCAGCTAGATGCTTATCTAACCTCCTCTTGAAGACCCCCAGGGTAGGGGAGAGCACCACCTCCCTTGGGAGCCCGTTCCAGACCCTGGCCACTCTAACTGTGAAGAAGTTCTTCCTAATGTCCAATCTAAATCTGTTCTCTGCTAGCTTGTGGCCATTATTTCTTGTAACCCCCGGGGGCGCCTTGGTGAATAAATCCTCACCAATTCCCTTCTGTGCCCCCGGGATGAACTTATAGGCAGCCACAAGGTCGCCTCTCAACCTTCTCTTGCGGAGGCTGAATAGATCCAGTTTCTCTAGTCTCTCCTCGTAGGGCTTGGTCTGTAGGCCCTTAACCATACGAGTGGCCCTTCTCTGGACTCTCTCCAGGTTATCCGCATCCCTCTTGAAGTGCGG
>NW_005841874.1:149628-154065 GCF_000455745.1 Alligator sinensis
GAGCAGAGGAGGTCTATTCATCTTTGGTGATCTCTCCCTGTTTCCACTTTTTGTGTGCTCCCGTTTTGTCCCTTAGGCTGCCCTGGATTTCTCTGGTCAGCCAGGGAAGCCTCCTGGCCCCTTTCCCTCTTTTACCTTGCACGGGGATCGTCTTGGTTTGTGCCCGAAGGATCATTTCCTTAAGGCACAGCCACCTTTCTTGGGCTCCCATCACTTCAAAACTCCTACTCTGCAGTGCGTCCTTGACTAATCGCCTGGGTTCATTGAAATCAGCTTTCCTAAAGTCTAGCACTTTCACCCTACTAGTTACCTTACCCACTCGACGTCTTATGATGAATCTATTATTAGGTGATCACTGTCCCCCAGATGGCTACCGATCTGTAGGTCCCCAACCATGTCATCCCCCGTTGCCAATACCAGATCCAGTATGGCATTCCCCCTAGTGGGACCGTGTACCTCCTGTGTCAGGTGGAGGTCCTGTACACAGGTTAGAAACCTGCGTGAGCGGTGGGACTTTGCTGTCTGTGACTCCCAGCAGATGTCCGGGTAGTTTAGGTCCCCCATGACTACCGCCTCTTTAGCTTTTATGGTCTCCGAGAGTTGCCTCAGGAGCCCCGAATCCCTTTCTTCCCCTTGATGTGGGGGTCTGTAGCAGACCCCTACCACCAAATCCCTTTCTCCTTGCCCCCCATGTAGCCTAACCCACAATCCTTCTACCTCCTCATCCTTGGATTCCGTCTTGATGAGGGTTGACGTATATTGCTCGCTGACATAGAGCGCAACCCCTCCCCCTTTCTTCCCCACTCTTGATATGTCCATGTCACTTCCTTAGGTTTGGAGAGCCTCTAGTGCAGTGGTGCTCAACCTTTGGCCCCAGAGCCTGAATGAGTCATGCAGGGCCAGCATGCAAGGCTGGGCCTTGCATGCCCAAATCAGGCCCTGCACTGCCCCATTTGGGCCTCACACTCTTTTGGCTGGCTCTGCAAACCTGGATTGGGCCTCATGCTGTCTTGGCATGGCTCTGTGTTCCCAGATCATGCCCCATGCCATCTCAGCCCGACTCTACATGACTGCATGAGGCATTGTGCCGCCCCAACCCCATGCACCTGATTTAGCATGCAGGACCATGCCATCTGGCCTTCTGGGTTCAGAAATTTGGCAGCAGGGGAGCATAAATGAATGTTGCCACTGCTCTCTCACTACCAAATTGCCAGACCTGTTGGGAGCCTGGTGAGCTGGAGGACATGGCTCCACAGCCCAGATCTGGCCAGCGGGCTGGGGGTCAAACACCCCTGCACTAGTGCATGGAGCTTTGTGTGGGCCCATGCTCACTGGCATCCATTTGAAAAGGAGCAGCAAGTGCTGTGAGGCAGTTGGTGTTTAGGGCTGAGTTTCAGGGAAGTGCCAGGACTGTGCAGGGCTAGTGTGATCAGAATTGTCTTTGGCTACCAGCAAGACAAACCGCTGCTCCTGTGTTTCATACCTGGAATGTAGTTCCTCTCTTTCCTTTGCCAGCCTCTTCCTGTACCTCTTCCTCTTATCTACCATCACCATTGATATCACTTGCAACCAGGCCTGAGTTGTTGTTCCCTACCAACAGTTGTTGCTCCTGCCTGGGGCAGGGGCTCAGACCTGATGATCTGTTTAGGTCCCTTCTGACCCTAAGTACTATGAAACTGTGAAACTACCAGTATCCTCAAGAACTCCTTGTAGTAGACGCACATGACCCTGCCTACCCCCAGCTCGCAGAAACACAGTTGACATCCTGTGTCTTCTGCCACAGAGACTTCAACTCTGCTGTTCTGATAGCATTGACTGGAATTACATTTATGTCCCTACTGAGACATCCGGGTCATGATGCTGTCATGCAGCACCTCGTTGTGAGGCTTTTCTCTGCAGCATTTCTTTCGCGTGCAGATCACCCATGGTATAAAGAGGTCTGCATCCTCCTTATGCTTCCAGTTAAGAGATTTGCAATACAATGAATCCATCATAAATGGTTGTTAGGATAGTGGATACTTCAGACATTGGCGAGAGTGCTGAAGCGTAAAGGAGGGGGGGGGTAGTTTTATATAAAATGATACCAGGAACCACTTACACCGTGTTTATTTTGGGAGTAGTCGCATGCTTTGCTCCACACCATTGCACAAATCAGATCTCTGAGGGTAACAAAACTGTGGATTTGGGATGACCATTCAGCAGCTCTGGGGCTTGGAAGCAGACACACAATATATGTGCCTGGGGTCACTTACTCCATATTAGTTTACCAGATCTCTCAGTAAACTGCTGTCCCAGTTTCCATGACTTGCCCAGGGAAGGGCTGTACATTGTGTCAGAGAAAATGCATTGTGTGTTCAGGTCCAAAGAGTAGTCCTTAGCCAGCAATTAATGTTGTGAGAATAAGGAAAGTAGTATTTCCTTAAAGCTATGTCATTCTTGCATATTCATAGTCATCCTTCAGCCATGTCCTTCCCTCAGACCCACATCCCCCCACTTTGTTCCTACAGATTTAAAACTACAATGCACCTACCCTGAGAAGCTTCATTTTATAGTTCTTAGGTAATCTAATCCAAATCCACCATAAATAAAAGCTGATTCCAGTTTCCTTTTTTATGCTTTTTTAAATCTGTGATCTAGCAACAAGAAATTCATGACAAAAAATTTCAGAAGCAGGACTGTGCAGGGACATTCCTATGGTTTAGTAATGTAAGAGACTTTCTGTCAATGGGATACGCTGGCACCAGCATCAGGGGGAAAAAAGGTTAATACTTGAGGAAGGAAATTCTCAGCCCCAGACATGGTTATTTTGCACACCAGCCCTTCATCTGTGATGTGCTGCAGACTATCGAGGAACTGCACAAACCCCGTACGGATGGGGCTGCCATGTGCCTGCAAGAATGGGCTTCATATTGACTTGCTTCACTCCCTCGGGCAGCCTGAAAGTGAATGCTTGCAGCAGGTTGGAGAAGAAAATGAAGAGCTCAGTTCTTGCCAGCAGCTCGCCCAAACACACCCGATGTCCTGCAGCAGGGAGAGAGAGGGAGGACAGTAAATATCCAAGTGTTTCAGATCCGCACAGACCACTGACATGAGAAGCAACTGGGTTACCATTTTTATCATGAAAACAGTAAAGCAATGGAACAAGTTGCATTGGGAAGTTGTGGAATCTCGATTATTGAGTGTTTCTGCCAGATGCCTGTCTGGCCTCTTTCTTTGGTACAGGGGTTTGGACTAAATGACCTTTGAGCTTCCTTCCAGCCTCATCATTTAATGATAAACCAAGATTATTTCGGCTAATTTTGGCAAGCCTTCCTTGGAACTAATGTAGCTAAAGCTTCGGTAATATTGCATCTGAAAGACACATGAATACTGAAAAGCTGTGTCTGAAAGATCACATTCAAGGTTATAGGAGATTAGATGTTCCTTTGTGTTGTGAATTCATCTTCACAACATAAGAACCAAAAATTTCTCTCAAAAATGAATTTACAGGAATTCCTTTAGGCTCCTGTATTCCTTGTATTCTCCTTGTAGGACAGGGATGTATGGCCAGTCTGCCGGCCAGAACAGGCCCACCGACTGGCCCCACATGTGGGATCCAGCATGTGTCCCAGAGTGGGCACTATATGCCATGTGTGTCCTGGAGTGGCTGGACACATAAGTCCCACTTCAGCAGATCCCACAAGTCTGTCCTACACCAGATCGATCCTGTGCCTGTCCTGGAGTGGCTGGAGCAGATACTGTATGTGTTGTGGCACCTGCACTGGTTATTCTGGGGTTGCTCTGTACGTGCTGGCCTGCAGTGCCCATTCTGGGGCCATGCCAGCTGCTCTGGGGCTGTGGTCCATGTGCCGGCTGCTCCAGGACACACGCTGGATCTGGCAAGGGGCAGACACATGATTCTGGAGTGGCCAGAGCGGGTGCCATGCATGCGGCCATCCAGCATGTACAACAACTGCCTGTGAGTCAACTGAGACCCCAGGGCAGTGGGGGCCAGATAATAGGGCTCTGTGGGCTGTACTGTAGAAGATGCTGAGGTCTTAGATCTTCATGATCTAAGACCTCAACTACTACTCATGTGGTTAAAGGCCTGCAGGTAAAATCCTATGAGGAGAGATTGAGGGACCTGAATTTCTTCAGCCTCCACAAAAGAAGGCTGAGAGGGGATCTTGTGGCCATCTACAAGTTCATCAGGGGAGAGGGGGCAAGGAATAGGGGACACTCTGTTTACCAGGGCACCCCTTGGGGTTACCAGGAACAACGGCCATAAACTGACGGAGAGCAGATTTAGATTAGGCATTAGGAAAAATTTCTTTATGGGGAGGGTTGCCAAAATCTGGAATGGGCTTCCAAGGGAGGTGATGCTCTTCCCTACCCTGGGGGTCTTTAAGAGGAGACTAGACGAGCACCTGGCTGGGATCGTCTGACCCCCGCACTCTT
>NW_005841874.1:154096-170384 GCF_000455745.1 Alligator sinensis
TCCTGCCCAGGGTAGGGGGTCGAACTCGATGATCTACTGAGGTCCCTTCCGACCCTAAAAATCTATGAAATCTATGAAAGTGCTTGCAAAACTGTTTGCAAACTCTTTCCAAGTGTACCTCTCAGATTCAGTGGATCCTTATTACTTTTATATGCATTTAGCAGTAGGTCTTTTTCCTTTTGACAGTACAAGACAAACAGAGGAGTCCAACAGTCACTTCCACATAATCATCTCCACAGTCGCATCACTAGCACTCAGGAAATGGAGGATCCAAATAATTGTTAAACACAGCCTTCTCTGGTGTCATAGGAAGTAATGGATCCACACTGGTTACAATTCACCTTATCCATAGTACTGATGTTGTGGCTCTTTCCTTATGCTTTGCCTTTCTTATTTTTTAAAGCAAATTAACAAACTTGTTCTCTTGCTAGACCTGTTTTCCCTTTTTAATTATCACAAGGTTCCCATGGGAACAAAGCTAGTCAGCGTCTGCATTACTCTGTAGTTTTTCCAAATTAATTTTTCATTCTGTGGGACAGATATTACGTTTAGGATTAAGAGATACAGCTGTCTCTAACAAGGCCTTGGGAAAGCTTGAAAAGCACTATGACAAAACAGACATTCTGAGCATCCTGGTCCACGTGGTCATTCCTGGGAGCAGTGATTTAATATACACTGCCCACAGACATTTGATATATACCCAAGCTTCCACTCTCCTCATCTAATCCACAAAGACGAGTTTGCTTTGTCTGGGTTTACCTGCTGAAAATGGCAAAAAGGCTTTCTGGTTCATAAAGTTTCCGTCCTTATCCAGGAAGTGACCAGGGTTGAACTGCCGAGGGGTCTCCCATTGCTCAGGGTCATACAGGACAGAACCTATATTAGGGAAAATGGTTGTGCCCTGCAAGGAGGAAACCACTGATTCAGTTTTGTCTCCTCATCTCTTTCTTTCTGCGAGAAGCAGACAGATAAGACATTTAAATGATTTAAACAATTTTCAGTTCCCATTTATTTTCAATCAGACAAATATAGAGCAAATAGAAAAGAGCAGATCAGGCGTGACCGATCTAATTTCCTTCTACAATAAGGTGACAGGCTTGTGGATGGGGGGACAGCAGTGTATGTGATATACCTTGACTTCAACAAAGCCTAGGACACTATTTTCCACATTCTTATTAACAAACTAAGAAAATACAGATTATATGAAAGTACAGTAAGGTGGAACCATAGCTGGTTGGATCATCATGCCTCAATGTTTACTTGGGACAGTGTTTAAGTGAGGTTTCCCAGGAGTCTGTCCTGGGTCCAGTACTGCTTAACATCTTCATTAATTAATTGGATGATGGAATCAAGTACATGCTTAGTAAATTTGCAGATAAGACCAAAGAAGATGAAGACGCTCATGGAGGTTGCCAAAAATTATCTTTCCTGGTCCTGATTCTTTGGGACTGGCCTCATTTTCAGAGCCAAGGTTGAAATAATAAGATTAATGGGAGCAGATCTGAAAGAAAACAGTAGAAGAACTATTTCCATAGTCTGGGAAGGCCAAACCTTCCAAGGCATTGAAGCAATAGGTTTGTTAGGGGAACAACCTCCTTGAGGAAAAGGGGATTTCAACATGAAATCAATAACTTCCTTTCCCCTTGATTAAGGAAGGAAAGTGCTTCAACCACTGAGTGGTGCATTACTATTCAGCTGGCAGACTCTACAAAGATGACCCTTTGAGATATATTGGTGTTACTGAGAGAACATTTGTCCAGCCAACAACAAGCACAAGCCATTTGACTAGTAAAAGAGTTTAAGAACTTCCTTTGAGGCAGCTTTGACAGATACACCTGGTATTCCATCGTGAAGAGGATAGCAGTGGGAAAGATAGTTTGTGGGAATGTACAGCATTTCCCCAAGGAACCTAAGTATGCGGTTACAAAATAGGTGGAGGAAAATAAAGAATGGGCGTCACTGTAGAACTGGATAGTGAATGGCAAAGCCCTCTGGCACTTGACTCTAAACCTGATGGTTCAATTAGATTTTGCACGGCCCTTAAGTGATTGCCATATCAATATTTGATGCATAGCCTCTGCCATGAGTAAAAGAATGTGTTTTTGGGGCAGGCAAAATACATCTCCACATCTGGTTTTACAAAAGGATAGTGGCAAATCTCTTAGCCCCAGTCTCCTATTCTGGACCATGTGGGGCCTTTTTGAATTTAGGGCTATGCACTTTGGCCTCAATTTGAATGACTAATGGATAGACTTCTTCACCCCCATTAGAACATATGGCTGCTTATCTTGATGTCAACATTTTCAGTTAATATTAGGGAGATGGTCTCAGCTCTGTAGCAGAAGTCTTACACTGTAAGGAATAACATGAACTCATGAAACCTCATGAAATGTGCCATCAGGTATATCTTTTAGGACACGGGCATATCAAACCACTGGTAGACAAGGTACAAGCCCTGAAGAACTGCATCACTTCTATGACCAAGAGGCAAATATGGTACTTCCTAGGCATTGCAGGATATTATAGAAAATTTGTAGCCCCATTCTCCAGCCTAGAAACATGGCTTAGCTAATTCTCAAGAGACTCTGAAGTGTGAAGCAGCCTTCCAAAACAGCGAAGCAGCACAATGTATGTAACTAATAATACAGACACCTGATTTCACAAAACATTCATGCTTAAAGTCATGAGAAGAAGCATGAGAACAAAGACCACCCAGAGCTGTATCTTAGTTGGAAACCATTTCCCAGGGAACAAGCGTGTGCAAAAATAGAGAAGGAAAGTCTGGCTGTCAAGTAGACCTGAGTTTACTATCACCTGGGTACCCATTTCAAATTAGTCACAGATCCCACTCCACTGAAGTGGTTGAAGGGAGGAGGAATACTGCCGGTGGTATGAGAGAATGGTACCTCAGCCTGTAGTCCTTCTTGTACTTAGCGGAGCACTAGTCAGCGGTTAGACACAAGCCCATGGACATTGTCACCTGTGAAGGATGAAGAGGGTCTTCCACAAACAACACTCTTGCTACTTCCTGGAGACAGGTCTGTAACGGGGTTTATAAGCCCTACACACTAAAGAAGGGGTAAGACAAGACCCCAAAGAATGTTAGGACCCAGTAGCAACTCAGGCAGCTCAGACAGTCGATCAGGGATAAGTGCACAAGCGAGCCGAGTCAAGAAACCAGGAGCTCAGAAAGCAGGCAGTGTTACCAGAGGTGCAGTCTTAGGTCAGAAAGAGTCCTGTTGCCTGGACACTTCCTCTTCCTCATCCAGAACAGATATAGGAAGAGAATGAAGGGTCAGATGGCAGGAGCCAGGCACTCAGATATCAGTGAGTGGGTGGTGACTTGGCCACTGATGGAGGCTTTGGGCAGACCTCATCCAGCTTTTGGAAATAGGAGCAGGGTGGGGGTTGGGGTAGACAGACCAAGGCCTGGGTTGAAGGCTGCAGGCCTGACAGCTGCTCATAGTCATAACACAAAGAAGGAGAGTGCTCCGCCGGAAGAGGCCCAGCCTTCACCCTTCTACAGGCTGCTTTTGCTGGTAGTTGGTTGCAAGCCTTCCTGCTTTGCCCTGCAGTGAGAAGCCCTTTTACAACCTACGGGGAGGTGGGAGCTCACTCAGAAACCACTCCAATACGTAATCAATCACAGTGCTCCCCAGCGTTGGTCGCTCCAGCTTGGTCTTCACTGATAAAGAAGGTGGATTTTATTCGCAGGATAGCTCACATGCCTTAGCTACTGAACTGTAAAATCCTAGAGGGACCAGCACTTCATGGCCTAACACAAGGTATACAAAGCAAGATCAACCACAGTTGGAGAGTGGAGAGCTAACCTTGGGGTAAGACCAGGTACCTTGACAGAAAGATAGCAGAGACAGCACACAGCATTAGTTATGTGCTGTACAAAGCCACCTTTTGCCTATACCAGTCAGAGCACCCCTTGCCTTTAGATTCTGGCTGAGCCTCACCTACAGTGCAAACTCACAGCAGCCACACAAGAAAACTGCTTTTCTGAGCCTCTCCTTCAGTCCACAGTTGCCAGGCTATGGTTCCCCTGCAGCAAGTGCTTGGTGCAAAATCCCATGCCATCCCTTCTACGCTGCATTCTTTAGGAAGTAGGGGCAGGGACTTCCTGTCAACTATTGGCCAACAGCCTTTTCTCTTTGGCCATTGCCCAGCCAATCGGGGCTTCTGGAGCTGGCCTTCACAATGCCGTTGCTGATAGGGCTCCAGGCCTCAGTGACGGCAACAGGTGTTTTACAGGTGACCTCAGCATCTGAAAGAGCACTCAGCGCACAGAGACATTTCAAATGTGCCTGGGAACATGAACCGATAGGGCTTTCTGAATGCATCACTTCCCACAGGTAGGAGGAGGAGTGGTGGAAGGGGGAGAAAGCCTGTGCCCTTTCCTAAGGATGGGATGGGGTGAATAAACAAAGTCCTTCTACCTTGGCAAGGGGAAAGCCCAGCAACATCGTGTTCTTCGCACAGACTCTGGGTAATCCAACTGGAATAATATTGCTGAAGCGCTGGATCTCATGAATCACAGCATTTGTGTAGGGCACTTTCTTCCGATCCTCATAGCAGATTAATTGGGAAGACCCCAGAACAGCATCCAGCTCCTGCTGCACTTTCTCTGAGGAGAGACATGCACTTTCACAGATAGAAAACACACATCATGATATCAGGTATTTTGAATCATGCACATTTATCATGAGGCCCTGTCAGTTCCCTTTTGGATGATCACAGTGGCAAGAAAACAATTTAAAATAGAAATTAATTTTCTGTAAATAAAGGTAGACAGAGGGAAACATTGTAGTTCAAAGGCCTGAGCGCCAGAAGGGAAGCCAGCCCCTCCTGAGATCAAATCCTGGCTTTGGCATTAATTTCCTTGGAGACAGTCACCAAGACCCAGATTTAGGCATTGCTCTGCTCAGCATTGCAGCACTTTAGAAGAGGCGTAGCAAGCACTTTCAGTGCCCTGGGTAGGGGAAGGAAGATTATGTCAACCACTGGAGAGCTGGGGGTTGGGGAAAGTGGAGTCTTATAGGCCTTAGCCCTGTGCACTTGGGTGGCAACTGCTACTGTTGTGGGTGCTGCTGTAGCTGTGTGGGTTCAGGCTGCTGCAGCTGGGGGACTGGTTCACTGCACACTGGCTGGAGCAGCCCCAGGGCACAGGCTCTGGATCCTCACTCACTATCCCCCAATACACTGCTGGGGGCAGGGCTATACCTGCCTAGTTCCTATGGCTGGGCAGTTGAGATCATTACTCTATGAAATCCTTTGTAAACTCAAGGCAGAGTAAGGGCATATTGGATGGCCCAGGCAAAAGACCCAATTACAGCTTGATCCTTTCGCTGAGGTTAGAGGCTCAGATAAGTCCTTTAAACAATAATTAGATTCTAAACGTGGAAACATTATCAATTTATTTTAATTTTTCTTGTCTAGAATCTACTTTTTGAAGGGTCATCTTAAATTCATTGACCCCTCCCCCTGTACCACCACCACTGCAGCAGATGGTGGTGGGATAGGCAGCAGAGGAGTCAAGTTGCCTGACCTCTGCCCTTGCTGCCTGGCCTCCCATCACTTTCCATGCTAGCTGTTTGCCCTCTTCCCCAGTGCCTGCATGCCCCACACCTGCCCCTGTGATTCCTATACCCCCTGCTTCCTGCCCGCACACTTGTACCCCTCCCACCTGCTCCCCATCTCCCCAGCATCTGCCCCCTCTTCCACCTCCTTCCCTGTCCCTGTACCCCAAGGTTTGCTCCTTCCCATGGTTCCTGCACCTCCAGGTACTTATCTCCCCTCCTGTTTGCCCCTATCTCCTCTTCCCTGCCACTTAAGTTCCCCTTGCAGCTCTGGCTCCTGCTGGTGCCCCACTCTGGCTCAAGACAGGAGCACGGCGCTCAAACTTCCTCCAGGCCCAGTCCAATCAAGCTGTTGTGGTAGCAGCAGCTTCAGCCCTGGTCCTGGAGCCAGCGCTGGAGCTGCTGCCACTGCAGTGTGGCTGTGCTCTGTGCTCCCTGCCCCAGGCCACAGCAGGGTCCCCACAGGATCCAGAGATGCAAAGAGAAGGTAAGTGGTAGCAGGGCCAAAGGTGGAGGAAGCATGGGCTCCAGGAGGTAGGTGGTGTCGGACCTTGAGGTCAGAGTTAGAGCCACAGCTGCTCTCCTCTTCCCCCAGCTTGTATTTGAATTTAAGATGAGGGTCTTTGTTCCCCATGTTGAATGGGGGAAAACACTACTTAGAGCTGAGTAAATACAGTAATTCTATAATCATTCACCCTTTACATATATCCATTTGCTCAGTGACGGTAGCCAGCAGTCTGACACACAGGCACTAGGCACTTCCAGCAGAAATGTCAGCACTAGGCAGAATTCAGCTCTTCTGTTTATGCACGAAAACAGGGTTTCTTCCCACATTCCCTTTGAGTTCTTACAGCCCTGTAGCATATGAAATGTCTCGATGCTTTCTCATTTGTACAGAGCTGAGCAGTCTGACAGTGCTAAATAGAACTAGAATAAGTATCCAGAGAATGACAGCTTGATACCTTTCATCTCTTCTGACTGTAGGTCCCTGTGTTTAGCAACCACTAATGCTTATAGTCATCTAAGTAAAAGGTTCAGAATTGATTACTGTCATGCGTGAACAACATCCTTGTCCCCTCCCTCTCACCTTGGACATCTGGATAGGCCACCATGTAGAGGAGGCTCCAGTACAGCGTAGTAGCTGTGGTCTCCGACCCAGCCAAAAAAAGGTCAACTATAGAATGAGCCAAGTTGTCTTCATCGTATGCAGACTTGGATCCATCTTTAGCCTCAAGATAACAAGCCAAACGTTGAGGTTAGAACCCACAAGTTAGGACACTCTGTTGAAATGGGTTGAGTGCAACTCCAAAACTGCATTGTGCACTGTCCATAACGTAACCAAACAAAACCACTTTAAAAAAAGTAATGGAGGGAAATGTTTTGGAAATAACACAGCAGGCACCTACCATTGTTCATCCTCTGGCTGTACCAAATGGTTAATCCCAAGTTCTGGACTGTGGGTTTACACATTTTGAAACTTTCTTGATCTTGGTATAAATAAGTACTTCTCTGATAATGTCTATTGAGGTGTGTTATTCATGACACTTCACTAGTTATGCTCACAGAGTCATGGGGTATGTGCGCCAGTACCCTCTTTTCCAGTGTGGTTAGTCCTTGTGGTCCTCCCACTCAGCTTCTCCCAAATGATCTGTCATGCCTTGATGTTATTTCAGTGAGTGGGTCGCTGGGCAAGGGCCTCACTTACAGGGGCACAGTTACTCTCAGAGCAGAGGTCCATCTGGGTCTCCTTGCATGCAGCTTCCTACCCTCTCCACCATCATCCCAATGTCTTCTTGGTCTGCTATCAGTCCTCCTGGGGCTTGTTCCATTCCTCTCAATGCATGCAGTCTCAGCTGGGGGTTACCTAGCACCAGCCTTCTTCAGGCCTCTAGAGCTCCTCTGATAAGCTTGCACTAGTCTCAGCTTCCCTCCAGCCTTAGTCCAGTTTCTCTCTGCTGTGGCCCTACTCTAAGCCTGCTTGGGTGGTTGTATTCTGGGTCCAGCCTCCTCCTGCAGCTCCACTCCCACACCTGAAACAGTTCTGCCCATCTCCCTATCTCTTTTCTCCCTCTTAAAAGGCCTTCCACTTTTTTCCTTCCTTCTTTGTAATGGAGATCGAAGGGGACCCTGTTACAGGGATCTCAAGGGTCATTTGGTCCAACCCCCAACTTGAATGCATGAATTCTATTCCTAAGTCACCCCCAACCAGTGGTTGTCCAACCTCTTCTTGAAAACCTCCAATAAAGAGCTTCCACAACTCCCCTGGGCAATCTGTTCCACCGCTTCACTGTTTTTTCCTGACATCTACTCTAAATCTGCTTTACTGCTGTCTGCTAGGAGAAAAGTTGTTCCCTCTCTCCTTTATTGCAGCCTTTTAGATATTTGAAGACTGCAATCATGTCCCCCCTTAATTGTCTTTTCCTCAATCTGAATTTGCCTAAGTTCTCTCAGCCTTTCCCTCTACAGTTTGTCTTCCAGCCACTTTATTATTTTTGTTGAACCCCCTCCTCTCCCCTCCCCCCCAGCCCCCTGGACACTCTCTAACTTCCCCACATCCTTCTTAAAATTTTACACACAATACTCGAGGAGGCCTACCCAGTACCACGTTGGATGGCACTGTCATCTCCCATATCTTACACATAATACTACTGTTGATACAAAACAGATAGCAATTGCATTTTTTTCCTTTTTTACAATTGCAGCACTGTCACAATCCTTGGGTAGGGCATCCCAGAAGTTCGAGGCTCCCCCTACAGTCTACAGCTGCCTATTGTTGGATACAGACTGGATCTTGCTCCCCAGACTCCTCTCCTGGACAAGTCTAAACCTATAACCTGACCAGATTGTTCAACTTTATTGGAGGAAGTCCTTGCCAGATTTCCAGTTTCCCCAGAAATTATGCAAATGAAAAGACATATTTGTCTGCCATTTCCATAAAAAGGAATGCTTGTAATTCTCAACTGACTCTCTGCACTCAGTAAGGTATATAAAACAAGACTTACTGCATAAGAACATTACATACAAAAAAGTAACTGCTAAATTTGGAAACAGACAACAGACAAGATGTACTAATGGTCCCCCCAGCCTTAAACTCCACTGATGTATGAACGTGTAGCAGAGTCACTTACTTTTTCCATCTCAACCAAGTAGAAGTCAATGAAATCCTGTGGCTCATCCGGTATCCCTCTCTCCAGATGCCTGGTGATCTCCATCCTTGCAAAAGAATTTAGGACATCATAGGCAGATAAGGCTTTCTTGTGAGGTCCCGGAAGATGGTGTATTATATAGGGAGCTAATTCATACAGCTGTGGTGGAGAGAGATGGGAGATCCCATGATTCATTTGACAGGACTGGGATCTTTTAAGATCATTTTAAAGGCTGAATTATACAAGAGAGAAACTTTGGTAGTGGAATAAATAAGTACATATTTGGTATTGTGTCAGAAAAATTATGCAATAATAATTGCATGCACAGATATAGACTGGGGAATGACTGGCTAGGCTACAATACTGCAGAGGAGGACTTGGGGGTTACATTGGACCATAAGCCAACAGCATGCTCTCGTTGCAAAAAAGGGCAACAGCATCCTGGGTTGTATTAACTGGAGTGTCACTTGCAAATTGAGAGAAGTGATTCTTCTGCTCTATTCAGCGCTGGGGAGGCCTCACCTGGAGTACTCTGTGATTAGGGGCCTGGGAAGCACGATTTATGAGGATAGGCTGAAAGGACTCAAGTTATTTAGTCTGGAGAAGAGAAGTTGGAATGGGGGATTTGATAACAGTCGTCAAATGCCTGAAGGGGGATTATAGAGAGGATGGGAATGGGCTTTTGTTTGTGGCTGTAGGGGACAGAACTAGGAACAGTGGTCTCAAGCTGCAGCAGAGGAAATTTAGGCTGGAATTTAGGAGGAACTTTCTGACTGTGAGGGTGCTTGGTTAAGCACTGGAACAAGCTACCTAGAGAAACTATGGAATATCCATCCTTGCAAATTTTCAAGAGCAGGTTGGACAGATGCTTGGCTGGGATGGTTTATTTGGGATGATCCCTGCCTTGAACAGGGGCTGGTTTCAGATGGTTCAGTCATGGCTGATCCTGTCTTAATTAGAAGGTGGGACTAGATGACCCTGTGAGGTCCCTTCCAGGCCTACTTGCCTATGATCCTATGATCATGAGCATAAGTGACCAGAACTATACAGAGTACTCCAGATGCGGTCTCATCACTGTCTTGTATGACATTCTTCACTATTTCATCACAGATCAGCCAGCACTTTTCTTTGTTTTTCTTTCCTTCTTCACATCTTCATACTAACCCTCAGTCCAGCCTATGCCAGTAACACTTCCTACCCCACCTCCATTAAGTTTATCGTAATTATGTATTGGTATTACCATAACACCTGTGCTCCAGTCATGACCAGGACCTCCATTCTGTTTGGTGGTCTATAAACACCGAACAAAGCCAGTCCCCATCCCAGAGATCTTACAGTCTAAGGAGGAGCATAAGCAGCTTCCATATGGAGGAGCTTAAGAAGACAATGAGATGACATAGCTTAACAATCACAGGAAGGGATCCTAGCAGATCAGTTGTAAAATTTTTTGTAGTCATGACAGCAAAGGAGAATTATTTTAAAACCACTCCTGTTCCTTTTTATAATATCCACGAATTACATAAATATGCAAACTCATCCAATAATTACAATAAAGATCATGTTTAAAATGAATATACTAACAACTAATTTGCCCAGTAGCTCAATATAATCCACTTTATTTCATCACCTTTCCCTCCTGCTGCCCTGGGACTTGCCTCTTTGCTCAGACCCCCAGCTGCAGAGATGTCTCAGTGCAGGAGGCAGCAAAGGGGTTGGTGCTGGCTTTGGCATGGACGAGTGAGGCAGCCTTGTGGTGTTAATGAGGGTCCATCCCAAGCTGGAGGAGCATGGGAGAAAGCGCAAGGGTGCCTGTTTGAAAATGAGGCCAGCTGGCAGTAGAGGCTGGCATGATGAGCCCTTTGGAAGCAGGAGTCAGCCATTCAAGACAGAATGAGAAGGACATTATTGAGTCCCATCATCTAAAAGAGTTTTAGGCCATGGATAGACATGCATTAAAAGCACTGTGAATACTGCACTCCACAAACCCCTGCCTCCTCCTGCTGCAGAATCAAAAGCTTGCGACAGCACAGCTTTGCAGTCAGGGGCTGGACAGCAGGGATCTCAAATGCCCCTCAGCACGGGAAGGTTCCTGGGGGCAGGTGAGTGCAGAGGACAGGAAAGCACTCGTTGACTTTCGGCTCCGCTCCCCGTGCTGTATGTAGGAGGCCTGGCGGAGCATCCAGGCACTTCAGAAAAGTAATGTTTCAAAGAGCGTCCTCATTTCTGAGGGCCAGTTTTTAAGTGCTTCAGCCATTATTGCAGCGCTGCTTTGGCCATGCATGTCTGCATGCTTGCTGTCAGGTGTGCTGTCTAGAGTCCTTAGTCATCACTTCTGGCATTTACTTTTCTCATGCTCTATTTCAGAAAAAAGACAACAGGTATTTTACTCACGTGGTGACCGAGGCTCTCAGTAAATCTGAAGAGAGTCTCAGTGGCTTTAAGCAATCGATGAAAGTTTTTGTCTTCACTGGGGAAGCGATATCCAAAAACCACAGCACAAATTACATTTGAGACTGAGTGGAAGAGAGGGAAACACGGATCCAGGGGTTTTTCTACAAGTGCAATAATAAGCTGTCAGTATGAATGTTTCCTGATGTAATTCCTCCCTTGACTGGGGAGAGAAGATAGTGAACACTTCACCAAATGCAGTTAGACTGCAGAGTGGGAGGATGACATTCACTAAAAAGCAAACCCAAATATATTCAATATTAAGCAATATTAATCCAATATTAAGCTTTCTTTAAAAAAGGCATTGCTAAAACAGATTACTCCTAGCTCTAGGGCTATCCCATTATGTTTCTGGTATATGGGGCAGAGGCTAGAGTCCAGGGGGGAAATCTTCACTTACTTGGATTTTAATTGTTTTCAGGATGTCTATCCAGTGCTCTTGTTACAGCATCCTCTGGCACTGAGGAAACTCCTCCAAGGGGGGAACCCCACAGGATAGGAGGCGGCAGGCGGCACATAGATAGCTGAGCTTGTGATACCCGAGAGGACCACATACGGTGCAGGCAGAAGTTACATTTAGTGTGCGATGGGCCCTTTGAAAGTGCGCTACAGTCATGCCATGACACAAATGCACAGCACTTTTAAAGGGGCTGATCACACGACAAATTAACCCATAGCAAATGAGGGTTCAGATAAAGGCGCTCCACTTGGGAGTGCATTAGGGAACTTGTGCTCCCTAGTGTTAATCTGTCCTGTGATTGGGGCTAGGTTGATGCAGCCAAGCCTTGCTCCCAGGGCTATCTGCAGGAAGGGAGGGAGAGCAAGCTTTGGGCTGGGGTTTGCCTGGCCTGAGCTGGAGGCAGGTTGGGTGGACTGGAGCCCTCCTGCCACAGCCCCCACCCCCACCTCCAGCTCAGGCTGGGCAAACCCCAGTCCTTCGCTTGCTCCCCCTCCTACCCCACTCCTTTCCTGCAGGCAGCACTGGGGGGGTGGACGGGGCTGGGGAAAAGGAACAGCTCTTCTGCTGCAGGCAGGCTCCATCCCTGCCCCTGACTCAACAGGCAAGCATCAGGGGGCACAGCTACTCCTCTTCTGCTTAATATTGGATATGTTTGGATTTGCTTTTCTCGGTGAATGTCATCCTCCCACTCTGCAGTCTAACTAGGACAGAGGCCTGCAGGTCTGTCAGCACTCATGGTGACTTGCCTGATTGGTTCAAAGGCAGCAGACCTCACGAGATGTGTAGATAAGCTCCTAAGGAGGGCTGGGGAGCAGGTGGAGGTCACAGTGCTTGTGGGTACCAACAATGTGGGTAAGGATAACAGAGGAGTCTTGGAAACTAAATTTAGGCTGCTAAGTAGGAGGTTGAAGTCCAGGACTTCCCTGGTAGCATTTGCTGAAATGCTTCCACTGCCGTGCACAGGGCCAGCTATACAGAGTCTCAATGTGTGGCTGAGACCGTGGTGTGGGGAGGAAGGATTTAGATTTGTTAGGACTGGGGGACCTTTTGGAACAGAGGGAAGCCTGTACAGAAGGGATGGTCTTCACCTGAGCCAAAGTTGTACCAAATTGGTGGTACATAACACTAAACAAGTGGCATAGCAGCTTTTAAACTAAAACCGGGAGAAAGCCAACAGGTGCAGAACAGTGCACAGTTTTGCCTGACACCCCCTACAAGGGTGAAATTATAAAAAATAAGGATAAGAAACAGGATGAGGACAAGCACAAGCAAATACCTTTAATGTGTAAAAAGTCACACAAAAGTAATCAACCAAGCAACAATAAAAAGTATACATGCTTTTATGGTAATGCTAGAAGTCTAAGATCAGATGTGGGGGACCTTGAATACTTAGCTGCAAATAACAATATCAACATAATTGGAGTCTCTGAAACATGGTGGAATGAGAAAAATCAATGGGATACAAATTATACAGGAATGATAAAGTCTTAGTGGTGGGGAATTGGCACTGGAAAGCAAAGATTGCACTGTATCAAATAGGGTAGATTTTTTCAGCTGATAAAAGATGCACCATAGAATCTCTGTGGATAGAAATCCCAGGTTTCAATAGTAAAAAACTACATCTAGGGATATACTATTGACCCCCCAGACCAGGATGGCAGCAGCAAGTAAGAAATGCTAAGGGAGTTGAGAGAGGCTGCAACAGCAGAAAACGTGGTAATAACAGGGGACTTCAGCTGTCCACAAACAGACAGGGTCACTCTGACATCAAGCTGGAATGCAGAGACCAGATCTGTTGGTATTATAAAAGACTGCTTTCTGAAGCAGTTAGCTCTGGAAACTACAAGAGGAAAGGTCATTTTTGCTCCAGTCCTAAGTAGTGCACAGGATTTGATGCAAAGGGTAAGTGGTACTGAGCCACTCTGTAATAGTCACCATAATGCAGTTGGGTTTATTAAGGCCTGGGGGACCTTCCTATCCATGTAGCAGGGGAGACAAGAAAAGCTACCACAGTAGCCATTAACTTTAAAAAGGGAGACTACAACAAAATGAAGAAGGTAGTTATATGGAAGTCAAAAGGGGCCTAAAGAGGTGAGGAACTTGCAGGCAGCATAGGCACTGCTTAAGAACACCATATTGGAGGTGCAGAATAAATGCATACTGAAAATCAAAAAAAAAAAAAAATGGAAAGCAGATCAAAAGCAAGCCAGCAGAGTTTAATGGCAATTTTGTAGAGGCAACAAGTAGAAAAAAGGCTTCTTTCAAAAAGTGGATATTAAATCCTAATGAAGAAAATAAAAAAGAGCATAAATACTGGCAAAGCAAATGTAAAACTGTAATAAGAGAGATTTGAGGATAAATTTGCTAGAGACATGATAAACATTTCTTTAAGTACATTAGCAAACTTGCTGGAGCATCGGGCTCAGAGAGTAGTAATCAATGGCTTGATGTCTAGTTGAAAGCCAGTATACAGTGGAGTGCCCCAGGGGTTGGTCCAGGGTCCGTTTTTGTTCAATGCATTCATCAACGACCTGGAAGATGGGATGGGGTGCACCCTCAGCAAGGTCACCGATGACCCCAAGCTGTGGGGTGTAATAGATATGCTGGAGGGGAGGGCTAGGATTCAGAATGATCTAGCCAAATTGGAAGATTGGGCCAAAAGAAATCTCATGAGGTTCAAGAAGGACAAGTGCAAAGTCCTGCACTTCGGATGGAACAGTCTCCAGCACCGGTGCAGGCTGGGAGTGACTGGCTGGGCAGCAGCTCTGCAGAAAAGGACTTGGGGGTCACAGTGGACAAGAGGCTGAATATGAGCCAGCAGTGTGCCCTTGTTGCCAAGAAGGCTACTGGCATCCTGGGCTGCATCGGTAGGAGCGTTGCCAGTAAGTCAAGAGAAGTGGTTATTCCCCTCTATTCAGCACTGGTGAGGCCACATGTGGAGTACTGTGTTCGGTTTTGGGACCCCCACTACAGAAAGGATGTGAACAAGTTGGAAAGAGTCCAGCAGAAAGCAACAGAAATGGTTCAGGGGCTGGGGTACATGACTTGTGAGGAAAGACTGAGGGAACTGGGCTTATTTAGTCTAGAGAAGAGACTGAGAGGGGACTTAATAGCAGCTATTAAGTCCCTGCAGGGGCATTCAAAAGAGGATGGAACTAGTCTGTGGGGGCAGTGACAGAACAAGGAGCAAGAGTCTCAAGTTGCAGCAAGGAAAGTTTAGGTTGGATATTAGGAAAAATTTTCTTACAAGGAGAGTAGTAAAACACTGGAACAGGATACCCAGAGAGTTGGTGGAAGTTTCATCCTTGGAGGTTTTGAAAACCTGGCTAGACAAAGCTTTGGCTGGGATAATCCAGTTGGGGCTGGCCCAGCTTTGAGCAGGGGTTGGACTAGATGACCTCCTGAGGTCCCTTCCAGCCCTTTCTATGATTCTATGATTTTAGATGCCATAGGCCCACCAGGGAGTCTGCTGGGTCATTGCTTAGAAACTAAATGCATTCTTTGCATCTGTCTTCACTGTGGAAAATACTAGGGAGATTCCCTCACCAGATCCAGTCCTCTCTAGGGACAAGTCAGTGAAGCTTTTCGAAAATGAGGTTTCAATAGTTGATGTTGTAGAGGAAATTGATAAACTGAAGAGCAGCAAATCACCAGGAGCTGATGGCATTCACCCTAGAGTCCTGAAGGAACTCAGATTTGAGATCGCTAGACTCCTGACTGTAGTGTGCAATGTATCACTAAAAACAGCCTCAGTACCAGAGGGCTGGAAGGTTGCCAGGGAGGTTCTAGAGGGGACACAGGGAACCACAGGCCAGGGAGTCTAGCTTCTAGTCCTGGAAAACTGGTAGAAACAATATTTAAAAAAAAAAATTGTTCAGCACATGGATGAACATGACTTGCTGGGGAGGAATCAACATGGCTTTGTCAAAGGGACATCACACCTCACCAATCTACTAGAGTATTTTGAGGGTGTCAGTTAGCAAGTAGAAACTCTTCACTGAGTAGAAACACACACACATACCAACACACACACATATAAAAGGAGAACCATGTAGTTTAGAGGTTGTACAGGAGGTGATGACAGAATCCTCAGTAAGAAAAACTTAACAGATCCCTTCAGTGAAATGTCCAAGTTTGCGGATGACACAAAACTGTGGGGAGAAGTGGACACACCGGAGGGCAGGGAACAGCTGCAAGCAGACCTGGACAGGTTGGACAAGTGGGCAGAAAACAACAGAATGCAGTTCAACAAGGAGAAATGCGAAGTGCTGCACCTAGGGAGGAAAAATATCCAGCACACCTACAGCCTAGGAAATGACCTGCTGGGTGGCACGGAAGTGGAAAGCGATCTTGGAGTCCTAGTGGACTCCAAGATGAGCATGAGTCGGCAGTGTGACGAAGCCATCAGAAAAGCTAATGGCACTTTATCGTGCATCAGCAGATTCATGACGAACAGATCCAAGGAGGTGATACTTCCCCTCTATCGGGCGCTGGTCAGACCGCAGTTGGAGTCCTGCGTGCAGTTTTGGGCGCCACACTTCAAGAGGGATGCGGATAACCTGGAGAGGGTCCAGAGAAGGGCCACTTGGATGGTTAAGGGCTTGCAGGCCAAGCCCTATGAGGAGAGACTGGGGCACCTGGACCTCTTC
>NW_005841874.1:170680-200544 GCF_000455745.1 Alligator sinensis
TGCGTAGGCAGGGGGTTGGACTCGATGATCTATTGAGGTCCCTTCCGACCCTAGCATCTATGAATCTATGAATCTTATGCCCAAACAGTAGACCAAATATAAATAAATTGTTTACTTGCACAAATCTAATCCCATACCCACTGGCAAAATCTGGTAGCATTCTCTTCGGAAAATAGGTGCTTCATCCTAGCCCAGAGCTGTCAAACTAATGGCCTACGAACCACTCGCAGTTTGTAATGAGTTAAGTTTTGGCCTGAAGGCTCCAACCTGAGCACTACTCCCGTCCCTGCTCCAGCTGCTGCTAGGGTCCCTGGGCCCCCCTTTCCTCCTCTGACTTCAGGTTCCTGTGCCTGCCCCTGCCCCTGCCCCTGCCCCTGGGGACAATTTGGCCCCCAGAGCTCAAGGGGCCTGTGGCTTGCAGGGGACAGGACTCCTGCATGGCATGGCAGGAAACCCATGCAGGTGTGTCCCGTGTTGGGTGTGACCCCCAGGCACTTAGAAAAGCCCCATTCTAGGCCATAACAGAACTTTTAGTCTATCGTTTTCCACAGTCCCTCTGCTTACAGCATCTAAGTCTTGGGACCAGACTAGATTTAATTGGTACAGTGCTGGACACAATTTATCCTGGTCTACAATGACCACTATATCATGCTTAGCATTGTGTTATCCACCTCAGTGGCTCAAAGCTGTGTTTGAACATGGTAAAATCTTGTACTTATGCAAGTTGGAAGAACTTCAACATGAAGGGTAGTGCTGTAAATAAACCCCACACAGTTCCCCCTTTCCTATTTTCCCAACAGGTGGCAAAGCTCTTCTTTGGTCAGCAGTCATAAGCATTTACTGTTTATATGGGCTTGGTGGAGCTGTCTCAAACCCCACAGCTGCATCACCTTGTGCAAATCGCTTCATTGTGTAAATGGTGCTGTTAGATTGAGCGCTTCTGGTCTATACTTAACCCTGAAATGAATGTAATATAGCTACCTTACATCAACACTGGATGCATGCCAATAAGCTCTCCCTCTCTTTGGCATACATCTAAGTGCTCCCCCAAAACAACTCCATTACAACCATTTCAGGATTTGGTATGCATGGAGCAGGTGAACTGTGTGTTCTGGCATGACCTGGCGGTTGTGTAGACATGCTGTAAATGGTACTGAGACAAACAAAGGCTCAGTGTTAGTAGGATACCATATATCTTATGGATGAACACTAAAGAGAAAGGAATACATGATACTGAAGATGACTAGCTGGCACTTAAACTTCCTTCCACCCCTAATTATAGCTCTTAAGTTCAGTGGTTTTACCAATAGCTTGGAGAGAAGTTTCTCAGGTCAGTATTGAACTACAGGACTAAGCACTCTGCATTGCCATGTCATTTCTTGGGGTCAGCTAGATTTGTAAATGCTCCACTCTGGGACAGAAGCTACCTGAGATCAGAGTAGGATCAATGAGTTTGCATAAAAAATGAACCCATGACTTAAAAGGACTCGTTTCATAGCAGAGACATACATACCTTTCATACTCGCAAAATGCTCCAGCAGATGCTGTGCCTCCTCTTGTACCCAGTACTCCAGGCCTTTCTTCCCTATTCCCAGGTGGCGTAAAGTCATCACCCCAAAGCGTCTCTGTTGTTTCCAGGTGCGGCCATTTGAAAAGATAATACCTGAGGCCATCAAGAACCAGTTCTTTGTCACACTAATGAATATTACACATATCACTGAAAGACCATCATTTAATGAATCCTGGAATAATTTATGAGAGTATCTTCCGAACGGGAAATGCCAGGTACTAATGGGCTCTTTAATCTAGCAGAGAAAGATATAAGAGCAACCAATGGCTGGAAGCTGAAATCAGATGAAATCACATTAGAAATATAGCACATATTTCAACAAGGAGAATATTAACAACTAGAATAATGTTCAAAGAAGTGCTGGATTCCCCATTGTCTGAGGACTTCAGACTAGGACTTGATGCATTTCTGCGAGATGAACTTTCCCTGAACAACTTATTGAACTAAACACAAGAATAACACGGTGAAATTCTACAGCTTCTCTTACACAGGTAGTCAGACTAGGTTGTTTAATGGTGCCTTCTGACTGGGAAGACCGTGACTTATTAAAGCTACAAAGTCAAGTCATTACTCACAAATGAGAAAATGCTGAATTAGCATCTGAACTGAATGAAGCTGGGGGGTTCTGCAGAAAAACAAAGTTGTGATCATGTAATCGAAGGCTGTGTCACAAAGCAGACAGCAGGGGACTGAATTAGGTTGCGTGGGCAACAATAAATCTGATTTTTACTAATTTTTTACTCCTTGGCTTTGCAACCTAAATAACAGTGTTTTAAAGTGGGATTATATACATAGACAAAAAGGGAACCCTTCACCATTGCAGCATAGACAGTGACCACAGCGTAGGACTACCGACCATGTAACATAGGTAGAAAGGGCTGTAATAACTGGAAACCATGCCCAACAGCTGAGCTTTGGGATTGACCTGGATAATCCATCTCCTCCCCACAATCCATCTCTACCTGTTACCCTGGCACCTCAGCCATTGGCAGAAAAATGTGCTGGGGTGACAGCACTGGTGTAGGTCAAGCCTTAGACCATTTTGCAGAATGCTTTTACTTGGCTTTGGATCTGGCCTGCAGGCTGGATGTTTTTTGAGAGTGTGAGTGGGATTGGGCAATATAGTAATGATTCAGTAGCATGTTATTTTCCAGAGGATACTACTCCCACATCCAAGGAGTAATCAGTCACTGAGAATCTATTTGCCATTTGTTATGTCTGTGCATAGTGGCCAGAGAAATGGGTAGGTACACACCCAAGCCAAGGACTCTCTGATATAATGGAAGATCTGGATGGGTACAAGTCAGCAGGCCCGGATGACCTCCATCCACGGCTGCTGAAAGAATTGGCCAGTGTCATAGCTGAGCCGCTGGCACGGCTGTTCGAGCACTCATGGTGCTCTGGCCAGGTCCCTGAGGACTGGAGAAGGGCCAATGTGGTGCCCATTTTCAAGAAAAGGAGAAGGGATGAGCCGGGTAACTTTAGAGCAGTCAGTCTTACCTCTATCCCTGGGAAAATGCTAGAGAAAATAATCAAAGAAAACAATCATTTGTGCAGGCCCAGCAGGGGAAACGATGCTGAGGGGAAACCAGCACAGGTTTGTCACACGTAGATCCTGCCTGACAAACCTTGTAGCCTTCTATGACTGGGTCACACACTGCCTGGACGCGGGAGCCAAGGCTGATGTCATCTTCCTGGACTTTAGGAAGGCTTTCGACACAGTTTCACACCCTATCCTCATTGGGAAGCTAGCAGACTGCAGAGTGGACGCCTACACGGTCAGGTGGGTGGCCAACTGGCTTAGGGACCGCACCCAGAGAGTGGTGGTGGATGGTTCCTTCTCGGCCTGGAGGGAGGTGGGCAGTGGGGTCCCGCAGGGTTCGGTCCTTGAACCGGTATTATTTAATATCTTCATCAGCGATTTGGACAAGGACATGGAGAACACCCTCTCCAAGTTCGCTGATGATACCAAGTTATGGGGCAAAGTTAGTACACCGGAGGGCAGGGAGCAGATTCAGGCCGACCTGGATAGGTTGGATCAATGGACAGAGAGAAATAGGATGCAATTTAATAAAGATAAATGTAAGGTACTCCACCTGGGAAGGAGGAATCCCCAGCACACCTATAGGTTGGGGAGTGTCCTTCTCAGCAGCTCAGAGGCAGAGAGGGATCTTGGAGTCATAATTGACTCCAAGATGAACATGAGCTGGCAGTGTAACGAGGCCATCAACAAGGCCAATCGCACCTTGTCGTGCATTAGCAGGTGCATGACTAATAGATCAAAGGAGGTGATGCTCCCCCTCTATGCGGCACTGGTCCAGCTGGAGTACTGTGTCCAGTTTTGGGTGCCACACTTCAAGAGGGACGCGGGGAATCTGGAGAGGGTCCAGAGGAGGGCCACTCGCATGATTAGTGGCCTTTGGGAAAGACCCTACGGGGGGAGGTTGAGAGAGCTGAATCTCTTCAGCCTTCACAAGAGACGGCTGAGGAGAGATCTTGTGGCTGCCTATAAATTTATTAGGGGAGGTCAACGGGGAATAGGGGAAGCGCTGTTTACTAGGGCACCCCAGGGAGTGACTAGGAATAACGGGTGTAAACTGGTTGAGGGTGGATTTAGGTTAGATATTAGGAAGAAATCTTGGAGGTCTTCAAGAGGAGTTACCTGGCTGGGGTCGTCTGACCTCGGTCCTCTTTCCTGCCAGGGCTGAGGGTCAGACACGATGATCCATTGGGGTCCCTTCTGACTCTACAATCTATAATCTATGAATGGTGGTTTACATTTCCAAGGGGAGAAGTGTTAGCTGTGAAGAAATCTAATGAAAGGCTTTTGGAAAGAATAACTGACTAGAGCTCTTTGGAAAAATTGGTTGCTTAGGACATTGGATTAACAAGCTAGCCATCTGAAAGGATGTAAGTATTTCCTAGATATAATTGGATCAGGAATGACACCTGACCTCTCAAGCAGCTGCACATCTGGCAGAGGAAGTTACCTGCAGAGGTGAGGAGATAAGGTTGGGTACTTAAGAGTTGCCACAGGAGTAAGTTTTTGTCTAAGGATCCCTGGGCATTGGGTGATTTAGGACCTTGTTACACCTTATGCTGTGAGCTGCACAAATGTTGATCAGTTTAGTGCTAGCCTGGAGTTTGAAGCAGTCACACCTTCAAGCACATCTGTGGGGAGTGGCCACATCTTAATGGAAAGCTGGGTTTTGTGGATCAAGAGATAATCCTGCCCTGGAGTAGCATCACTTTGAGCAGCATAGTAAGCACTTTAAACTATATTAAGGCATAAATGTGCTGACAATCCAGGAGTTAAGAGCTCCAGAAGCCACCCAAAATTACTGTATAACAAGGCCCTTAGTCTCCCAGATGATGGAAGCTGCATAGTGTGAGCTAACAAGCTACTTGCAGAAAACTGGGCCCTAGCCAGAGCCAACAGTTGCATGCTAATGAGTGGTGCAAATTAGAGTAAGATCATATCTAGTTCTTATAGTTTTCTTTGTATATCTGTCTCTTTCAATATGTAGCGGTAGAGTGATGTTGCAGCTGTGGTGTCCAGGAGTTGTACAAGAGGCAAGGATTTCTTAGGGTGAGATCTCTTACTGGAGCAACTGCATAGTTGGGGTAGAGTTAGACAAGCTTTTGAATGCAAGCCATTCTTCACTGAGACCTATAATATCTTACACAAGCCAGACAGGGCATGATTCCTCAAGCAGGCAAAATCTCCTCTGCTAGGGGCTGGTAAGGCTGGCACTGGGACAAGGGAGCGGAAGTGCACTGGCAGAGAAAGGTTTGTGTGTGAAGGACAGCTCTGGAGGTGTGAGAGTACCCTGGCTGTGCCACAGTGGGGTCCCAGGCAATGTGCTTGGGGCAGAGGGAGGCTCTAATGATCACAACCATTTCTCATATCTGGGTCACCATCCCCACTACTTCAGTACATCACCTCTGTCTTTGGCCCAGTGAGAACTGCTGACAAATTTCTTAAGGATTATTCTTTCTTGGGATTTCCCTTCTCACTTGTACACAGGGACTGTTTTCTCCCTACTTTCTTTTCAAGCCACCTGCTTACATCACTAGTTCTTCATAGCAATCTGCCATTACTATACATGAGACAGTGGTCACAAAATATGGGCGTAGCCACATGAAATGAGAAGCCAGCACTTCCATGCAATTTCTGTGCCAAGAACATCTCACCTTTTCCTTTTTCCATCACTCTGAAGAACATACTCACTGCTCGCCCAGAAACCTCCTCCGGGTGAGCAGTCAGACCGTCTTTCACTGCATGAAATCCATTCAGGACAATGATGGGGGTCCATCCAAACCACAAAGTGAAGATGTCACCATGAGTTTTTGCCAGCTGTAGAATAATCAGCACCAGTAAAGCACAGGTGACATACTCCCGTACCAAGCCAGCCAATACTGAGCCTGCTCTTATTTACCAATCAGGAGGTAGCTCTGACTGGAGAAATGCTCCCTTTTTTATGTAACAGGTGGACAACTTCACCTACTCCCAGACCCTGCTGTGGTTTCAGGGCTGACTACCCATTCTGTTTCATAGTTTCATAGTGCTCAGGGCCGGAAGGGACCAAAACAGATCATTAGGTCCGACCCCCTGCCCCGGGCAGGAACAGGTGCTGGATCATAACACCTCAGCCAAATATCTGTCCAGCCTCCTCTTGAAGACCCCCAAGGTAGGAGAGAGCACCACCTCCCTTGGGAGTCCATTCCAGCAGCCTGTTTACTACTGACTACCATGCGGTGCTTCCCCTTCCACCTCTCCATGGCATCAGAGCTGTTCTCATGCATGCTGGGCAGCTTTTATCACAAGGGCTGTTCTGCCTGCCCACCATCACTAGAGCTCTGTGTTTCAGCCAGCCCTTTCTCCCCTCCCTGGCACGGCCCTTTCACAATACCTGCTGCATGACACCCAGACATCCTCTGTGCAGGAGGATCCCTCTGTGTTTCTTGGCAGGTTCCCACTCTTCGTGCTCCCAGGGAAGAGCACAGGGAAGGGAGCAGGCCAAAGGCCTGGCCTAAGAGAACTGCCTTTAAAAACTCTGCACACCTCTCAGCCCCCAGCACCAAGAGAACTGCCAGCTCCTGGGTCCTGGAACTGTTCACAGGAACAACTTAGCCTTACTTTTCTCTGGAAGGTTTTTCTTTCCCGGGTTAGTCTAATAAAACTAACTGTAGTGATCAAGGGGTGAATGTTCATAACACAGGAGCCCTGTGATTAGTAGGCCTGTGCAAACAGGCAGCTATTCAATTCGGCTTAGGATCCGGCCGCTTCGGATGCCAGTGATCTGATCCAGAGCTCCGGATTGGTTTCCCACTTCGATTCGGCCGAAGTGGCTCCGAAGCTTTGGAGCTGCCTCAGAGATCCGGCCATAGGGTATAAAGGGGAATCAGTGAAATATCTATAACTTTGCTGTTTGTTGTCTGATTTGGATGAAATTTGCAGGGGTGGCAGGCTTCGTGGCCTGAGCAGGGGCCTCCACCCCTGCAGTTTCCACTCCCCTGTGGTGTAACACATACACATGACATGAGTTTTGCTTTCAAGAATTTGGGGTGCAGTTCCCCCCAATCCACTGCACCGATCTTCTTGAAACTTGGCAGGCTTCATGCTCTCAGCGGAGGCTACCACCCCTGCAAGTTTAATCCAAATTAGACAAAAACATCAAAGTTATAGATATTTAAAACATCCCCGTTATACCCTATGGCCGGATCTCTGAAGCGGCTCCGAAGCTTTTCCAAAGTGAGTCAGAAAGTCTAAAGAAGCCAGCGCTTCAATCCGGACATGCTGCTTCGGCATCCAAAGCATCCGAATCTTCTCTGGATCCGAAGCGTGGTCTGAAGCCTCTCACAGCCCTAGTGATTAGAGCGCTCTCTCAAGATGTGGAAGACCTTGGTTAAGTTCCCATTTCTGCCTGAAGGGTTCAGATCCACCCCTCCCACTTCCACTTAGAGTGCTCTAGCCAGAGATTTTGTTTTGAATAAAATCAAGGGTTTGGGGGTGTTATTTTGTTTTTTTAACCATTTAAATACCACAGACATGTATACATGTTCAGTGCATCCTTCTAAGCAACCCTATGGTGACCAGCCTAGGAAATCCCAGCACTCTAATAGTTAAAACAGGTCTTTGAAAGTCCCTCTTCTAAACTGAATGCTTTTTAAAAACATGGACTGAGAGGGGTCTCTCAAGCTATTTATCCTTTCACTTATCCAAGAGATAATAAAATTCATCCTTCCACCTCTGCCCCTACACACCCCACAGTCACAAGGCAGTTTGTGGAAACAAAACCAGAAGCATTCTACACCATGCCACAGGTAAAAAGCAGAGCAGACAAGGGCACTGCCAATGCTCGGCTCCTGCAGTGGTAGAGAAGTGATAAGATAAATAAGAATTTGGCCATGTCACACCAGAAGAAGGCAGGAAAACCCCAAAGTCCTTCCAATTTGACTTGGCAGGAAGGGGGAAATTCTGCTCTGACCCCAAATCTAACAACTAGCTTAACTCTGAGCAGAAGAGGAAGATCTTCCAGGCAGGTACCAGAGAGGTTTCTAAGCACCAACAGCAGCAGTACTCTCCAGTCAAAATGCTCACTTCTGTCTAAGGCTAATGGCCAATCCTTCAGACAAAGGCAGCAGGAAATACAGCCTTCAGGAGGGAAAAAGTTCCTTTCCTGGTCCTACAGGTGACCAGCAGAAGCCCTGAACCATGGAATTACTATAGTCATTTCTTACACCGACACAGAAATATCACTCCCAGTGTTGTTAAACTCCTGTGACCACCAGTTTTTGCAGAAGTATGCTGCATCCCATGCTAAAAGAAACCTCTCTTCTGTCTAATAGCTGATCTGATAATTTGACTATGAGCCCATTAATTAAATAGGAGTATCTGAAAATACTTACCTGCATGAGGAAATCACGATGAAGATGAAAATGCAGCTGCAACAAGTTTCCAACAACGGGCAGAGGAATTGGCCCAGGGGGAAGGTGTCTACTTGCCTGTCGCAGCTTCAGAAACTGCATGATTAGAAAAGACACAATTAGGGCTATGAGAGCTTGACTAATTGTCAGCATCTTGCTGATGCCTTAGCTAAGCCTGACAGCCAACATGCAGCTGTTTTGATGTTCCCACAGTACTTCCAACAGAATTTAACTTCTGCTTGTTTCCCAACTCTGGCCCTCCCTCTTTGTCACCACCCTCCCATTCTTCTCCTCCTAACATACTGTAGACTTCTCCAGGTATGAATTATGCTTAATAGATCCAGTTGCACAGAAACACTTGGTTGTAAAAGATATTATTCCCTCTTTAGCCAGACCCTCACAACACATTTCTTCAGCTCTTCATATCAAATTCACCAAATACAGATTACAAAATCTGGGGTTTTCCAGACAGTCAGAAACAGGAGGAAGATCAGGGGAAGCGTGGTTCCCTTAATGAATGGGGAAGAGGGGGCAGGCAAGCTAGTGACAGAAGATGCAGAAAAGGCTGGAGTACTCAGTGCCTTTTCCACAGGCAAGTAGTCAGTCCCGACTACTGCACCAGGCAGTACAATCTGGGGAGGAGGGGAGCAGCCCTCAGTGGTGAAAGAACAGGTTAGGAACTATTAAGAAAAACTGGACGTCTACAAGACCATGGGGCCAGATGGGATGTACCCAAGGGTGTTGAAGGAGTTGGCCAATATGATTGCAGAGCCACTGGCCATCACCTTTGAAAACTCATGGTGACCGGGAGAGGGCCCAGATGATTGGGAAAGGGCAAACATAGTGCCTTTGTTTAAGAAAGGGAAGAAGAAGGATCTGGGAACAACAGACTGGTCAGCCTCACCTCAGTTGCTGGAAAAATCATGAAGCAGGTCCTCCAGGAATTCATTTGTAAGCATCTGAAGCCAAAGAAAGTAATCAGGGACAGTCAGTGTGGATTCACCAAGGGCAAGTTATGCTTGACCTACCTGATTGCCTTCTGTGATGAGGTGACTGGCTCTGTGGATGCAGGGAGACTGGCGGATGTGGTGTACTTTGATTTAAGCATGGCTTTTGATAGGGTTTCCCACAATATTCTCCCAGGCAAGCAAAGGAAGTATGGGCTGGATGAATGGACTGCAAGGTGGATAGAAAAATGGCTGGATTGTACATTTTTCTACCAAAGGGTAGTACTACCAACAAGTAGCAATCAATGACTTGATGTCTAGTTGGTAGCTCGTATCAAATGGAGTGTCCCAAGCGATGGTCCTGGGGCCGGTTTTGTTTAATGTCTTCAACGACTTGGAAGATGGCATCAAGTGCACCCTCAGCAAGTTTGCAGATGACACCAAGCTGTGGGGAGCAGTAGATACACCGGAGGGTAGGGCTAGGATTCAGAGTGACCTAGACAAATTGGAGTACTGGGCCAAAAGAAATCTCATGAGGTTGAACAAGGAAAAGTGCAAAGTCCTGCACTTAGGATGGAACAATCCCATGGACTGACCAAGCAGCAGCTCTGCAGAAAGACTTGCGGGTTACAGTGGGCAATATTCTGAAAATGAGTCAGCAGTGTACCCTTGTTGCCAAGAAGGCTAATGGCATCCTGGGCTGCACTGGTAGCAGTATTGCCAACAGATCTAGGGAAGTGATTATCCCCTTCTATCTGACACTGGCGAGGCCACATCTGGTGTCCTGTGTTCAGTTTCGGGTCCCTCACTACAGAAAGGATGTGGACAAATTGGAGAGAGTCTAGTGAAGGGTAGCAAAAATGGTTTGGGGGCTGGGGCACATGTCTTGGGAGGAGGGGCTGAAGGAACTGGGCTTATTTAGTCTGGAGAAGAGGAGACTGAGGGGGGATTTGATAGCAGCCTTCAACTCCCTGCAGGAGGGCTCCAAAGAGGATGGAGCAGGACTGTTCTCAGTGGTGACAGATGACAGAACAAGGAGCAGTGGGCTCAAGTTGCAGCAAGGGAGGTTTAGGTTGGATATTAGGAAGAATTTTCTCACTAGGAGAGTAGTAAAACACTGGGACAGGTTACCTAGAGAGGTTGTGGAATCTCCATCCTTGGAGGTTTTCAAAACCTGGCTAGACAAAGCCTTGGCTGGGATAATGTATTTGGGGCTGGTCCTGTTTTGAGCAGGAGGTTGGACTAGATGGCCTACGGAGGTCCCTTCTAACCTTAATTTTCTATGATTCTATGATTCATTCCTAACATTCCCGACCCCTGGGGCACTCCACTTGGTACCAGCTGCCTCCTCGCTCCCCCAGCCCCCCAGGGCTGCCCTGCCTGCCCCAGCTCTGGCCCTTTAAGGAAAAAAAAATGGAGAGACACCTCAGGACTCACCGCTCCTGCAGTGGCCTCAGGGGGCTCATGGAAGAGCCCCCCAGGCAGCATAGGCCAGTGGGGGGCAGCGGGGATCACCCACCCCACCAAACAGGAATGGTAAGTCTGGGGTTTTTTCCATTTTGTTTTTTTCTTAAAGGGCCGGAACTGCGGTGGGCGGGGCAGCCATGTGGAGGGGGCCTGGGACAGCAGGGGGGAAGTTGGGGGGCTTGTGTAGAGTTCCCCATGCAGCGTGGGGCAGTGGGGGGCAGCAGGGATTGCCCCACATCCAACAGCACCCACTGAGTCGGGCCATTTTTTTTCAAAGTGCCAGGAGCTGGGGCGGGCGGGGCGGCCATTGCCGGGGTTGGGATGGGCCTCCCTAATTCAGAGATATCGAGATTCGGGACAGGTTCGGCCGAATCGATTCGGGACAGTGATCCAAATCTGTTGGCCAAACAGTTGGCCAAATCCAAATCCAAATCTGAAGCGAATACTTGCCGCTTCACACAGGCCTACCAGTCATCTCATCAGGGAAGGCAATCAGGTTGGTCAGGCTTGACTTGCCCCTGGTGAATCCAGGCCAACTGTTTCTAACTACCATCTTCTGCTCCAAGTGCTTAGAAATGGATCCCTGGAGGACCTGCTCCATGATTTTTCCAGGAACTGAGGTGAGGCTGACTAATCTGGAGTTCCCTGGATCCTCCTTCTTCCCTTTCTGAAAGATGGGCACAATGTTTGCCCTTTTCCAATCATTCAGGACCTCTCCTGATCACCACAAGTTTTCAAAGATGATGGCCAATGACTGTGCAATCACATCAGCCAACTCCCTCAGCACCCTTGGGTGCATCCCATCCGGCCCCATGGACTTGTACATGTCCAGCTTTTCTAAGTATTCCCTAACCTGTTCTTTCACCACTGAGGGATGTTCACCTCCTCTCCAAACCGTTCTGCCACACTTGCCAGTCTTCCTCCCCATTGGGATGGTTTCTTCCTGTACTCTCAGTAAGGCTTCCTTCAAGTACAGCCAGCTCTCCTGGACTCCTCTCCCCCTCAGATCGGCTTCCCAGGGGATCCTGCCCATGAGTTCCCTGAAGGAGTTGAAGTCTGCTTTCCTGAAGTCCAAGGTCCTTACTCTGCTGTTCTCCATCCTTCCTTTCCTCAGGATCCTGAGCTCAATCATCTTATGCTCGCTGCTGCCCTAGTTGCCTTCCACTTCTACATCCCCCACCAATTAACCCCGTTTGTGAGCCGCAGGTCAAGTATTGCCTGGCCCCTAGTTAGTCTCTCCAGCACTTGCACCTGGAAGTTGTCCCCAACACTCCCCCAAAACTTCCTAGCTTGCCTGTGCACTGCTGTAATGCCCTCCCAGATGTCAGTGTGACTGAAGTCCCCTCATGAGAACCAGAGCCTGTGATCATTAAACTTCCACTAGCTGTTTAAAGAAAGCCTCATCTACCACTTCCTCCTGGTCTGGTGGTCTATAGCAGACACCCACTACAACATCACCCTTGTTGCTCTCCCCTTGAAGCTGAACCCAGAGACGTTCAACAGCCCTGTCTCCAGCTTCATACTGGAGCTCTGGGCAATCATACGGCTCTTTTACATACAGAGCAACTCCTCCTCCTCCCCTTCTGCCCTGCCTGTCCTTCCTGAACAGTTTGCACCCATCCATGACGGTGCTCCAGTCACGCAAGCTCCCACCAAGTCTGTTATTCCCACCACATCATAGCTCCGTGACTGTACAAGGACTTCCAATTCTTCCTGCTCATTTCCCAGGCTCTGTGCATTTGTGTACAGGCACCTGAGATAACTAGTTGATTGCCCTGATTTCTCAGGAAGTATGAGAGCACCTCCCCTGCTGTGCCCTCCTGCTTACTCTTCCTCCAGGTTTCCTGCTTCCCCACTTACCTAAGGCTTTGGTCTCCATCTCCTGGTGAACCTAGCTTAAAGCCCTCCTCACTAGGTTAGTGAGTCTGTCTGCTTTTCCCTCTCTTCATTAGGTGGATCCCATCTCTTCCCAGCAATCCTTCTTGGAACAACATCCCATGGTCAAAGAAGCCAAAGCCCTGCTGGCGACACTACCTGTGCAGCCAAGTATTGCTCTGCAGGATGTACCCATTTCTGCCCAGGCCCTGCTTTGAGTAGGGGGTTGGACTAGATGACCCCGAGGCCCCCCTCCAACCCTAATTTTCTATCAAGTTATGATTCTATGAATTTTGGGCCCTACCCTTTATATGTATTTGTCATGAACATTTGTGACTGCTGGGCTGGCAGTGGTGTGCTGAGCAAAATGGCTTTGCGAGCCATGCTTGGCATGCATGCCGGAGGTTGCTGACCCCTGGTGTAGATGTATATAAGCTCATTGCCAAGACTGTAACTACTCAGGAAGTAATGTGTGATTGGCTGATATCACTGTGTCTACTGACCCCTGGGTTGACATGGCTAGAATCAGAACACCCAAAAGATTTTTATAGGTGAAAAAATATACCAGGCAGTAAAAGTAAATCTGGGCACTATAATTGAAGTTGCTATCTCTTTGAGCAAATTTATTAAGAACAAAAGAGTTCTCTCATCTCTCCACTTTACCTGTGGTAAGTTAAAGGTGGTTTGGAGGTTTCAGGCATTGTGCCTGGTAGCTGTGCATGAGGGATGTTTGCAAAGTTTTAAAATAGGTTCAATAAATATTTTCTAGGATAGTTTAGATGGAGATGACCCTGCCTTGAGCAAGGGGTTGGACTAGATGACCTTCTGAGGTCTCTTCCAGACCTATTTTTCTATGAAAGTCTTGTCCAGTTTAGTCTTAGTAAACATGCATGGACGTTCCAAACAAATATTAACAGATATTAATATTATCTTATACATCATCTGCAGCCAGATATCAAGTCTGTTTGAATCTGATACAAATTAAATATTTCCCATACTTTGTTTCTCTATGACACCAGTGGTGTGCCACCCTCCTTCTCCCAAAATCAGGCTCTCTCACGTCTGCTGCTGGACACAGTTCTAGTATCAAAAGATCCTTCCCTGACCCAGAGTCCTTCTCTGAGCATCAGGTCCTATATGGGTTCTCTGAGCAGCCTAATTTTAGTTAGCTTAACAATCTATTATTGCTCTGTAAAATGCAGTCATCTGAGGACATGCCCATTGCATATCCAGACAGGTTTTTAGTTCCTCCACATTCTTTCCAGCATGAATGACCTGTTTTTAAATACGTAATATACATAATAATAATATATATAATATTCTTTAGCTTAAACTGAGAGGTGAAAAAAGCATTTTCTATTAATTTTCCTTCATGTTTATGCAAGTAAGTCAGATTTTCTCTTTTTCCTAAATGTTTTCGTTTTGTTCCAGGGAGATCTCTGTTTAAACCTGTTACTCATTTTTTTTTTGCATAATGAAGGTGTTATCTTATAAAAGCATCAGAACTACTCAATTTACAGTGTAGAAATTCATGTTCTTCAAGATGATTTCTTTCTAATTAGCGTTTTGAAGATCTTCATTAAAGATCTTCAAAATTGGACTTCACACTTGGTAACTGATATAATAATTTTGTTGCAAATAAGCAAAAACTGTAATAGTAACATTTCTCAGGGGCTTCTTGATGTGATTAATTTCCAGAATTTTAGTTTTATGAAATACTTGTTCCTGGTTATGTGCCATTTTTCTCCATGCATCACATACTAAAGTAGAGAGCATAGGATGAAACTCTGGATTGTTTATTAAAGAGTTATCCCTTCACTGCATCAAATCACATATCATAGAATAATAGAAAATGAGGGTTGGAAGGAGCCGCAGGAGGTCACATCTAGTCCAAGCCCCTGCTCAAATCAGGACCAGCCCCAACTACATCCTCCCAGCCAAGGTTTTGTCAAGTCGGGTCTTAAAAACCTGCAAGGATGGAGATCCCACCACCTCTGTAGGTAACCTGTTCCAGTTCTTTACTACCCTTCTGGTGAGTGAGTTTTCCTAATATCTAAACTAAACTTCCCTTGCTGCAACTTGAGCCCATTGCTCCTTATTCTATCATCTGTCCCTACTGAGAACAGTCCAGCTCCATCCTCTTTGGACCCCCTGCAGGGAGTTGAAGGCTGCTACTAAATCTCTTCTCAGTCTTCTCTTCTCCAGACTTAAAAAGCCCAGTTTGGCCTCTCCTCACAAGTCATGTGTCACAGCCCCCTCACCATTTTCGGTGCCCTCTATTGAACTCTCTCTACATCCTTTCTCTAGTGGAGGTCCTAAAACTGAACACAGTACTCCACATGTGGCCTCACCAGGGCTGAATATAGGAGAATAATCACTTTCCTCCATCTGCTGCCAGTGCTCCTACTAATGCAGCCCAGGATGCCGTTAACCTTCTTCACAACCAGGGTACACTGTTGCCTCATATTCAGCTTATTGTCCACTGAGACCCCCATGCCCTTTTCTGCAGAGCTGCTGCTTAGCCAGTTGGTCCCCATGAACAATGCGTGCCCCCAGAGCCTGGGGGGGCACAGCAACCACTTGCAGGCAGTGGCAGTGGTGGGGCGTAGTGGTGGCAAGCTATGTGGGGTGGTAGTGGGGCGTAGCAGTGTTGGCAGTGGGGGCGGGCTGAGTGGGGAGCTCCTGCAGGTAGCTGCATAGGTGTTGGCAGTGGGGGGGAGGTGGCGAGCGCCAACCAGTGGTCAGTGACCACCTGCAGATGCCAGTGAATGCGGCGACCAGTGGTGACTGGGGACCCCCCACAGACACTGCCGGTGGTGTCGGCAGTGAGGCGGGGTGGTGAGCAGCGACCACCTACAGGCACCACCGGCAGCATCAGCGGCCCTTTTCACAGGGGATGCACCACTAATTTCAGGGGGTGCACATGCACCCACGTGCACCCCCTACGCATTACCAATGTCAGTTCCCATCCTGCAGTGGTGCATGGGATTATTCCATCCTAAGAGCAGGACTTTGCACTTGTTCTTATTGCACGTCATGAGATTTCTTTTGGTCCAATCCTCCAATTTGTCGAGGTCACTCTGAATCCTAGCCCTACCCTTCGGTGTATCTACTACTCCCCCCAGCGTGGTGTCACCTGCAAAGTTGCTGAGCCTGCACTTCATGCCATCTTCCAAGTTATTAATGAAGATATTGAACAAAACTAGTCCCCGGACTGACCCTTAGGACACTCCACTTGATACCAGCTGCAAACTAGACATTGAGCCATTGATTACTACCCTTTCAGCCTGATAATGCAGCCATTTTTCTATCCACCTTACAGTCCATTCATTCAACCCATACTTCTTCAGCTTGCTTGCAAGAATGTTGTGAGCAACTGTAACCCAGGCGGTACTCCAAGATGTACCCCCTCTCCAGTTGAAGGGATCAGAGCAGGGGCACAAGTGCTGTGGGAGGTGTAGGGACCCTCTCCCCCTATAGAGCAGAGCCAGATCACTAATGGGGACTTAACCATATACCTTTTAATGAGAACAGTACTGGGAACATAGCCAGTATAAACCAGAGGGTATAGGGGACACTACAACACCGGGGTGGGGGGGGGCAGGATTCAACAAAGGTTAGACATTTACAATGATAGACATATTCATCCAGTTGACAAAAGAGAGGGTTAACAAACTATAATACACAAACAGCAGAGCAAACAATACTGGTTAGCAAAATATAAAAGGCACAAAATATCAAACAACAAGGAATATAGTGCCTAGGTACCTGGGGGGGGAGGAACCACACAATAACCCCTTTCCACTGCAACATCCCTAAGTCATCCCAGGTGGGACTTGAACTCAGATCTTCCATGTGTTAGGCAGAAACTCTACCACACAGCCACCAGTGCTGGAACAGTACAATGCTGCTAGGGGTCTTGACCTTCCAGGAGCCCCGGCCTCACGTTGAGCTGCCTGGCCTCTTATTGGAGGAGCTGGAAACAGAGCTGGGAACTTCTGAGGTCACTGCTCAGATCCTTGCTGGAGCTGGGGAGCCTCTCCTGTTGGCCAGCAGGGAACCTCTCCTGCCGGCCACACGCCGTGCTGCTGAGGGTCCGACTGCTGCCTGCAGGTCCCACTCCTTCAGGCTCTTCTGGGGCAACTGCTCCCGCCCCGCTGGCTCAGCTCTTGCCAGCTCTTTGAAACTCCTCCTTGTGGTCCCTCGCTGGTCTCCTCTGAGACAGCCGCGCTGCCCCTTTTACCCCCTCCAGGTGACCCAAGGGGCCAATCAGGGGACATGGAAGGTGAGTCTCTGGGGCCTGATTGGTGAGGAAAGGGAATCCCAAGCCCTCCAATTATCTTTTACCCTTTCAAAACCCCTGGGCTAAATCACTACCAGCTAGCCCGTCACACAACTATCAGAAGCTTTGCTAAAGTCCAGGTATATCATGTCCACTGCTCTTCCTGAACCCCCAGAACCAGTCATCTTATCATAGAAGGCAATCAGGTTGGGCAGGCATGACTTGCCCTCTCCCTTGGTGAATACAGCTGACTCTTCCTAATCACTTGTTCTGCTCCAAATGCTTAGAAATGAATTTCTTGAGGACCTGCTCCATGATTTTTCTAGTGATTGTGGTGAGGCTGACCAGTCTGTAGTTTCCTAGATCCTCCTTCTTCCCTCACATAAAGATGGGCACTATATTTGCACTTTTCCAATCATCCAGGACTTCTCCCAGTTGCCACAAGTTTTCAAAGATGATGTCCAGCGGCTCTGCAGTAACATCACCCAGCTGCCTCAGTACCCTCAAAGTGTATCACATCCAGCCCCATGGACTTGTACGCGTCCAGCTTTTCTATATAGTCCCTAACCTGTTCTTTTGCCACTGTTGGCTGCTCACCTTCTCCACAAACTGTGCTGCCTGGTGCAGTAGTCTGCAAGCTGACCTTGCCTTTGAAGACTGAGGTGAAAAAGGCATTGAGTACTTCAGCCTTTTCTTCATCTTCTATGATTTGGTTGTCTCCCCCATTCAGTAAGATATCCACACACTTTCCCTGGTCTCCCTCTTTTTGCTGACATACTTGTAGAAACCCTTCTTGGTATCCTTCACATCCCTTGCTAGCTGCTAGCATGAATGACGTGTGCCCCCAGTGGCTGGGGGGGCACGGCTGCGCTGGCAGTGGCGGGAGTGCAGTGGTGGTAGCAGAAGCATGGCAGCGGTAAGCATGGAGCTCCCACAGATGCTGCCAGTGCTGTCGGGGGTCGGCGATCACCCACAGGCGCTGCCAGCAGCATTGGTGGTGGTCAGTGGCAATTGTGAACCACCTGCAGATGCCACCGGCAGTGTTGGCAGCGGGGTGGCAAGCAGTGACTGCCCACAGGCACCCCTGACAGTGTCAATGGTGCCTTTTTGTAAGGGGTGCACTGCCACACTGAGTGGGTGCACGTGCACCCCCTACATGTCACCCCAGGCTGCTACTCCAATTGCACTTTGGCCTTCCTGACTTCAACCCTGCATGTCCAAGCAGTACTTTCATACTCCTCCCTAGTTATTTGTCCAAATTTCCACTTCTTATAAGCGTCCTTTCTGTGTTTTAGCTCACTGAAGAGTTCCTTGTTAAGCCAAGCTGGCCTGCCGTACTTGCTATTCTTCCTGTGCATTAGTATGGTTTGTTCCTGTGCCATCAGTAAGGTTTCTTTAAAGTACAGTCAGCTCTCCTGGACTCCTCTCCCCCTCAGTCTGGCTTCCCAGGGGATCTTGCCCATGAGCCCCCTGACAGTTGAAGTCTGCTTTTCTCAAGTCCAGGGTCCTTACTCTGCCGCTCTCTATCCTTCCTTTCCTCAAAATCCTGAATTCAGTCATTGCATTGTCAGTGCAGCCCAAGTTGCCATCCAGAATCATTATCCTAAGCATCATCATGACATCTGAATTGCTTTTCATTAATAAAAGTTTAAATCTCTTAGCTAAAAAATAAAGCAGTACAATGTATCTTCAAAATCCTGGTTACTTTCTACTTAGTGTTTACTGAGGTCACAGGAATCAGGTGATTTTAGTGAGCTGAATCAAATACATCAGTAATATTTTAAACAATTTGCGGGGGGATTTTATTTACACCCGGGAACTTATTACTCAATAAACTTTTAATTCTTAATTTCCAGAGTTCTTTTTTTAATACTTATTGGTACCATCTGACATACAAAACTAAATTTATGGAAACCAGTTTTAGGTGCTACCATGCAAATATAGTTTGGCTTTGGGTGGCAGAACACTTTTCCAGTTTTGAAATCATGACAGGAAAATTACTCCTCTATAGCCAAATGAAATTAGGACACCTACTAAAGGCCCTCATTCACCTATTCAGTATCTAAATGTGATCTTATTTCAAGTCCCTGAAAAGCAGTGGGTGCAAAAGGTGGATGGACCATCATCCAGCCAAGATAATGGTGCGTCACAAAAGCTTGTGCGTGAATGCTTTTTTCAGAGATTTGAGCAAGGTGGAGTAGGATCACACTTGGATGCCCAAGTCCACTTAGAGGCCTCTTGGGTAGAATTTGATCTGGCACCAAATATACTGTAGAGAACAAATAAACACAACTTTATCTTATACCTGCTTAATCACAGATTCCTTCAGCCTTTTATTTAATCATTCATGAGCAGTACAATATTATTAGCTTATTGAATCACTAAATCAATTAATTAATTGAAGAATATTTTGGGTTTTTTTCACTGACATGAAACATTTGCACTAGTTCAGCAAAACACTAGACTGCCTTTCCCTTGAATTGTAATTCAAGGCCCACTGGGCTTCATGGAAGAATAAGTCTCCCACAGTGCAATACAGACGTGCCTCTTACCAAGCTGCACTCTACATCATGGATGGCATGACTGTTAATCATAACAGATGTGGAATGCCAGTATCCTAAACTTCAGCTTCTGTGAGGCAAAGCACCATTATGGGAAAATGAAGTTTAGTGTTGAATTGACTCAAAAGGAAGCATTTCGGGCCATTATGTTTATCATCATCAGCAGCAGCAATCCTTTGCAGTTAAGGATGGTTTTCTTTCATGATTGTCTGATCTGTGGGTCTGCAGATGGTTGACGAGGCCTATCTGGGATTGACATACTCTTGCAGTTTGGGTACATGTTTCCATGTGGAGTGGGTGGCTCTGAGTTCTTGGTTCAATCCGTGACATTCGTTGCTCCCGTTTTTCCGTCTCCTGTTGTTGTCATAAGGTTTCAAAGTACTGAAATCCTTGCAGCAGACTCTTCCCCCATTTGGGATGATCCGGGGCAATAGTCTCCCATGAATTGAAGTTGATGTTGCATTTTTTCACGTTGGCCTTGAGGACCTCCTTGAAGGGCTTTTTCTGCCTTCTTCTTGAGCGTATGTTTTGACTGAGCTGGGAGAATAAGACATGCTTTGGGAGTCTGGAGTCGGACATCCAGATGACATGGCTGGCCCAGCAAAGTTGATGTTGGACAATCATCACCTTGATTCTCATGGTGTTTGCTTGTGAGAGGACATTTATGTTGGTGCATCTGTCTACCCAATGGATTTAAAGGGTTTTCCACAGGTAGCATTGATGGTACTTCTCCAGTGATTTCAGGTTTCTCCTGTATGTTGTATTGGAAGCTGTATTTCAGCTTCATACAGTAAGGTGGGGATCACGACTGCTTGATAAACCATGAGCTTGGTTTTGGAGCTGATGTCATGATCTTCAAACACCATTTCCTCAGGTGTCCAAAGGTTGCACTTGGACATTTGAGGTGATATTGTGTTTCTTTGTTGCTGTCAGCCGCTTGCAAGAGATGGCTTCCAAAGTATGGGAAATACTCAACATTCTCCAAAGCCTCACCATAAATCTGAATTCCTGGAGCTGGGGACTGTTCATTAAGAGCTTGTTGATGGAGGACCTTAGCCTTCTGAATGTTAAGTGGCAGTCCCATTTTCTTGCATACGTCAGTAAAGACATTGAAAATTGGCTGAAGGTCTGCTTCCAAGTGAACACACACTACAGCATCATCAGAGTACCGGAGCTCGAAGATTGAGGTCTGGGTGCTCTTGGTTTTGGCTCAGAGTAGGCTGAGTTTAACAACTTCCCATCCGTTCAGTAGTTTAGCTCTATGCTGACTGGAAGCTTGTTGGCAGTCAGATGTAGCATCACGGTAAGAAATATTGAGAAGAGCATTGGAGCAATAACTCAGCCTTGCTTAACTCCCATCTTAACCCCAAAGGGATCAGTGATAGATCCGTTATTGAGAACCACCACTTGCATACCATCATGAAGCAGGCAAGGAAAGGTGATGAATTTTGGTGGACTTCCATACTTCAAAAGGATCCTCTACAGAGCTTCTCAGTTTCAAACAAGAAGCATCGTGGAGGATCTTTGTGTTTGTCATAGCCTATCAGCTGTTCCCAAGTTTATGAGACCAACGTACCCAGAATAATGTGCATTCTGGTTGTTCCAAATTGTTCTTTATAATTGGAATCTCTCTCTGTTTGGGAGTTGTCTGGTTTGGTTGAGCTCAGAGCAAGCCAATCCACTGGTCCTTAATGCTGGGGCTTGGAGTGGTAATCTGACAACCTGTCTTCATAAAACAACCAAGATACAGAAATTCAGCAGGGTAGTCATTCAGGCAAAAAAAAAAAAAGCAGGTCTTATTAATAGAGGCTGTGCCAGTAGTAATGACATGTCTTGGTGAAACCACCAGGATACCAAGTCTCAGATAAGCTCTTAGCTAAACATAAAACTATCAGTGAATCTACAACAACACCAAAAGTGATTAAAAAATAAGTAACTATCTTGACATCTCTATGTTGTGTAAGTTGTAGGCAAGATGACTAATCCTCTCAGAAAACTGCTCAAAGCCTGGGAGCTAATTAATAGTTTTTGCTCTGTGTTACATTTCAGAATTGATAAGTGGAAAGCAGTTACACAACAGACAATTATGATTTTTTATCTCTTCATCTCTTCTGCAGTTACCTAGGAAATCTAATGAGGTTCCCAGTCATGGCAAATGCTGAGTAATGGACATTTTGGATACCTGTTTTATGGGTAACAAAATGAAGTGGAAAAAATGGGCCTGGCCTGTTTCCAAAATGAAAATGGCAGAAGACTGGTAAAATTACATAGGGGAGCTCAGAACTGGAGGATAGATTTTTCCCCACCAAAATCCAAAACCCCACTTGGGATTCCCCAAGTAGGGTAGCAGGAAACAAACTGACCATCCGTGCACTGAAAGAAGTCTGGGTCAGCTCTTAAGGACAGAGAGAAGCTGAAATCAATGTGGTCATAATTTGCATATAGCCAGACTGAAGACCAAACCAAAGTAAAACAACCCCCACAAAGCATTAAGAACATGGGTAACACGAGGCTCATAGACAAGAAATTACAGATCACTCAAAGAAAACTGAGGTGCAGGGGCTACAAGCTTAGATCCACTACAAGGGTAAGTCAAGGTCCTCAGTATACACGGTACATAAAAGTGGAGCTGATTTCCAGACAGGCACGTCTAAAGTTTGAGTCAATGTGGCTGTAGTGGAGACGTGCAAGAGAATGGAAGCAAGGTAAAGTGAAAATGTCAGTTCCTCAAAGAAAAAGCAAAAAAATGCCTGCATAAAACAAAGGACACGCAGTAAGAAGAAGAATGAGGACATCAGAGTGGCTGAAGCAATTGCTGAACGAGATAACAGTAAAATACTATTGTGCGGGCCAGGAGTGACCCGAGCCCTTTTCGCGCTGCACGCGGGCTGTGGCCAGCAGCCTGGGCACGCCGGGGCGGAGAGGGAAGGCCTTCGAGCTGGAATTAGGCACGGATGCGTAGCGGTAGTTTAAAAGATTGTTTACTTACCCCGAGATGGCAGTGGTGTAGGCTGGAAAGCTTGCTTGAGTTGCAGTTACAGACAAACAACACAGACGGTCTCGTGGAGGTTGCTAGGCTCCATGGTGCAGAGCTCCGGATGCTCTGGGTGAACGAGCCACCAAAATAGAAATCGTAAGTACGTCTTATAAAAGTTGCGTTCGAAGACGGGAAGAGGTGGGCGGTGGATCAGGCCGCCACGCTCCTCTGGATCTCACACAGGGTTTCTATTACCCTGCCGTGTGTGAATAATTTAGCACTAGCCAATCATGGGGAACGAATTTACATACTGGTGGCGGGAACTCTTTTGCACCGTGCATTCCTCTTGCAACATGAGCAATGCACTCTGCAAAAGAAGCTGCAGAAAAGGCGGGAAACTGGTCCCTGCACCGGGGTTTCCTCTGCTACAGGAAACTCTCCCATGCAATGCTCTGCAACTTGACGGGGATAATGCTGGTGCTGAAGCACACACACACAATCATGCCTTTTGGGTCATGACAACTATCAGCTCAACAAGCTTTTAATGGGTCAGTTTATACCCACCATTGGGTCTTTCAGGAGAAGGCAGGAAAACCTAGCCAAGACTGTGGGGAGCTGCACCAATAAAGTGAAAACCCAACTGCTGCAATCTGGCAGCATTTTGCTGTAAAAGTTAACACAAGGGATAACACAAGTGTTAACCATGTTACATCTATGGTCTAATGTGCCGCAAGGTGCACTGCCACCTGGAGGTCCAAGGGACATCTGGTGGGGCTGGAACTTCTCTTGCCTCTGAAGACCCTTTTGCCACAGTGCCTTTGGCTGTACCCAAGTGACTCCCAGCCAGGCCATGAGCTACTTCAGCTCCAGCAGCAGTCCCAGCAGCACAGCAGCTGCAGGCACCAGACAGCAAACTCAGGGCCCTGTTACACAGTGATTTTGGGTAGCTCCTGGAGCTCTTAACACCTGGATTGTCCATAAGTTAACACCTTTAAGTAGCTTAAAGCACACATTATGCAGCTCAAACTTACACCATTTTAGGACAGGAGTACCTACCTCTGAGTGCCTCTGATCTGCACAACCCGGATCCTGTTCCGTTAAGGTGTGGCCACTCCCCACAGATGTGCTGCTCAAGACGAAGTCCTCCAAGCAGCCCAGGATGCAGTGGCCTCTCTCCCCACTCCTGTTCTGTGTTCCTGTGCCCTCCACCAAGGGCCTTGTTACATCTTATACTGTAAGCCAAACAAATGTTAATTGGCTAAGCGTTGTTCGGCTTAGTGGAGCAGTTGCGCCTTAAGGCGAAAAACCATCTCTGACTGTCCTTCCTTGTATAGCTGTGACTGGCCACTAGAGGCTTGGTGAGCAGGGGCAGGACTAGGAGCAGGCCTGGCTTGCTGCTTCTGCTAGGCAGAGCTAGCACTGCAGCCCTGAAGTGCCTGGTGGCAGCAGTGCCTTCCACTGCCACCCAGACCTGCTTGCTGCTTGACTCTGAGGGGCCTGGTCCTGTTTTTCCTCCAGAGACCACCCCCACAAACCACCCCTGCCTGTGCTGCCAGTCAGCTGGCCGGATGCCACCTGAGCTTCGAAAAGGATTGGGCCCCTGAGAGCTGAGGTGGTAGTTTGGCTGGTGGCAGCATGGGTGCACTGAACTTCAGGAAAAAAAAGGCCCGATCCTTTTCAGAGCTCAGGTGGCACCTGGCCGGCTGGCACCCTGGGCCGCAGGGGTGAGCTGCTAGCTGATTGGGTGCTGCCTGAGCTCCAAGCGGCCCAACAAATCATTGCAGTGTCCCTACTTTTAGCCTCCAAATCTGTATCTCCAGCCATGCTGTGCCCCAGGATGCCCCATCCCTCTGCTCCGTGGCAGGGTCACAATTAGGGCTCCTTCTTTGCTCAGTTTCTCTTGACTCCCTGCCTCTCACAGCCACTTCCCAGCCTAAGTTTGCAGCTAGCCAAAGGAAAAGCCCTTAAACTTAATTTCTTAACTCAAGGAATGGCATCCTTTATGAATGGCAGGGCACAGGTTGCAACCCTACTGCCTTCACAGTCCATGGGCCACTGACTCTGTGCTGCTGTCCCAGCACTCCCTGCTCTCTCACTTTCTTTTGTGCCTTCCCCCCACCTTGCAGTCTCTGCTTACCATTGCCATCAAGGGCCATAAACTCCCCTGGTCAATGGCCATGCTGAGGGGAAAAGTTAGTAGCAAGGGTAGAGAGCAGGTAGGGCTGGGGCATCAGCAGGGGCTACAGGTGAGATATGGAGCGAGCACAGCACTGAAATGCACCAAGACAAATGGTGCGGAGCAGGCAGAAGGACCCAGGGGACCTCTCTGTGGCCCCCACTGCTGCTTGATGCCTATGCCTCTAGTCACTGGGGGCTAGATCCAAAGTCTGCACATGCCAGAACCAGCCTATAGGTTGCCAACACCTGCCTTAACTAAATTCAGGATTTGCCAGTTGCCTTGGGTGGATGGAAACTCCCATTGCCTCCAAGCTCTCTCGCTCAATAACTTGCCGTTCAGCCTTTTAAAAAATGCAGTTTAGCAATCCCCTCAGGCTTAGTGTGGTTTGTGCTTGCCTATGGATCACAGCCCCCCACTTGATGGCAGTCATTAACACCTTCCAGCCTACTCACAAAGGAAAAGATAAACAGGAATTCATGAGACAAAGGAAATGCGCACCTAGTCCAAGGCAGACAAGGTTCTTTGGGTGAATCCAATATCTTTTATTAAACCAACTAAAATAGTTGGAAAAATTCTTCTTTGCAAGCTTTCAGGCACAAACACCCTTCTTCAGGCATTGGGAGAGTCTGTTGGTGCTTGTGTGCTGTCCTGGGTAGAATAGAAGCTGATTAAACTAATCCAAGGGCATTAGCCCTGCCAACCAAGAGGACTGCTGTAAACAACTGAGACAATGAAAGCTTCTCATAAAGAGCTATTTATAATGTAAGCTTTGGCAACTTAACTGTCTAGGTGCATGTATACATGACCTGGCAACTGTAGTGACGTAAGGCATATCTGCTCAGACTCCTTGTTCCTGCAAATGGGTGCAATATAGCTATGGCACATGCCAATACGAGCAGGGAGGCAGTTAGCCAGTAGGGCTGTGTGAGGCTACAGGTGGTGATTCGATTTGGATGAGATTCGGCCTGATTTGGTGGCTGAATCTCCAAATCCGAATCGAATCGGGGGACCAATTAAAAGGTCCGAATTGATTCAAAGCTCTCCGAATCTTTGGAAAAGATTCGGAGAGCTTTGATGATTCGGGCAGTCCCCGGTGGCTGCAGCAGGGACCTGAAGCCAGACTCTGAGCTGGTAAGTAGGGGCAGGGGAGGGGGCCATAGGGGGACCCCTGCCAGCCCCCCTGACCCACCGCTTCTTCAGCCCCACGCGCCATGGCTGCCCTGTCCGCCCCAGCATGGTACTTTAAAAAAAGGCCCTGGTGCTCACCGGGTGCTGTCGGGCGGTTGGGGGCGGGGGGGTAATCCCTCCTGCCCCCAACTGCCCCATGCTGCATGGGGGCTCTGCCCAAGCCCCCCAACCCCCCCACCCCTTGGTTCCCTAGCCTGGGCCAGCTCCAGCCCTTTAAGAAAAAAGAAAAAACTTAAAAAAAACCCTGGGACTCGCTGCTCCTGCAGGAGCCTCAGTGTTTCAGGGGCTTGTGCAGAGCCCCCCACATGGCGTGGGAGGCAGTGGGGATCAACCCCCCCACACACACCTGGCAGCACCTGGTGATCCGGGGCTTTGTTTTTAACAAGTGCTGGGAGCTGGGGCAGACATTGCTGGGCTGGGAGAGGGGCGGGGATGGACCTGGCTTGGCTGATTCGGAGATTCAGTCGAATTGAATCGAGACAGTGATTTGAATCACTGAATCCAATCACCGTCCCCCAGATCGGCTGAATCTGAATCCGAAGCGAATACTAGCTGCTTCGCACAGGCCTATTAGCCAGGTTAGTCTGAAGGCAGTCAGAAGGCAGGGTGGATATGTACCTTTGTAGACAAACTAACTAAGATATATATAGTGAGCACAAGTTTTTGTGAACCTAAGCTCAATTCACAGAATCTGATGAAGTGAACTTGGGCTCACAAAAGCTTATGCGCTCTTTCAATATACCTTATTTAGTTAGTCTACAGAGGTGCATATCTGCTCTGTCTTCTACATGCCAATATACCAGTGATGCCCAACATGTGTGTTGGCATACCAGTGTGTAATGAGAGCAACAGAAGCATGCCTCAAGATCCTGATGTGTGAGGCAGTAAATGCTCTCCTCCCCCACTGGATACTCTGTGCCTGCTCCTCTAGGGTCTGTTGTCATTTACTGCATCAAACCATAGGTTCATCTTGTCCAGTCTCCTGTGTCACATAGACTCGGTGTCCCTTTCTGAATCCCTTTTTATTAACCTGTGACCTCATTCCCATTCCTGTTTTCTTTTTTGTTGCCCCAGGTATTCACTTGATGTGTCCCCAGTGGCCAATCTTCTTGAGGGATGCTTACAGTTTTCCATGATGTGTTAAGGCCCGTGACCCCTGGTAGGGTTACCATATTTCCAGTATCAAAAAAGAGGACACCTGTGGGGTGGGGCAGAGTGGGAGGAGAAGGGGTGGGACATATGATTGTGGTGGGGGCAGTGATATGCCTGTGCCCTGCCTCTGCCTCTCACTTCTAAGCCCCTGCCCCCAGCCCTTCCTCACTCCCAAGCCACAGCCACCTGCCCCCTACCCATGCTGGTTCCCCTCACTCCCTACGCACAGACCCCTGCCCCCCCACCCCTGCCAGTGCCCCTTACTCCAGACCCACAGACTTCTGCCCCCTAGCCTTGCTGCCCAAGGGCACACCATCTCTCTCTCTCTCTTTACCAGGGAGTGGCTTTACGGGGCCATGCAGGGAGCATGTGACCCCCAACAGCCAATCATCTTATCTGCTGCTCCTGGCCCTAAGCAGCCAGCCCAGGAGAGCAGAGGAAGAGCAAAAAACCCAGACATTTGCTATCATTTTAAAAACCCACCCGGACATGAGGACAGGGGCAAAAAAGAGGACATGTCTGGGATAACCTGGACGTATGGTAACCCTGCTGTGGCACATCAAATAGGCCTGTGTCACACAGTGGCAGAAAGCAGATGCTGAAAGGGAGAGTGAACTGGATAAGACTAGGGGGGTTTTCCGCTGTTCCTCTCTCACTTGCAGCCTCCAGCATTTAATACCTACGAAGTTCTGATTCAGAGGATGCATCTCTAACTCCCATATTCAATAGCTACCTGTGCCCCTTTCCTCCAACAATTTGTCCAAGCCCTTTTTGAATCTGGCTAAACTTCTACAACATCTGGTGACAATGAGTTCAACACTTTAGTGACAAGTTGTGTGAAAAAGAACAGGCTTTTTTAGTTTTAAACTTACTATCTACTAGTTTCATTTTGTGACCCCTCATTCTTGTATTGTGAGACTGTAAATAATAAATCCCTATTGACTTTCTCTTTGCCATTTCTTTTTTCTAAACTGAATAGGCCTGGCCTCAAATGGAAGCTCTTCCATGCCGCTAATCACACTTGTTGCCCTTTCTTTGAACTTTCTTTAGTTCTTCTATATCCTTTTTGAGGTTTGGGGACCAGAACTGGGCACAGTAGTCAAGGTGTGGATGCACCATGGATGTAAAAAGGAGCATAATGATACTTTCAGTTGTGTTTATAATTCCCTTCTTAATAAGCCCTAACATTTTGTTTGCCTTTTTGATAGCTACTGAGCTGATGTTTTTAGGAAACTGTCCACAGTGACTCCCAGATCTCTTTCCTGTGTGATAACAGCTCATGCAGAGCCCAAAGTGCAGTTATTGTTTGGGTCATTTTTTCCCAGGTACACTGCTTTACACTTACCTACATTGAATTTTGTCTGCCTTTTAGTTGCTTATTTGCTCAATCATGCCAGTTCCTTCTGTAGTTGCTCACAGTCTGCTCTGGTCTTTACCACTTTGAATAATTTTGCATCATCCACAAGTTTGGCCACCTCACTACTCACCACCCCCTTTCCAGATCATTTATGAATATGGTAAACAGCACCCGCCCTGACACAGATCCCTGGGGGACCCCCCTATTTACTTCTTTCCATCCTGAAAATCGACCATTTAAGTGAAGAAATTGCCGTCTTTGTCTGCCTCCCTGTTCTGAGTCTGCCCGGCCCCCTCTGTTCCAAACTCCGGCTGCTGGATCCACCTGGTCACATAGGTGATTCCATTGGGAGGGGGAACTCGCTCCCCCTTTGTTCCCGCTTCCTACCCAAATACCTGGGAGGCACTGGTCGTTCTACCTGAGGTTGCTGACGTTTTTCAGACTGACCAGCCTGCATCAGCTGGGGTCTGAGGATACTGGTTTATGGTTGGAACTTAGTGATGAGGTCACAAAGGTTTTAAAAGGGGGTCACTCCATTTTAGAGGGGTCAGACATTTTGGGACACTGAAACAAGCAGTCAGCCTCCAGAGCTCTATCAGTCTCTGGATGAACATGCAAGTAACTTACTTGAAATTTAGCCAGTAACTCAAGATTCAGGGAACTAGATACATATCGGAAGGGCCAACAAGCCCATTCTGATTTGCTCAAGTGGGTTTTATCAACTTTCCATTGTTTTGTATTCCTTCTTCGCTCTCTCACTCTCTGTTCAGTAAAGATATCTGTTATAGCACGCCTCGCTCTGTGTGTGCTTGAGGGGTAAGGCAAGCCTTTTTAGCTCCCTTTGCTTGGCTGGCTAAGGTGAGTGTGGATTTTTACTTTCCTCCAATACAGGAGGCTACTTGTGAATGCTTCAGGTTAAAAGGAAAGATCCCAAAGTACCACAATGACTCAAGCACTGCCAAGGTCCACAGGGTCTGTGTACCCTGGACAGCACAGAGCCCTGACAAAGACCCAGGGTGGTGGCGGCGGTTACCCCAGGCTTGCGGGTGTGCTCCAGGAAGGGGATTGGCCAGACCTAGGTGCCCCAGGAGAGATATCCAGTGAGGTGGGTGGCTCAGTGCAGGAGCGCCCCCTACTGGCCTGCCACACAAACCACCTAGGGATTTGCCTTGTAGAGGGGATTATACAGGTAGCATTTGGTAAAGGAGCACTCCAGGGCCAGGATACGGTGGGGCTAGAGCACAGAGCTCCAGTAGCTGTGTGTAGGTAAAACTGCCTGTGGTATTAGGAGCTGCCAGAGCTGTCACAGCAGCTGTGAGGCTATGGAGAGTTGCAAGAGAAACCACAGAATTGTTCCCAACAGTGAAAGAATAAGCAGA
>NW_005841874.1:200554-206859 GCF_000455745.1 Alligator sinensis
GGTCTGACTTGGGAAATCCTGTTAAATCACAGGAGATTGTCATCTCACTGTAACAAGAGTCTATGACAACAGCAGGTCTCTATGATGAGCTTTCCTGGCTATGATCCCATTTACAGTTAGCAAAATTTCACTGGAACATCTTCCTTCTGTTGGATGGAGCCCTGCTTTCCCAGGAGCTCCCAAGAGACCTCTGGGCAGCCTGTACCCCCTCCCTTCAACCAGGAAGTTGCCTGTTCTCCCAAACGCATTCACTAGTCACAGACAGAATGACATTTTCACCCAATCTGGCCACAAAAAGTGGTTTATAGCCGTGACCAAACACAAGTGCACCACTGCAGACTACTTAAAAAAGGCCAGTCAGGTGAAAATCTGAACCCTCGTTGCATGAGAGTTCAGATGAAGACATTTCAAAACAGCCTCTTCTGTAACTTGTATCTGCCTGCCTGGCAGCCTCCGAGCTGTTTTCAGAAAGGCAGATGGGAAAGGGAGTGGAGAGAGTTCTGGAGTTTGTTTCAATTCTCACTGGAGGGTGGGGTGGGTGTACCCGAGCCCCCACTGATGTGTGGGGCTCCGATTCATCCACCCCACCCTCCAGCACTGGCTGGGGAACCTCCAGAATTATCTCCCTCTGCTCCCTTTCCCCACTCCCATTTTGCAAGCAGCGAGGTCTGGCAAGGAGGGGAGCTCTTGCTAGGGGAAACCAGCTGCAGACTCTCAAGATTTCTGTTAGTGTAAATTAGCATCTTACCAATGACATCAACAAAGCTTCACAAATTTATGCCACCTGAGGACTCATTCAGAAGCAACCAGCAAGTGATGAGAAAGGATGCATGAGGTAGACACCTGGCAAGGATAAGGGCTAGAAACCTCAGTGGGATAAGGGCTGCTGGGACCTGGGAAAGGAGTCACTTTCTTAGTCTTTACTTTTTCCCCCCTGCGCTTCATTCTGTCTCCTACTCCACAACCCAATCCCTTTTTATCACAGGAGAGGCTCCCAGCCTCTTTAGACTAGCAAGCCCCAAATCTTCAAGACTAGAGTTGAGTGTTCCTCCCATTCATAGGGGCAACTTGCTGCACGGTTGGACCAAGAGAAACAACTATGTTATGGCATCCATTTATTTATATTTTCTTCCCAGTAGCAGAGTCCAGGTTAGGACCAATGTCAGATTCTAACCTTCTTTGCTCATTATTTTCATTAGGACCGTCTTAGAGAAGAATTCTTAAAGACTTTCTGAGAACAAGGCAATCGTGAAGCAGAAGCAGCTTCCAGGAGCATTGCTCAGGGTGCAATACCTTGAGACAGCGTCCCTCAGTGGGACAGACTAACACTCACTTCAGGACATGAAGTGCAAAAGGATAAAAGACATGGAAGGAGGAAATTCCCCGTAGGAGTCAATCCTGCCAAACGGCTTTCTCCTGATCCAGGATGTGCTGCAGTCTAGCGACGAATCGCACAGAGCTTATATGGATGGGGTTTCATTGTGGACCCAAAAACGATACCCATGTTGACTTCCGTCACTCCCTCCGGCAGGGTGAATGTGAATGCCCGCAGCAGGTGGGATAAAAAGAGGAAGAGCTCCATCCTCGCCAGTAGCTCCCCCACACACACCCGGTGCCCTGGAGAGGGAAGGAGTGCTGCATTAAATACCCAAGGATTTCTGGAGCCACCTCCCACCTTCTAACCTGCATGGCTTTTTCATAGGCATCTTTGCTCAACTTGACATTTTCTCTCAGGCCTAACTGATCAACACAGAAGTGCAAGTCCTCCTGCACTTCTCCATGCACTTCTCCCATCTGTGGTTACAGGAGGTAGACACAGCACATGATAGGAACTGCTCAGTATGATTTCAGGCCACACTTTTTAGTCTCTAGGAGTTGCTGATGCTATGAATATCAAATACTCTCTTATTCTAACCTGTCTCCTCATGAGACTCTTAAGGAAACTCTGGGTTTATCTCTGTTTCCAATTCACCCCTGTACTGGCTCTTCTCCTATGACACACTGAAGTCCAAGTTTCAAACACATGTGGCATCCTGCTTGCTAATGCTTTCCATATATATGGTAGGGAGCATACAGACCTGTACTGTGCTATTTGTTAAGCAACTCATTCAGCTGTTGCAGCAGGGACTTGACTATATTTCATGTAAAAAAGAAGACTTGATAGCAACCTCTAAGCAAAATTTCTACAGGATGATTAAAGCAACCCAGGAAATGACCTCTGCAGCATTGTTAACCCAGCCTTACCAAAGAGCCAGTAGATGATGAAATAAACAGTATAAGGGAGCTGGTCAGACACCTGAGATTCCCCTTAGAGTTAGTAGGTCAGAAAATTATGGGATTCCTTAAAAGGTGCTTGTAGAAAAATAATAGACTAGTATGTCTGTTGCAATTAACTGCAATAATTGCTATATAATTATTGCAGTTATTCTGTTGCAATTCAGAAAGGCCACAGCAGGTCTGAATGTTTTTGACACTGTGAATACCTGCTTGAAATTTGCAGTCTTATCTTGTCCATCATGTGCAGGTGTCTGTGCACCTGACAGTGCTTATCACTGCCTTATCTGAATCTGTATTTAATTTTCAAGGGTGTGGCAAAAAGAACCCCTGTGTCTCCAGGACTCCCACCCACATCAAATGAGAAACAAAGACGTATATTTTCAGTCCAAAAAACTGGAACCTGTGAAATACTAAGCAACTCAAAACTGAGCAGTATAGTAGAAGGTGCAAGGCATGCTTGCCTATATACCTTGCTCCTGCATTGCTACTGAGTCTGTTAAAAGAGAACCTACAAGCAATTCCTGTATCTAACATTTCTCATCATGACACTTTGTTCCAGTTGTTTAAACTTTAAAGGAAACTTTACCACTCAGACAAAGTTTCCTGTGCCAAATGTTTTTGGCAGGGGTTAGACATGTGCTGTCCCCATCCCCCCCAAAATTCCTCTAAATACAGCCAAGGTAATAGTCTCTGAAAAATCACAATTCACCCAAATTTCTATCTGCACTGGGTGTGATCAGTTCTGGGACTGTTCCTGAAATTATTCTTATGGAGGACTTCAATCATCCTGACATCTGCTGAGAGGGCAACACAACAATACAGAGGCAATCTAGGAAGTTTTTTGGAGAGTGCTGGAGACAACTTCCTGTCCAAGTGTTGGAGAGACCAACTAGGGGCCATGCTTTTCTTGCCCTGCTGCTCACAAACAGGGAAGAATTGGTGGAAGATGGATGGCAACTTGGGCAGCAGTGACCATGAGATGACTGAGTTCAGGATCCTGAGGAAAGGAAGGATGGAGAGTAGCAGAGTAAGGACCCTGGACTTGAGAAAAGCAGACTGACTCACTTAGGGAACTCATGGGCAGGATCCCCTGGGAAGCCGGTCAGAGGGGGAGAGGAGTCCAGGAGAGCTGGCTGTACTTGAAAGAAGCCTTACTGAGAGTGCAGGATCAAACCACCTGGATGGGCAGGGAGACTATCAAGTGTGGCAGAAGACCAGCTTGGCTTAGCAGGGAACTCTTCAGTAAACTAAGTCACAGAAAGGAAGCTTATAAGAGACGGAAACTTGGATAAATACTTAGGGAAGAGTATAAGAACATTGTTCAGGGATGCAGGGATGAAGTCAGGAAGGCCATTGTGCAATTGGAGTTGCATCAAGCAAGGGACATGAAGGGAAACAAGAAGGGTTTCTACAAGTATGTCAGTAGCAAAAGGAGGATATGGGCAAGTGTGAGTTCCTTCCTGAATGGGGGAGGCAACCTTGCAACAGAGGATGCAGAAAAGGCTGAAGTACTTAATGCCTTTTTTGCCTCTGTCTTCACTGACAAGGTCAGCTCTCAGACTACTGCACCGGGCAGTACAATCTGGGGAGGAGGTGAGCAACCTTCAGTGGTGAAAGAACAGGTTAGAGACTACTTAGAAAAGCTGGATGTATACAAGTCCATGGGGCTGGACGGGATGCACCCGAGGGCGCTGAGGGAGCTGGCTGATGTGATCACAGAGCCATTGGCCATCATCTTTGAAAACTCATAGTGATCCTGGGCTGCATTGGTAGGTGTGTTGCCGGTAGGTCAAGGGAAGTGATTCTTCCCTTCTATTCAGCACTGGTGAGGCCACATCTGGAGTCCTGTGTCCAGTTGTGGGCCCCCCACTGCAGAAAGGATGTGGACAAATTGGAGAGAGTCCAGCAGAGGGCAACAAAAATGGTGAGGTGGCTGGGGCTCATGACTTGTGAGGAGAGGCTTAGGCAATTGGGCTTTAGTCTAGAGAAGAAGAGACTGAGGGAGGGCTTAATAGCAGCCTTCAACTACCTGAAGGGGGACTCCAAAGGGGATGGAGCTGGACTGTCCCCAGTGGGGGCAGATGACAGAACAAGGAGCAACGGGCTCAAGCTGCAGCAAGGGAAGTTTAGGTTGGATATTAGGAAAAACGTTCTCATGAGGAGGGTGGTGAAGCACTGGAACAGGTTACCCAGAGGTGTGGTGGAGTCTCCATATTGGAGGGTTTTTAAGACTAGGCTAGATAAAGCCTTGTTGAGATGATCTATTTGGGGTGGGTCCTGCTTTGAGCAGGGGGTTGGACATGATGACCTCCTGAGGTCCCTTCCAGCCCTCATTTTCTCTGATTCTATGACTAACTCAGAGTGGGGCTTTTCTATACTTTGTAAGAAGCAGGTGTCAGGAAGAATGGAACTGAGCAAATCTTGCTCACATGAGTCAACTGACATGCTCCGGAGCTGGAAGTTTCTCTTAAGGCTCTTCTGGGCTCACCCCAGCACCTGCTCTTAACCACAAACCCTGCAGAGATGAAGAAATGGCACTGAGGATGGTGAATTTCCAGCTCTGGCATGAGTCAGTAGACTGAAATGAGCAGGGCATGCTCAGCTCCATCCTGCCTGAGTCCTACTACTGATGCAGTGTAGAGGAGTCCCACCCCTCCTGCACTCTTAGTGCTCCTGGAACTGGCCCTTAGGTAGCATTAAAGGGAAAGGGGGAAACCCTGACAAGGGGAAATCTGAGTTCACTGAACAGGAGAACAGGAGCACAAGAGGAGCAGGGCAGCAGGAAGGAAAAGGGCAGAGCCAGAGGGAGGGAACAGAACAGGAGGTTCAGAACCAGGCTAGATTTCATAGACTTTCATAGATTTCATAGACATTTGGGCTGGAAGGGACCCCGGAGGATCATCGAGTCCAGCCCCCTGCCCAGAGGCAGGAAGTCAGCAGGGATCATAGGATCCCAGCAAGATAAACATCCAAAAGGTGTCTTGACGGCGTTCAAAGTAGGTGCTTGAACCACCTCTGGTGGCAGTCTATTCCAAACCTTGGGGGCTTGGACAGTAAAGTTCTTCCTTATGTCCAGCCTGAAATGGTCGCAGAGGAGTTTGTGACCATTCGATCTTGTCATCCCTTGGGGCGCTCTGGTGAACAGACATTCCCCAAGATCGTGGTGAACACCCCTAATAAACTTATAGGTGGCCACCAGATCACCCCTGAGCCTGCACTTTTCCAGGCTGAAGAGTCCCATGGCTCTCAGCCTCTCATCATAAGGTCTGTTTTCCTGACCTCTGATCATGCGCGTGGCTCTCGTCTGGACTCTCTCAAGCTTCTCCACATGCTTTTTGAATTGTGGAGCCCAAAACTGGACGCAGTACTCCAGCTGCGGCCTCACCAAGGCCGAATACAAGGGGAGAATGACGTCCCAGGATTTGCTTGAGAAACAAAGATGTAGTCTTTCTGGACTTTAGGAAGGCCTTTGACACTGTCTCTCACCCCATTCTCATTAAAAAACTAGGGGACTGTGGCGTCGACACCTACACAGTCAAATGGGTCGCTAACTGGCTGGAGGGCCGCACCCAGAGAGTGGTGGTGGACGGATCATTTTCGACCTGGAGGGCTGTGGGCAGTGGGGTCCCCCAGGGCACAGTCCTCGGGCCCACACTGTTCAACATCTTCATCAGCAACTTGGACACAGGGGTAAAAAGCACCCTGTTCAAATTCACAGACGACACTAAGATGTGGGGAGAAGTGGCCACGCTAAAAGGAAGGAACAGGCTGCAATCGGACCTGGACAGGTTACAGGGGTGGGCGGATGAGAACAGGATGGGTTTCAACACTGACAAGTGCAGGGTGCTGCACCTGGGGAGGAAGAACCAGCAGCAGACCTACAGGTGGGGAACTCCCTTCTCGTCAGCACAGAGGCAGAAAAGGATCTTGGAGTCATTATTGATGCCAAAATGAACATGGGCCGACAGTGTGGGGACACAGCCAGGAAGGGCAACCGCACCTTGTCGTGCATCCACAGATGCATCTCG
>NW_005841874.1:207621-213051 GCF_000455745.1 Alligator sinensis
GAGGCCACAGTTGGCCAGTTTTGCCAAGAGGTGATCATGAGATACCAGATCAAAGGCTTTTTTAAAATCAAGATATATGACATCAATCTCTTCCCCCTTGTACAGATGATAGGTCACCTGGTCATAAAAGGAAATGAGATTGGTCAAGCAAGACCTACCTGCAACAAACCCATGCTGGGTATCCCTCAGGATATTGCCATCAGCTAGCCTGTATAGGATGACCTCTTTGATAATCTTTTCCAAGACCTTTCCCAGGATAGAGGTCAGGCTGATGGGCCTGTAGTTTGCCGGATCCACTTTCCTCCCTCTTTTGAAGATAGGCACCACATTGGCCTTCTTCCAATTGTCGGGCACTACACCAACGCGCCAGGAGTTCTCAAAGATCCGTGCCAGGGGCTGAGCTATGATGCTCGCCAGCTCCTTGAGTACCCTGGGGTGTAAACTGTCAGGGCCGGCTGACTTGAAGGTATCCAGCCTGTCAAGGTGTTTCTTCACGAGGTCAGCTTTGATGGTGGTAAGGGATCTCCCTCACCCGGGCCTCCCTGTCCTGCAGTGGGCAGGGTTGTCTCACGAGACTGGTGAAAAACCGTCGCAAAGTACCCATTTAGCAAGTTTGCTTATTCCTGGGCATCGGTTGTCAGTTGTCCCATCTGGTTTAGCAGGGGTCCAATGTTGCCCTTGCTTTTCCTTCGGTTCCCCACATATCTAAAAAAGGACTTTTTATTGTCCTTGATATTTGTAGCTAGCTGGAGTTCCATCCATCGCAGCCTTGGCTTTCCTGGTTCCGGACCAGAGCAGAGTATTCCTCCTTGGTGGTGGTTCCAGTCCTCCATCCTTTGTAGGTCTTCCTTTTAAGACGCAGGAGGTCTGCCAGTTCCCTGGAGAGCCAAGGGGGCTGCTGTGCCCTTTTGCTGCCTTTCCTCCGAGGCGGGATAGACTTTGCTTGCGCATCCAGGATCGCTCCCTTGAGGAGCAACCACTTGTCCTGAACTCCCCTCCCCTTTGGGTTGTGGCCCTTTAGGGCCTCCCTGACAAGCTTCCTGAGCTTGTCAAAGTCAGCTTTCCTGAAGTCGAAGACTTCTGTATTGCTGACTGACTTGCCAGCTTTATGGCGAAACCGTCCTCTCCTAAAATGGGACAGGAATCAGGGATACCTGGTTTTCAATTTACCTTTTCTTCAGATGGCTGTGAAACCACTAGCAGTTGCACGTGGCTGCTCCACAGCGAAGACTACAGCCACCAAAGTCTCTACTATGGATCTTAAGGTCCTGACCCTGGTGGTGAGCCATGATGGGCTTACCCATGATGGGGGTAAGCTCAAGCACTCAACAGTTAGGAAGTGTGCAGTTGTATTTGGGCCCTCTGGCGTGTATGCGGTCTGATACAGTCTTTTGTGATCATATACTATGTTTGTCATAGAACCAGGCCTCATTCAGTGTCATTTAGTTGTCACTGCTTTTACCTGTGGAGAACGGCAAGAAGGCTTCTCTGCTCACAAAGTTTCCATCCTTGTCCAGGAAGTGGTTTGGGTTGAACTCTTCAGGCGTCTCCCATTGCCCAGGGTCCGTAAGAACAGAGTCAATATTTGATAAAATGATCGTGTTCTGCAAAGAAACAGCCATTGCGTCAGTTCTGTTCAGGATTTCTATTCGTTAGATCAGTCAGTGAAGACAGAAACAGAGAGCTTTGAGTCATAATTTACTGCATCATAGAGACATTCACAGGTAGATCTCATTGAAATTCTTCATCTAAAACTTTTTTTTACGCTAAATAAGACCTTGCTCTGAAACTACACACTTTTGCAAAGTTTTCACTTTTTCTACTTTTCAGATTTCATTAGCAAAATTGAAAAATCTGAAATGTCATGGTTTTTGTTTTTCCTTTTCCTCTCTCTTTTTTTCTTGTGTATTTTTTGTGGGACCAGAGATAAAGAAACTCCTTTTCCTTTTTGCTTTTCTACAATTTTGGTCAAGTTGAAAAACTTTTAATGTTATAGACAAGCAAAAGATAAAAAATAAAAAAAGAAGAATATGGAAAACAAGAAAGAAAGAATTTCCATGTATCATTTATTGTACCACAGTCCATAAGAAAAGCAAAAAAGGTAGAAAAGGGGAAAATAAAGATTCTAATTTTTTCTTAGGAAAACAAACAAAAAAAAGTCATTCTGATTAGAAAGCAGTGGCATGAAAACAACTTTGAAATGTCACATTTCACAGTGATTTTTCCCTGTTCTGATCAGCTCTAGTGACAGGATGAGAAACACGTCTCACTAGGAACAGATCAAAACATAGTGGGAATAAATGGGGTATTTTCTACAGCTGTTCTCAGACCTCCTATTGCCACAGTCCAAAATGCAGAACTTTTAACATGTATGACATAGAGCTCATCTATAATAATAATAGGCTTATTCTGTCTGTCCAGAGCACTCTGATTGGTTGTCTTGGCAGCCAATCACAATGCTTACTGAAACGACCAATCAGAGTGCTCCGGACAGACTGCAGTCTCCACCAAAGGGAAAAAAAAAAGTGGTGAGGAGCCCGATCCTTTTTCTTTTTCCTGGAGCCTGCTTGCTTTTCCCATGGCTGGGGAGCGAGCTGCTGGTGGGCCCTGAACTGTGGAGGGCTCCACAGTTCCCACCACAGTGGCAGCACCCACCGGGACCACCCAGGTAGGGTGCCAGTGAGTGTATGCTGCCCGGGGGGTGCCGCCAATGCAGAGGGCACCACTGGGGTCTCCCACAGCTCAGGGCCCATGGGTAACTTGCTCCTCAGCCACAGGAGATACCGGCAGGCTCTGGGGCTAGGGACAGACATTCAAAAAGCCCAAGCCTGAATTGGTTCAATCTTTGCAGGTTAATCTAACCTGGCTAGGCTAAACTGGTTTGTAATTATACTGACATCCCCCCTGGACTGAGGAAATGCTGGCAGATGCCTGCAGTGGCTCAGGCTAGAAGCCGGGGGTGCTACAGCAGCCCTCCTTTCCCTTCTATAGTGCTGGGGGTGGGGTTGCCAGGCCCTAGCAGGATGCTCTGATTAGGGAGGGGTTCCTCTCCCCCCTCGCTGTTGATAACAGAGCACTGAGTTACACAGCAGGGAGTTACACCGGGAGTTGTTAGCATTTATCGGCTCATCAAACAAACAACAGCCTTCAAGCTCTTAAACAACTTTTTCCAAGGAAGGAACGGAGGGACATTACAAGCTACCTGTTGATTAGCTCCAAAAACCCTGAGCCGACACTGTCCTGTCTGCCTTTGTCTCATCTCCCACATCACCGTAGCCAGCGTGTGGTATGCCCACTAATGCTGAGAGGTGTCTGTGTAAGGCAGAGGGTAGTGGGGATTGCTGCTTAAGCAGGGAGTGGTGAGGGGGAGAAAGGGAGCAGGAGGAAGCCAGGCAGACCCCGCTGTGTCTGCAGTCTTTGCTGGAGCTGCAGCTGGGGAGCAGAGGGAAAGGGTCAGCCCTGCTGGGCTGGAGAAGAGAGCAGAGCCCAGCCAAAGATTGCAAAGTATCTGGGATGCTGGAGGACTCTGATTTAACTTAAATCAGGAGGGGGTCTGGGACAGAAATTGCATAAACTGGTTTGACCAAAATCAATTAAATCTGATACTACATTCAACCAGGTTTATCTCAAACCAGTTTCAGCCATTTTCAAACTGGTTTATGTGCACTGAACATCTGTTCTGTTACAGGTTGAAACCAGTTTCTGATCACTTAAACCAGTTTGTGTGTAATGCCTGTCCCTAGCCCAGGAGGAAAAAAAAAAAGATCAGGTCCCTCACCGCTTTTTTTTCCCCCTCCACGGAGCCTGCCCCTGTGAGCTGCCGCCGGTCACGCAGCCCCTGAACTGTGAGGGAGCCCCAGGGCTGTCTGGGCAGGTGCAGCCCCAGCTCACAGACAGCACCCACCAGATCCAATGGTGCATGGGGTGCTGGAAGCGCGGGTGTGCTCAGGGAAGCTCAGGCTTGGTGGCCTTCCAGCACCCTGTGCACTTTCCCTGCTGCCTTCCCACCACTTGGGACCTCCTGGGAATGGGCTGGCTGCCTCAGGAAGGCAGCAGAACAGTGGCGAAGACAGTGGCTTTCAAGGGTAAGAAGTTTTGATTCTGTTACAGTATTTGGTGAAAGGATAACTAAAAATTCTGTATTTCAAGAAACACTCTTGCAATAAAAAATTAATCACAATGTTTTGTGGCTTTCAGCTAGTTTATAATATTGTGCTACAAGGAGAATGGCTCTTGTTGGGCTCTGCCAACACTTGCAGGATACGAACATTCAGGTCCCCAAGTAAGAAAGCACTTCAGTGCATCCTTATTCAGGAACTTTTACACATATGTTTAACCTTGAACATGTACCTAAGGGATATAATAATCAGATCCCTTTCAAGGGATACTGATATAAACCTATAATGCAAACATTATGTCTGCATGATGCTTTCACAATACAAGTGGAGCAAAAACACCCCCATTTCAACCCTACTTCAATCCAGGTCAATGTTAGGGTGATCTGGCTAACTGCTACTGCTAGAGGCTCATGCAGAGGTAACCTTCTGATCCACACGCTGTGCACTTCTAAGAGACAGCTACCCCACCCCTTTTAAAGCAGCTTTGAGGTTCTTCAGTGCTCTCTTCTGAATATGGATGCTTACCTCAATCAGGGCCATAGGGAGAAACTCAAAAAATTAATTTAGGAAAAACATCACAGTGCATTTGGGAATGAGTTGATGCAATTTCCTAGTACAAATAGGAATATTTGTATTAATATTGCTTTCTAATATTAGATGGAAGAGAAGCATATTAAAATAGGCCATGTCTCCGTACCTTTGGGACTGAAAACCCCAGCAGGTCCGTGTCTCTCACACTTGCCCTGGGAAGTGCAATTAAGACAACTCTACTGTAACGCAGAATCTCATGAACTACAGCATTTGTGTAGGGATGTTTCTTGCGATCTTCATAGCATATTGTGTGGGAGGGACCCAGCACAGCATCCAGTTCCTGCTGGACTTTTTCTGAGGAAAAACATTCACATTAAGTATATCATGTATTCTGCATCCTGTATATTTATCACTTATCCTCTTTAGTTCCCTCTGATTTATTATAGTGATAAGAATGAAATATAAACATACGTGGCAGGGCCCAGATTGGATGCCAGGTGCCCCAGCAGAAACCTGCCTGTGTTCTGTGGCGAGTTCCCAGAAACCGTTTTTGCAAAACATTTTATTGAGACAAAACAGCATTTTCCAGCAAAGACTGGTTTCAGCAAAGAATTCTCTAGTACCTCTTATCCTAATAGCTATGTTAGATATATGCTGTAAGCTTCCTGGGATCCCATCCTTCTGTAGGGCTGTACACAGAGGAGCTCTCAATAAATAATTAAACTTATTCCCAGGAATTGACATTTCTGAATCAGAAGACCACCTTGGGCTGCGGCTCATC
>NW_005841874.1:213082-215079 GCF_000455745.1 Alligator sinensis
CAGCAGCGACTGCAAAGCTATCTGAGACCTTGTTTCATGTTTTAAAAGGATGCAGAAGGACCTCCCTTTCTACACAAATACTACCCATGGCTTGTGCCTGGACCCCATCTCACCTTGGATATCAGGGTAAACCAGCATATATAGCAGTGCCCAACGCAGGGTGGTGGTTGTAGTTTCTATACCTGCCACAAAGAGATCAAAAATAGACTGAACCAAGTTGTCTTCCTCATATGATGACTTGGGGTCTTCTTTAGCCTGTGGATGATAATCAGAAAGATGGTGTTTGAACACAAGAGGCAGGGCTGTGTAACAGCATGACTTCATTGCTGGAGTGTGCACTACATTCCCATTCCAAAACAAAAATCCCCTCTACAAAAATCAGGGCACAAAGCTTCTTGAAGATTTTCTCTAGCAAATATGGAATGCTTGCACTACTCTTCTTCATGTGATCTTATATTTTGTACTTCTGAAACTGTAAAATTGGTAAAACTATTTCCTATCTAACCTGCCTTAAAATGCTACAGTAGCACTCACCCCTCGTCATAGATCACCATGTGCCTATCATCATGCACATAGCCAATCTCTTTCTACACCTCTTTGTGTTATTATCTTGTTCTCCTGACCCAGCAGTGGCCCAGCAATGTCCATTTGTTTGTTTTTATATTTCATCAGTCGAGTCATTCCAGCTCAGAGATCCCAGGGATGTAACAGGACCTCGTAGGAGGTACATTCCTTGTATAGATATTCAGTTTCTCCTGGGAGAGTTCCTTATTTCCCAGGAGAAACAAGAAGTGTACAGATGTTCAGGCTTTTTCTTCCCAAGTAAAAATGGCTGCTCCACTAGAAACATAACCTGAGAGCAACCAGGGTTAAATTACTTCTGAGAGAGTTTCTCCTGGAGAGAAAATGTCTGTACAAGATATGGCTTCTCTCAGAAGAGAATATAGCCCTCCACGTGCATCCCAGAACCTTCTTCTCCCCTTCCAGTTGACAGTGTGTCGCTTGCTGGATTCTGCTGCTCCAGCAGGGTATAGAACATGCCCTCATCACAATCCCCATTTCATGCTGCAGGGAAACACAGGCTGACCATGGGCAGTCTGATTCAGCCAACTAGTACTGTCCTACGCAGTTCTGCAGTCTGTTGCCAGGCAGACCAATGGAGCCTGCTGATGTGTGCACAGGGCTCTGGCTGCTGCATAGTGTGAGCAGTGCAAGCTCTCCCCTCTTCAGGTACTCAGCATTCAAATGTCTATACACATGGCTCTGGGTAAGTTTCTCTATCAGGAGAACAAACCTGTGAGAATTCTCCCAGATTATTTGAATGTGTGTAGGTAGCCATAGCCACATACTGCGCACATACTCACTTTGGCCATCTGAGCCAGGTAGAAGTCAATGAAACTCTCAGGTTCATCTGTTCTGTCACACTTCTCACAGCTTCTGATCTCCTCTCTTATTATAGAACGCACAAATGCAATGCCTTGGACTGTCTTCTTGTGGGGTCCAGGGATGTAGTCCATAAGCCAGGGAACATACTCATGCAGCTGTAGAAGAGACACACGATAAAACGATAAAGAGTTTGAAAGATAAGTCATATGAGGAAAGGCTGAAGGAGCTAGACGTGTTCAGCCGCTGAAAAGGTGCATAAGAGGGGATACGATGACAGTCTTCAAATATCTAAAGGGCTGCCATAAAGAAGAGAGAAAGCACCTTTTCTCTCCTGCTGCAGACTGCAGAATGCAGACCAGTGGTTTGACCTTGCAGCAAAGCATGTTTAGACTGGATATGCAAAAAAACTTCTTCACTGTTAGAACAATGAGGCAGTTAAACAGACTGCCTAGGAAAGTTGTGGCCTCTCCACCTTTGGAGGTGTTCAATAAAAGGTTGGGCAGGCATTGGTCAGGGATGATCTAGGCATAGCTATCCCTATATTCTACTATGGGTATTTCCCATGCTTCTGGGATTTCCTGGTTGCTGCATGGGGCATGACTGGGGTGTGG
>NW_005841874.1:215110-239547 GCF_000455745.1 Alligator sinensis
TTCCTGCTGGGACTTAAATCCAGAGTTCCTGGCTAGAGGGTCTTACTACCTCTACTCAGAGTTAGACCGATCACATTTGGGGTCAAGAAAGAATTTTACTCCATGCTCAGATTGGTATGGAATGGGGGTTTTGTCCTCTGTGGTAGGGGCATGGCATGAAGTCTCAAGCACAAATACCAATCTTTGCAGCAGCAGGACATTGGCTGCTATGGTTCCCCTGCCTTACCTGTGGCGGGTCAGTTTTTTATGGCCTGTGGTTTTGTTTGGGGTTGACTGTGTAGTTTTGCTAAGAGATTAGACAATGGATTTGTACAAGATGGTTTGGGTAGGGTTAATCCTGCCTCAGCCACAGCATTGGACTAGATGCCCTCTGGAGGTCGCTTCAAGCCCAACTTCTTTATGATTCTCTGATTTTATGGTGGTGCCACAAGATATTTGACATTGTCAAGGGGATTACCAATGCCAAAACAGGCAGGTTGATGGTGGACTCAGTGATTTAAGTACTCCAGCAAGTGCATTTTCAGTACCTTATGGAAGAATAATGTTGGAAAGAAGTCATTTATGGAACAGCAATCCAGGGGCATATGGTTTTGATCCCTAAGTGTAAAACTGAAACATCAGAGAATTGTAGAATATTACTTTAGTATTAATTACCCATAGATCTAAAGCCTTTCTTATTCCCCTTCCTCCATGTGGCAGTATTATGTCCTTTTTGTGGCCAGTGTTCATGCTGTTGACTTTTCAGATGAGATGCATGGAAAATAGAATGGGAAGCAACACTTCGTGAATTCTGTCGTAAGGTAGATGTGACATGTTTGGTGTTATTGTTACCCTGTGTTCATCTGTAGCCCTGTTCCTTCCTAGGCTGAATTCATAAATATAGGGTCGGAAGGGACCTTGCAGATCTTCTAGTCCAACCCCCTGCCCTGGCAGGAGAGAAAACTGGGCTCAAATGACCCCAGCCAGATAATCATCAAGCCTCCTCTTAAAGACCCCCAAGGTAGGAGCCAGCTTCCCTTGGAAGTTGGTTCCAGATCCTAGCTGCCAACATTAAATACTTAATTTGCTCGCATCTAGATACTGCAGACTCCCTTCTGAGTGGCTGCTTCATTTTGACATAAAAAGAAAAGGGATAGATTTTTTTAATTAGTGAGGTCTTTCTTTGGCTGGTACCCACCAGAGATACACCGTTACTCCATCTGTATCTTAAAAAGAAGGGGGAAAAAGAGAGTGGTGCTCAGCATACACACTCTCCCTCTTTCCTTCCTGCATTAACAAGACAATGTCATTTATAAATATACATGACCATCAGCCATGCCTTCAGCTTCCCAGCATCATGTCTTCCAGCTCTGTCATCTCAACAGGCATTTTTTTAGGTAAAAGTCTTCAGACAGGTTACAGTGCTACCCAATCGCAGTCCTAACTCACATTCTCCATCTCCCCTCTACAGACCAAGGATAACCCCACATCTACGTTTAAAGAGACCAACATGATCCAAGTGATTTCTGACCTCTTCATAGCAGGTTCAGACACCACCACAATCTCTTTATTGTGGTCTATCCTCTACATGATGGCACACCCAGAAATACAAGGTGAGAGGGACATGCAGCTGCACTTATTCCAGTAACTGAAGTCAAAGGAATCCAACAAAATGTGGGCAACTTCACCAACTATATAAACTATCAAACTTTTATTGAGTGAGCCCAGATCTTAACTTGCAGCTAGTGACCTGCAAAACTAGAGCTGTCCATGGTCTCAGTAATGACAGATTTAAGTATAAGGCATGGCACTTCATTCCTGTGAATTTCTAGTGAATTTCTGTGCATAAAATATTGGTAACAGGTGCTACATTTTCCTTATCAGTAAGAAGTAGACATGGGCTAGGTGCTCCCAGACCCATCTGCTGAAATACAGATAAAAGTTTTCAGAGCCACTTCTCATATTCTTAAACACAAACACTATAATCAGAAAATACTGTACCTGACCCTGTACAAAACTAGCTGAAGTACCTCTGAAAAGCACAGCCCTGAGTTGTGCACAGACTTTCCTTGTTAGGAAACCAAACATATCACATCTACATAATGAAAAGCACATACTTGATGATCTGTAAATATGTAATCCACTTACATAGCTTCCCTACTGCTTCTTTATTTTAATAAACTTATTCAAAGTATTTCATTTTCATCATTACATTATCTCTGTCCCCTAATAACTGACATGTAACATCCAGTGTCATCTCTTTACTTGTTATTCTTTTCCCCTATATAGATTCCACAATGTCTTTCCTGCTATGAGAATCACCCCAGCCATTTCAGTTACACACTAGCTCAAAAGTCCAAGTTTCACTTGCACAGGTGACAAACATTTTCCCCCCTCCTGCTCCCCGACCCCAATAAACATATTTAATATAAATGTCAACCCTGCTGTAGCAGCAAAGCAAGGAGACCCTCTACACCTGTTCTCAACACCTCAGTCTTCTGTGTGCTTGTGAGTAGCCACCAGAGCAACCTCAAAGTGTTGTCACTGGCATCTCTCTGGCTGTGGAGTGTGCGAGCAGCAGCAGGTGAGCAGGGCCTGCTTTGGAACCTGTTTGCTGGGACATGCTATTGCCATGGTATAGACCAGGTGTGGGCAATTTTTTCGGGTGGAGGGCTGCTTAACAAGTTTTGGCAAGGCCTCGAGGGCCTCAAGGGTAGCCCTGCCCCCTGGCAGGTGCCCCACCCCCTGTTCACCATCTTGTAACCAGAAGTCCTGCCCCCTAACCCCTGACCTTTGCCTCTGGGAGTTTCTCCCCTTCCCCAGGAAGTACTCCTTTTGGGGTGGGGGGCAGTTTGCTTGTATACTGTGTGTGGAGGGGTGGGGGTGTGTGGTTGAGGGAATATGTGGCTGGGGGGATGTGTGGGGTGTGGGTATGGTGCAGGTGCAGTGTATGGAGGCATAGGAAGGGTGTGCATGTGAGAGGTGGGGTATGTGTGGAAGTGGGATATGTGTGGGTATGGCTGAGGTGTGGGGTGTGTGGGACTTCTCTGTGTGTGGGTATGGTGCAGGTGGGGTCTGCTAGGGGTATCACAAGGTGTATGGGGTGTGTGGAACTGCTGGATGTGTGTGGGTATAATGAGGGGGTTTGGATGCATGTGTGGTGAGGTGTAGGTTTGTGTGTGGGATGTGGGTATAGGTGTGGGTGTGGTATGTGTAGGGGGTGTGAGGGTGTCTGTGTGTGTGTGTGGGGTGAGGTATGGTGGGGGTCAGGAGGAGATGCTGGAGGCTGGGGGAGCCCAGCACTTCCCTGGGCAGGGGCAGCAGCAGGAGCCTTGCTCAGAAGCTGTGCCTGGTTTGCGGAGGCTGGGAGTGCAGCACCCTCTGCCTCGGGCGGGACTCAGCCCCAGGCAGAGCGTAGCAGGGGCAGCTGCAGGTGGGGCTGGATACAGCTAATTGGTGGGTGCTGCCTGTGGGCCGGATCCAATTAGCTGGCAAGCTGGATTCGGCCTGTGGGCCATATTTTGCCCACCCAGATATAGACATACCTTCAGCCACTATATAGATCCTCTCCTGATTCCACAGCATAACTGTTTACTCCCACCACCTTCCGACATCCACCAGAAGGAACAGCCAGTAACAGGGAGATCATTTCAGGATCTACATACCTAAAGCCCCGTCATCCTAAAATATACTCAACACTGGAATTGTCACAATACCCCAAACCCACTGTTTTAAAGGATAAACATTATTAATATACAATACCTAAGCCAAGACCATCAAAGCACAGGATCCAGAGAATCACAGAGAATCACAGAGGGCTGGAAGGGGCCTCCAGAGGTCTGGTCCAAGCTCCTGCCCAAGGGGCTCAGACACAGACAGTTCATGGTTGATTATAACCACAGCCGGAGGTGAGAAGGAGCTCATCTGCAGCCCTGCAGAGCCAGCAGGCCTCCCTGGGGCGGGCACCTCTGGGCCGGTGCTACCTTCTGTTACTTCCTGTTGTGGTTCTTTTGACTTGAAGGGCATGTTTGTTGCGAGGAGTGGGAAGATTTTGTGCATTTATGGGGACAGTCACCGCCCCGTTGTGGGAGATGGCAGTGTAGGCTTGGAAGGGACATCAGGTAGAGGTGGGAGGGGGCTTTCCCACTTGAAAGGCAGGGAGTGCGAGTGGGTGGGCAGAGGGGGCAGGGTGGGAAGAGGGTTTCTGTCTGTACAGGACCCAAATGTAAACGGGGACTGGGAAGCACTGTTGGACGGGGTGGAGAGGGGGACACTGGTTTGTGAGAGGCAGGGAAGTGGGGCTGGGGGTGGTCTTTAAGGTTCTGGGGCAGGGGCGGTTTGGGGAGTCTGTTTTGTTTTATCCTATTATTTTTGGTTTTTGTCTGGTTTTGTGAATTGCTCTGTCTAAGCAGCCCCGAATCTTCTTTGGGGATAAAAAAATCTAATAATCAAACAGACAAACATCCTGCTTCTGTTGTGAACTGTTACCACTGTCAAAGTGATGCTCACACCCTCAGGCCCAGAAGGCTCCATTATGTATTTTAGTACTTCTGGCTACTGTAGTGGTCCCTTAAATTATAACACTCACAGCCCAACCTCTCAGCAACATTCACTATCCATTCTAAGAAAGTAAAACAGATGTTTTCCTTACGAAATAAAAGGAACTGTTCCCATATGCAATAATGTCAGCAATAATTTCAATTAGCTTGTGGAAGTGTTTATCCTCTAGGGAGAAGCGATGTCCAAAAGCCACAGCACAGATCACGTTTGCGACAGTATAGCCAAGGACCAGAGAAGGGTCCAGAGATCTTCCTGCAAACACAGTGAGCATTTACTATTAATGCGTTTTCTTACTACCTCTCCCTCTAGCGGGGCAGGAGAGATTAAACACTGTGGCAATGTCCCTCTATGCCACTGGGGTCTTGGAGGGAAACTACAAATCACTGACAAAAACCCCCCCAAACTTCAGTCAGCTGAAGGGCAGCTTGCTCAGTGAGGAGAAGCAGCAGCAATAGTAACACTCTGCTCTTCCGGTCTCTGCATCAGTACATCTTATGTTTGAGAATTTAGAGAAGAAAATCCTAACCCTAGTGAGGTAGCTGTGGTCTTGTCTTCAGCAGCTGTGAATACCCTAACCATTAAGGCAACCCATCTCTTTTTCCCCCAGTTACGACCCATCTACCACAACAACTAAACAGTTGTTCAGTACAGTACACCAGGGCTGGGGGTGCTGGCATGCGACCCCCAGGCGTTGCACCCTGAGAGCCACAGGCTGTGGGGACGGGTGCCTGAGATTCCCCCTCCCACGCCACTGTGGAGGCAGCGTTGGTGACACATGGCCCCATCAGCCCCTCCCCACCACACAGCAGTGGGAGAGGCAGCTGCCGGGGCCCGTAGACAGCACGTTAGCTGTCTGCAAGCTGCACGTGGCCCACGGGCTGCCCCTTGGCTAGCCCTGCCATGCACAATCATCCAGTCCAAACAACCTTCCCTCTCTCCCTAAAGGAGAGTCTAGCATATATCTGAACTTGGTTGCAAAGGTGGGGGGGGGGGGGCAGGAACACTGTCCTTCAAGCTGTGCAGTAGTCTGGTAGTAGAGAATTCACTAAATTTTCTAGGACCTCCAAACCCTGAGGTTTTCTGTGTAGCTCTTCTGAAAGAAAATCCTCAACAAGGTATTAAAATACTGGCTCTAGAGTATTAAGATGCAATGCTCAGCTCTGCCCATTGTCTTGTATTTCATTCCATGTAATCTATGAAAAACCCCAGAACTCGGGATGGTCCATTGTGGAGCAGGAGGCAGTGCCGCTCTCACCGTGCCACAGCCTGGTTCACATGGTGGGAACACGCGAGGAATCAAAAAGCACCTTAGCAGGGACGAACCTTTCATATTGCCGAAGTGCTCCACCAAGTGGCTGGCCTCCTCCTGTATTCGGTGCTCCTTCCCCGTTCCTAGTTTTCGCAGGATCATGAAGCAAAAGCGTCTCTGCTGCTTCCAGACATGACCATTAGAGAACATAATACCTGTGGTCATGGAGAATAACGTACATGCCATGCTGATACTTTTGTAAAAACTAAAGCATGCACACAAACGAGGGTTACACCTACAATACATTTTGTCTGTCATGAAAAAAAAGTCTACAAAGGTGGGGCTACAATGATTTCTTTTAACTGCCATCTTTCTTTGAAACTGAAAAGACATAACTTAAAATCACCCCAGAGAAATCCCCCATTAAGAAAGTTCCATGTCTTTAAAGCAGGGGTCTAAAATCTCAGGGCACTTGGGGCTACTCGTTGTATAGTAGCCTGGTTTTCTGACTGCACTGCCTCCACAGTCTGTGGGACTGTGGAATGACCTAGGGCAGGAGCTGGTAGTCACAGGGAGCACAGCCCCCCGGCACCCGACTTGCTACAGATCACAAGTACAAAGCAGAGGGGCAACTAGCACTTTTGGTGCCCTGGGCAGAGATGTTGTCAAGTATTGCAGAGCGGGGGTGCCAAGTGCCAGCGGATGCTGCTGGTGCCCTGCTCTACAGGATGCAAGTTCCCATCCAAGGGGCGAGGAAGGCCGCGCGGAGCAGCCGGGGGAAGTTTGCATGGGGAGTTCTCAAAGCTGATCACGAGTCGCGGCGCTGGGCTCCTGCAGGAGGAGCTCTTGGCACACGGAGGCACCTCCATTGCTGTGAGCTGCAGGGCTGGACTGGCAGGTTCAGGGCTGGGCGAGCTCCACCCCAGAGCCAGCAGCAACCCCCTTGCTGCCTCCTGCACTGCAACCTCTCTGCACCCAGGATCTGAGCAAAGAGGCAAGTCCCAGGGCAGCAGGAGGGAAAGGTGATTAAATAAAATGGATTATATTGAGCTACTGGGAAAATTATTTGTTACTATATTCATTTTAAACATGATCTTTATTGTAAGTATTAGATGAGTTTGCATATTTATGTGATTCATGGATATTATAAAATGGAATGAGTGGTTTTAAAATATTTTAAATTTTTTAGTACAACTGATTTTTTAAACAAATACTCTAGGAATCAAAATAAAATTATAGAACTCATTTAGAAAACAGTTACGCTTGGTTTAGGATTTTCCCAGCAGTTAGAATCATAGAAAATGAGGGTTGGAAGGGACCTCAGGAGATCATGTACTCCAACCCCCTGCTCAAAGCAGGACCAGCCCCAACTACATCATCCCCGCCAAGGCTTTATCTAGTCAGGTCTTTAAAACCTCCAAGGATGGAGACTCCACCACCTCCCTGGGTAACCTGTTCCAGTGTTTTACTACCCTTCTAATGAGGAAGTTTTTCCTAGTATCTAACCTCCCCAGGGCTGAATAGAGGCGAAGAATCACTTCCCTTGACCCACTGGCAACACCCCTACCAATGCAGCCCAGGATGCCGTCAGCCTTCTTGGCAACAAGGGCACACTGCTGGCTCCTGTCCAGCTTCTTGTCCACTGTCACCCCCACGTCCTTTTCTGCAGAGCTGCTGCCCAGCCCGTCACCCCCAGCCTGTCCCGGTGCAGGGGATTGTTCCCTCCTAAGTGCAGGACTTTGCACTTGTCCTTGTTGAACCTTTTGGACCAATCCTCCAATTTCTCTAGGTCACTCTGAATCCTAGCCCTACCCTCCAGCATATTTACTACTCCCCACAGCTTGGTGTCATCTGCAACCTTGCTGAGGATGCACTCCATCCCATCTTCCAGGTCGGTGATGGAGATATTGAACAAAATTGGCCCCAGAACCCATCCCTGGGGCACTCCAGTTAATATAGGCATCCAATTAGACATCAAGCCATTGATTACCACCCTTTGAGCCTGATGATCCAATTACTTTTCTATCCACCTTACAGTCCATTCATCCAACCCATACTTCCCTAGCTCACTTGAGAGGATGTAGAATAACCCTCATGTTGTGCTTGTTTGAATATTATTATTTGGTTTTCCAGGAGCATTCTACAGCTCTAATACAGGAAACTAGTACAGGAGCCAAATAAAACAATTAGGAGGGCAGTGGGGAGCAAGACAGTAACAGGAAATATTTGACAGGTCCCCCTTTTAGGGAAGCAGAGGGCAAATAAAGTCAACATATTGAACTGGAAGGACCTCCTGGATCCTACAGTCCATTCCTGTGCTATTACAGGCATAAAAACTTTCTGTTCCTAAGATGATTACTGTTCCCTGCACCATTTCCTTCACTAGCATTTGTCCCATTTTTCACTGAAATTGTACAAATTTTAAGACAATGATTCTCAACCAGAGCGCCAGGGCATCCTGAGGTACCGTGAGCTCCTTTGAAGGGTATTGCAGGTAGAGTGAGGAGATAAGCAGATAAGGGCAGGCTCAGGTTCTCCCTGCCAGGCCTCTCCCCACACCTACTGCCTGGCCCCTCTGCAAAGAGGGAAACACTGTAATAAAGACATTTCATTTTGAAATGGGGGTGCTGCTTAATCCACAGAAGTTATGGAGGGGTCTTGAGTCTAATGAAGGAGCCCTTGAGCTTAAAATGATTGGGACACATTAGTTCAGCCTATAGGGCTGGAAAACAGCAAAGGCAATTTCAGCCATTCCACATACTTCCTATGGAACAAAAATGTTACCGTTTCCATTTGTCAACACATCAAAGGCAGCAGTCTTAGGCCGTGCAGAAACATCCTCCGCATGGGTGGTCAGACCATCCTTCACTGCTTGGAATCCTTGCAGCACGACCACAGGGACATGCGCCAGCCACAAAGTGAAGATGCGGCCATGAGTTTTTGCCATCTGTAGAAAAGGCCAGTGCCAGAAAAGCCCAGGTAAAAACCATTGCACCACACAACCAAATGCTGGACCTACTTCCTACCCAGGGCAAGATGTCTCAGAGGTTGAGTCCTCACTTTATCCTCACCTGGGTTCTTGCATCATGTCAGCTTCTTTGAAACCAACTTCCTACAATAAGCCTCCATTTGTACCCGCACAAGATCAGCATCATCCTGAAACTCCATTGGGCCCATTATGGGCCATGAAAATGGTGTTTTACCTGAGACACCTGCTGTTTCCCTCTTTGATTGCTCAAGGCATCTGAGCTGGAGTATCCCTGTGCACTCTGAGTGGGACAGCTGAACAGATGGAGAGGAGCGGTACCCTTTAACAACCTCATAAAGAAGTAGGATATCGGCTGTGGTGGGTTCAGGTGTTATTTCTTGCATTTTGTCAGGATTGACGGCAGTTTTATGAAGAGTTTAGATTACGGATTGTATAGCATGCTTTGGAGAGAGATAATCCAGGGGTTGTACTAAACGACCTCTGGAGGTCCAGGCCTACTTCTCTAAGATTTCTATAATTTTTTTTTACCTCCTCCCTCCTAGTTCACTAACAGTAAACTCCCCCACAGAGAAACACAGTATGAAAGGGAAATTAATAGAGATAGGACCAAGGACAGCCCCTTTCCCTTGAGGCAGATGTCAGGGAGCAAGTAAACATGTGAGTCAGAACATGCATTTCTGTGTGAGTTCACATTCCCCAGTGCCTCTGAGGCTGAATTTTCAACCTGTGATTGTCACACACATTATGGAAGGCCGGGGAGACTTCAGCAATGAAAGGCAGACTGAAAAGCATTATTAAAAACATGTTTATTTCCTTGTTGCTGCCCTCTTAGATTTTGGGGCCCTGTTTCAGGATTTTTGAACTCTTGCAATTAGCAAAAGCATTTGAAAGGGTGGGGTAGGGGTAGAAACATCACAGGAGTCCAGGAGGAACATGGTGGGACAGAGGGGCAGGGGATGGGAGGTGGAAGAACAGGGTACATGGGATAGGAAGGAACAAGGCAAAGACACAGAGAGTCAGGCCTAACAAAGACTATTGTCCCATCTATGTGTTGAACTTTAATTGCTTAATATTTTCATAGCAGTGATTCTTAACCAGAGTGCCACAAGATCCTTTGAAGGGCACCACAGGAAATCAAAGGAGATAAGCAAGGTATGAGGATAAGCAGATAAGGGCAGGCTCAGGTGCTCCATGCCCACCACTCTCTGCCCCTAAGAAATTAGTTTTCAAAAGGGGATGCTGTTCAATTCAGAGAAGTTATAGAGGGGGCCTCAATTTGGAAGAGGGGTGCCTTGAGTCTAAAAAGGCTGAGAACCACTGTTTTATAGTCATAAATCTTAAAGGTCAAAATTATCACAAGTGCTGGTTACCTTGATTTCACAGGAGTTCAGCGCTCACTCAGGCATCTGAACACATGGCTGAATGATTACAGAAGCTCAGCGCACTGTCTGCTCTTTTAATAATCTGGATCTGTCTGTGGGTCCCCTCCATTCTCCTGCACTGTCCACCACATTCATTTTAACCTAGTTTTACTTTCTTCTACCCAAGACTTTGTGCAGCTCACAGAAGGTTGCTGTTGCAACTGGGCTCCCTCTTCTGTAGACTGTACACAAGCAACCAGTTTAAATTATAGAATAACTGGTGACAGATGAACAGATTAGGTGTTTCACCCTTCCCACATTGCAAGCACATGCACATATAGTCCTGAGCATTCTTTTAGTGGGAAATACCACAAAGCAGCAGTATGTCAAGGTCAAATCCAATATACTTGAAAAACTCCGCAGAATGAAAGTTGCTCTTTAAAAATTTATTCCTGTTTTTCATCAAAGGATTTCATCAGGATTTCATCATCCTGCTTGACTCCCACATCCACAAATTTTGGAATAAACTTTCTTGGAAATGCAGAAGTATCTAAGGCTACCAAAAATCACAATAGTTGTCTTGGTGAGCTTCTTAGTTCATTCATTAATAGTCTGCAAATACATACCTTTTTGAGGGTCTCATGATGAATTCTGAAGTTCATCTGAAAAAGGTTTCCTAAGACTGGGAATGGGACTGGTCCTGGAGGAAGTCGCCTGCGAGCCCACAGCACCTTCAGAAACTGCACAGACACAAGAGCTACAATGAGGGTGACAAGGACCTCACTTACTAACAGCATTTTACTTCAGCTTTACAAGGTGGCTGTGTCTGCTGCAAATGCATGGACTGGATCTTGCTGTGTTAAGGGCTTTCCAGAAAGTAGATTTTATAAACACTCTCTCAACTCCCTCCCCTCCCACGGCCTCACACCACTACTGCTCCCAGTGGGAGGATCGTACACATCACATGCACTGTGATGTAACAATGTCTCCATTGTCATCAGGGACAGATCTGTTGGAAGCCAAAGCTGTTACTTAACATTTAAGCTGCATTAAATGCTTCTTAGCATAGCAATGGATGATTTGGCAGAGAGAAAACAGAGATTAAAGAGAGGCAGATAAACTTGCAGCTGGAATGGGCTGGAAGAGTAGGCTTGGATCCCACGGGCAAGGGAAACATCTCCTTTGGTTTGTTTCTCCTGGGCATTGGGACACAGAGCTCCAGGCACGTTCTGGTAAACAAGCAGGTTGGGGCCACACGAATAGGCCCAACATCACCAATTGCACATCCCAATGGAAACAACCTGGCAAGGTCCCAAATACTGGCTAGCCCCTTTGGCCAAGAACTTCCTCCCTTGCTACATTCTCTTTTCCCAGCTCTCCGTTGGCCAATGCTCAAAGGGCGGCCAAAGGAAACGGTACAAAGACACACTCAAAGTTGCCCTCAAGCACGGCGGCATCGACACCAGCGGCTGGGATGAACAAGAAAAAAACAGTGACATTTAGGCACAGTGTATTGCAAAGTTTTTGCCCAGGGAAGATTTGTGTCTCTCTGAAAAGAAAATGTCCAGGTTTCTGTTACATTAGCTGTGGCTCAGGACACTGCTCAGCTTGGACAGGTAGGAGGTTTATAGGAAAGAGCCTGACAAGTCACAGAATCATAGAAAATGAAGGTTGGAAGGGACCTCAGGAGGTTACATCTAATCCAACCCTCTGCTCAAAGCAGGACCATCGTCAACTACATCATTTCAGCCAAGGCTTTTTCTAGCCAGGTCCTAAAAACTAGGGCTGTGCGAAGCTTCAATCCCTGATTTGATTCGGTGGAGATTCAGCCCAATTCGGTGACCGAATCTCCAAATCTGAATTGAATCAGAGGATCCTTTAATGTCTCCGAATTGAAGCAGAACCCTCCAAATCAATTCGAAGAGATTTGGAAAGATTCGGACCTAGGCACAGGTTTAAATGTTTTTTCTACATACCTCTAGGTACCAGGCAGCTCATGAATGTTGCAATGCTGGGGTGAACAGAGCGTCCCACAGAAGCGTGGGGGCTCCCCAGCATGATTGGCAGCAGACCCAGAAGTGGACTACAAGCACTTCTGGTCCACTTCCGGGTCCATCAGAGAGCGTGCTGGAGGGCCCCCCGCACTCCTATGGGACACTCCATGCGCCCCAGCACTGCAGCATTCACAAGCCACGCCTGGTACCTCGAGGTATGTAGAAAAAAACATTTAAAGCTGTGTCTATGTCCAAATCGCTGATTCTCCAAATCAGCATTGAATCTTCAGATTCGGATTCAGCTGACTCAAATCAGGGACAGTGATCCGAATCAACTAATCAAATCACTGTCCCTGATTTGGGCTGAATCTGAATCCGTATCGAATAGGGCCCGCTTTGCACACCCCTACTAAAAACCTCCAAGAATGGAGATTCTGCAACCTCTCTGGGTAGCCTGTTCCAATGTACTTATGTACCTCACTTGGACAACATAAACTCAAGATGAGCGTTCCCTCTGGCATAGCGTGCAAGGTGTGGCTCAGGGCCAAATACCTCCTGAAATGAGACAACTGCAATATTACAGATGCAGAGATTCAATTAGGAGCAGCAGAGTTCTTTAGCTAAAAAGGAAGGGAGAACAGATTTGCAATGAAGGAAGTCATCATGGCCTGGGGATTTCCCCCGGTGATTGCAACATAACAAGAAGGGAGAAGGCAGATGTTGAGGATAACTGAGAGCTGGGGCTTGGCAGGGTAGAGCTTCCAGTAAGAGAAGGAAGGAAATGGGTGAAGTAACTATGTTGATGGGGGAAAGGGATGAGACGGCAGCGAGGAGAGGCCTGAGTGCAGATGAAAAACCCTCATAAGGATGTACTGAAAGTCATGGAGGATCAAGAATACTCTGGCTGACGGACAATGCTGAAAGCCCAGATGATGGGCAGACAGGAGGAGCTCAACAAGAGAGATGCAAGAGAGAACAGTGCTTGGGCAGACCCTGAATAGTGACGGGGACACTTGAGAACCTGGTCTGCAAGTTGAATAAAGAGGTGAAGGCAAGGAAACATGCAGATACAAGGCTGGCCAGGTCGTGTACCTGGAAGACAAAGTTACTGAGGATGACTCTGGAAGACTGAGAGGAAGATCTGAGAGCCAGGAGGTAAAATTGCAGAAGGCTCATGGGGAGGAGCTAGATCAGGGGTGGGCAAAATGTGGCCCAGGGGCTGGATGCAGCCCAGCAGGCCATTCTATCTGGCCCACAGGGCCCCTAAAAATTTAGAAAATTAATATTTATCTGCCCTGGGCTGCATGTGGCCCTCGATGGCTTGCCAAAACTCAGTAAGCAGCCCTCTGCCCAAAATAATTGCCCGCCCCTGAGCTAGATGGACAGATAATGGCAATGGGGGTGTCGGGAATTAATCAGACACAGGGCTGTTCAAAATAGGACAGAGTGGGAAGGTCTAGGTTGGAGAGCTTAGAAGTATCAGGAATGTGAGAAGAGAAGCCCAGCATGCCCCCCAGGGTCTGAGGCCTCCATAAGTTGGGGCAGCTAGAGGCAGATGAAGGGACCCATATCTCTGAGACCCAAAAGTTGGAAGGAGTGATCTGTGAAGTGGTTGTGGATGGCTGTGATCTTTTAACAGATTCCTGGGCCAGCCAGAGAAAGGAGGCAAACCAAGAAGGGAATAGACACAAAGACTGGAGTGCTGTCCTGAGAGGACCAGAGGTATTGGGAAGGGCTATCATGGGAGCTGGGGAGAGTGAACCTGAAGGGAGCACGTAGACACAAGGACTAGGTGTGTGGTGGCAGGAAGAGAGGGAGTCCAGGGAACAGGTCAAGTAGCAGCTATACGACGTGCATTTGGCATTGGCACAAGCCGAGTGGGAGCAGGTAGGCAGGGCGGGTTCTCATGGGGTGCTCACCGGCACAGCTGGAGGTACAGAGACATGCGCCCGCAGTTCTGTCGTACAAGACTTCAGTGGCAACCACACAGCTCATCCTGCGGCTGTTTGCATCAGAACCCTCCAAGGTGGATTGTCTGCACTATCCACCAGATTATCAGACCTTTCAGGCACACATTTCCATCTGCATCTAATGGGACAGTCAGCCTGTGTACCCACTGCCTACGGCATCTCATGGGGCAAGCTCTCTTCCACTCCTAGGTTCTTTATTTTTCTTCACTTGCTTTTTGGGATCCTCCTTGCCTCCCAGACCTCCCCTACTTACAGTGTGTTCAGAATGGACCTGCACTGCTCACAGGTACTCCACCAGCAGCACTCCCACAATTCCTCTCCAGCCCTTCTTTGCACACCCTCCGGTGCTGCCCAAAACCTTGGTTGCACTATTTAACCTTCTGTTCTCCATTTATCCTTTTTTTTTCTTAAAAATTCATTTAGATGTATTCATAAGAGCACTTAGCAATGGCCACAGCAAGCATGGCTTCCTACCATGTTGCTGGCCAGCTCTGTTAACACAGCCACATTCTGGTGAACACAGGGAAAGACAAGGCCAAGGAAAACTTCCAGCCGCAGCCTGAAGTTCTCCACATCTCCAGTGCACTGTGGCAGAGGCCGGCACTGCTGTGTAGACACCAAAGCAGAACTCAGGGCAGAGAGAGGATTAAGCATATGGGATAAAAAACACACTTTGGCCGTGAACCAGAACAAAGGTTTTAGGAATGATCCACTGATGTTCCTCTGCCCCAGAACATGTGCATCATTCCCCCAGTGCTACTTTTCAGTGCGCAGCTGGGATTGTGCTCATTACATTCACTGATCCCATTGTCAAGGTGCCTGTACCTGAAATCTTCCCTGACTCTCCTAATGTCAAGTAAGTCCCTGCACTTCCCCTGTCTCTCTCCCATAGCTGTAAGAACTGTCCCTCTGAATCCTAGCCCATCTGCCAGGATGACTATTTATGGTGCTGATTTTGTACATCCTTTATCTGCGGAGGACAAGGCAGGAAGCAGAGCAGGCAACTCAGAGGATTTCCCTGACTACAACTTGGACTGCCAGGGCGAGTGTCTGGACCTCAAATGAGGTTCCCTCAGCCCCTAACCCATTTGTAGATACACGGACCATGATTATGTCCTCCGCTTGCCAGCACATGCAACAGCCCAGAATACTGCTCATTGCCAAGGTTTCCTCTGCTAGCTGGATTAAACCAGCATGTGCTACACTCACACCTTTGTTTTTGCTGGGTGGGAATATTCTTAATCATTTTGTGATGGCCTTAGGAGCTGCTTGCACCAGAAATACCGTCAATACAGTGAGGAATTTGGGGATATGATTTTCTGCAAGTTATTTTTACGTACATTGAATGAAGGAACAGGAGTGAATTAATTTCAGTCAGTGGGTATTACCTAGCAAGCTAAAACCTTGAATACAGTTATAACTTCTGCTGGGTAGCAGAAACTGTATTGTCTTTAATACCAACAATCATTCTGACATGTAACATGCCTATAAAAAAGAAAAAGAGGGCACAGAAGAGGTGGTTAGAGATGGGGCTCTTGTATATGAAGAATCAGCAAGCTAATTATTGGCATTATAGTGCATCCAAGTAGCAACCACTATAATTAAGATTACAAAAGAGATACTTACTAAAGAGACTTAATTTCTCGAAAAGCAACACCTCAATGAGTTCACGCTGTCCCTCCTTTTCTCCTTGCCTCACAGATTTCAAGGGTGTGCTTGGACTGACAGAGGAACAGATTATGAACACTTGATTAGAGTGGAGGATGTTACAAGCCTGAACAGAGTGGCACGCACACTCGCCCCAGCTTTGCTCCAAGTTAAAAAGGAGAAACACTCCTTTTAGACAGGGACTGGCACAGACATTGGTCTGGCACAGACCATAGTTCTGGCACAGACATTGCGTAAACCGCTTTGGCCTAAATAAATGCTACATTCAACCAGGTTTATCTCAAACCAGTTTCAGCCATTTTGAAACTGGTTTTTGTGCACTGAATGTTTGTTCTGTTACAGGTTTAAACCAGTTTCTGATCACTTAAACCGGTTTATGTGTAATGTCTGTCCCTAGCCATAGAGTTTCGATTACTTACTATGGTGCAAAACCCAATGCTGATCCTTAGTTCCCTGTCAGTGTTTCCCAGCCTTTTCCAGCCCAAGGCATACTTACATTAATAAAAATTTTCCGTGGCACACCTGTTAAGGCGTTCTCCATCCTCATACTCATTGTAGCTCATTGCCATGGCAACATTCTGTGGCACACCTGTTCATTTGTGATGGCACACCTTTGTGCTGTGGCACACTGGTTGGGAAACACTGTCCTAAGTGCATGTTTAAAATCCATGGCAATATTTACAAAATATTGTGGGGTATGTGATTATAAAAGGGCTCCCTGTCTATCAGGACATGGTAGGGGATATTATCTTGTCCTCAGGGTATGTGTCCTGGCAATCCAACTTCTCCGAGAACACAATGCAACTCTTGCAATTCGCAAGCCATGGGTATTCTTACTCTAAATCCAACAGGACTGCAGGAGATTACTTGACTGTGCTGTTGAAATAATCTTGTAAAAAGCAAACTCTTTCTATTATGCTCCTACAACAAAGAAACCAAAATGGAGATGACGTGTGTTTCTTAATGATCCCAAAGACTGTTTTGGAAACAGAAAATAATAAACACATCTTTCGTAGGTACTTCCTGCTGGAAAGCAGAGAGGTGGGCTGACTTCTGTGCCTACTAGGTCTATAAGGACTATCTGAAAACACAACCTGTTAACAAGTAAAATCTCAAATTACAATTAAGTCATTCCTCGGGGAATTGATTCTTCTTCTTTCTGTAGCTTGTATTTATAAATAAAGTGACAGTCTTTTAAAGTGCATCTATTTTATTCCTAACACTACAATAATAAAAAGAAAAATGAATTGTCTTCTTATAGATAGAAAGCATCCAGAGTACACTGTGTTCTTCCACCTCTCAGGTTGACTTTCTTGGAGGAGAAACAATACAGGGCATAGATGCTGCAGAGGATCCTTCCCAATTAGTAGGAACTGCCCTACATAAGCACCATGTTTCATGACATCCAGGGCTGCTTTTAAACTCTCCAACTTTTCAGACTCTGCTAACTTTGTAGAAAGTAAAGACAGTAGAGGGAATTTTGACATATGCTCTGGGAAGGGTGTGGGTGGGGGGTTAATTAGTAAGCTGCGCTAATTAAAGTGTCTGAGCGTCACATGTATCAGCATCCACCATACTGAAAAATGGTGGTGAGGTGCTTTGAACTAAAGCTCAATGAACGAGCTTTAGTTCAAAGCACCCCACTGCCATGGGGGGGATGCCAATACATTTGACGCCAGAGTCTGCTAGAGCGCATTTATTTCCATGGATTTCCAGTGCATCAGAGCCGGCTCGCTGCACATGTATAGGAGCACTAGGGGCGTATGTAGACAAAACGAGAGCCCTAAATTGAAGTGGTGGGTTTTAAAAAACACCGCTTCAATTTAGGGCTTATTAAACCCCCGTGTCATGCACACACCCCACTGACTTACCTGCCTCTGGCGGGGAGGGGAGGGCAAGCTGCCCAGTGGGCAGAGTGGTCCCGGAGCTGTGGGGGAGGGCTGGTGCTTCCCTCTGCAGCAGTGGTGCCAACTGCCAGCAATCATTATCAGTAGGAGGAAAGGGATGTTATCACTAAAACCACTTCCTCTCTCTGCTTCACTCCAGAGCCATCTCTGAGCCTTGCTCAGTCCCACTGTGAAATGATTGCTGGCTATACATTTAAAGAAACAGTGAGCCTGTGAAGACGTGTAATCTCCAAATCTACTGAACTATTCTATGTGCTGGAGGATTTATTGCATAAAAACATCCTCACCTTTGTTTTACAATCAATTACAATGTCCACCACCTCTTTACATCCTTCATCCCAAAAGCCAGAAGTAAAGGCAACACAGTCGTTCTCTGCTATATTTTTAATTTGTGGCACATCTGGAAGAAAGGTACAGAACTTTTCTGAGTGCAAGCAAATAGCGAAGCAGGCACGCTCTCCTGGCGCTTTCCTCCGGGTGCGATAGCTCAAGAGAGCAACTGTCAGTGGGAGAGACTGATGCTCGCGCATGGCCAAAAAGGGCAAAAGAATAAGACACAGAGGGGGGAAATTCATCTTGGGAAATGGTTCTGAAGAATAGCCCTGCCCCCGATTGGTTGAGGTGCCGCCCTCTAGCGAGGAATTGCACAGAGTTTATATGGATGGGGCTGCATCGTGCTCCCAAAAATAATCTTTGTGTTGATTTCTGTCACTCCCTCTGGCAGGGTGAATTTGAACACCCGCAGCAGGTTGGAGAAGAAGATGAAGAGCTCGATCCTTGCCAGCTGCTCTCCCAGACACACCCGGTGGCCTGCAGAGACGATGGACAGTAAGTGGCCGAGAATTTCCATCTTCACTGCCCACTTTCTAACCCACATGCTCCCTTCAGAGCCACCACTCTCCATGCACTCCAGAGCACAAAGGTAGTTTTGCTTAACTGCTAATTTTTTCTCAGAGATTGACTGAACTGTTAACAGCTGGAAAGCCTCATGTTATTCTGGTTGTAAGAAGGAGAAAGGCCACCAAGGAAAACCACTTTTGCCCCAGCTCTGTGTTCCAACAAGCTCCATGTGTCCAGTTCAGAGAGTAATGCCCCCCTTATTCCTACACTCAGTCTAACTCACTCAAAAAGCACTTGGCTGCCAGGTCAGGTACCTGCTGAAAACGCTAAGAAGGCTTCTCTGCTCACAAAGTTTCCATCCTTATCCAGGAAGTGATTGGGGTTGAACTGCTTGGGAGTCTCCCATTGCTCAGGGTCATACAGGGCAGAGTCTAAAACGGGGAGAACCAGGGTACCCTGCAAGGAAGAAGCAGTTGGCTCAGCTCTCTCTTACACACACATTATCTACACAAGCTCTTACAGCAGAGCAAATTAGTCCAGGAACAGCACAGTGTGAATGTGGCTATTCTGCTTCTGGTTTAGGAGTTAGCACGTGCAGACGAAAGCTCAGGTACACGCATGGCATTGCCTTGCTCTTTGCTGACAGATCCTTAGTCTCTCTCCATCAGACAAGTCAATAGGGAAGAAGACAGGGACAGACTTCACTATTAATTTACTGCCCTGGTCAGGTGGTTGTATGCAGAGCTGGAAGAAAGTTTTTGCTTGAGGCATTTTTATTGTTTTGTCCACCACCTTCATCCTGCTGTTAGGAAACAACTTTGAACTTTCAAATTCTGCAGTGACACTGGCCAGGCTCCACGAGTTTGTGACAAACCCATGTCAAGAGGACTAGATTGGGATATACTGGAAATCAAACATGATCATTTCACTCCCGTGCCTGCTTCTGGCAAAGGCCGCCCTGCTGAAGCACAATGCTATTACTGACAACCACAACACTGATTTGGATGGACCTTAAGCATATATTTCAATGCTCTACTGAAAATGGGAGCTTTCCTGAATCAGGCCGTTAGTTTGAAACTTTAAAAATGAGCACAAGAGGCCCAGTAACACAACTGGCATCCTGCGCTGATGCTGCTTACTAAGGCACTACCTGCGGTGGGCAGAAGCATATACACATGAGGAGAGAGACTGCACTTCCTTGGATATCTCACGGCAGGAGCATATCACAGCGGACATCTGTACCTTTGGAATCGGATACCCCAGCATCACTGTGTCCTTCACACTTTCCCTGGGGATTGTAATTAAAACAATGCTCCCGTAGCGCTGGATCTCATGAATCACAGCATTTGTGTAGGGCAGTTTCTTGCGATCTTCGTAGCAGATTGTGTGGGAGGGACCCAGCACAGCATCCAGCTCCTGCTGGACTTTCTCTGAGGGAAAACATTCAGTTTTACACACAGGAAAACACTGCACTTCATACGTGTGGCATGATCATCACAGTGCTGATTCATTTGCCTTCAGATCATTGTATGATAATAAATAAAAGGACACAGAAACAAAAGGAATACTGGTTTTGAACATAAAAGCAAAAGCATTCTCAGATTGCAAGAAAATCACTAAATCAGGACAACCAAAGATTGACCGTTGCCTTTTGTATCAGTGCCATGCTCCCCCAGGCCATTTAAAAGCATAGAAAGGAGCAAAGGCTCTTCCCCAGACCAGTACTCTTTAGCAAGGGCTTATTTTGGGAACATTTCTGAAATTTGTTTTCCTGAGCTTTTCATTAGAGGCCGGAGGCAAACACTGTAGATAAAAGCATAACTACTTATTAAGATATTAGTTCATTCCTATAATTAAGAAATCTTTCCCATCCCAGTGGCATGTAGACTGATGACTGTTTCAACAAACACGCTGCAAGAGAACTGCATCACCAGAAAACTTTGCCCACTGAACATAGAGAAAGGGCCGGATAATAGTACACAGCAACCACTGGGAGTTAACAGAACCTTTGTTTTTGCCACCAACTCACCATATTTTATGTACCTTTCTGATTTTAAGTGAAAGCTCACAGGAAGTTTTAGGTTATCAAAGGAGCTAAATTAAAATAATCTAGGTTTGTATTTTTAATTTCAAGTAAAACTTGGGACAAGTGTATGAGCCCCTCTGCTCCAGCATTTTCAGAATAAATGGTACAACCACCTCTGGCCTTCCAACTCCCCAGCAGTCTCTCTCAAGCCAGGCACACCCTAGGAGCCTCCGCAGCACAGGAAGATCAGAGTATGGAAAGGTGCTGCAGTTGAAGAATTAAAGATTTTTTGGTAAGCAGCTGTGCCGCAACCTTAATTTACAGCATGTGGTACTTAGCTGTTCTGCAATGCCACCATTTGGTCTTTCAGCGCTTTGTCTCTGAGAGCCCCACATCTAATCCTCTACGTACGTGCTTTGTAGCTATGCCACATCTCTGCATTTGCCCCTCTTCTCTTCAATGCCTTTTTCTCCCTCTCAATCATCTTGCATGTCACTCTGAATATTGTTCGTAGAGTTGTAAACAAGTAGGGCTGGAAGGGACCTCAAGACGTCACCTAGTGCAACCCTTGCCTATGGCAGGGCTTCTTGCTTTTTCTTCTACTGTTAAAAGAATATACGTTTCTGTTACCCAGCATAAAAGATCTTTGTTAACATTTCCTGGAGGCTGCAGTGCAGAGCTGCAGCAGAGTTAGGCAGGGAGCTCTTTCAAGCTGTGGCTGCAGTTCCCTCTCCATCCATGATCCCAAAGGGGACCATTCGGAAATCGTGTATGTGGCATCTCAGCCTGCAGACCTCCTAATTTAGCAGCTGCTTGAAAATTAGTATTGGAACTGGTACTGTTTCTGCAAATTATATGTAAACTGTTAGGCTTTGTCCTTGAAACCTATCCCCATCTCACCTTGGATGTCAGGATAAAGCACCATAAACATGAGTGCCCAGCGCATCGTAGTAGTTGTGGTCTCTGTACCTGCCATGAACAGGTCAAAAATAGACTGAATCATGTTGTCTTCATCGTATGTTGAGTTGGGCTCATCTTTAGTCTGTGGATAACAACCAAAAGGTGAGAGCAGATCACCGAAGCTTGGACTGTGCAAGCATCAACAAGAGTCCTGACAGGCATATCTGTCCTGTATGCTACTCCAGAACAGAAAACATTGATAAAGAATTAGAAGGCAGAGCAACTGGAATGAAACAAAGAGATTTGAAAGTATTTTCTCAAGTAAATATGATCATTTTGCCTGTGTCTATTATATGATTATATTTATTTGTTCTTCTGAAACTATAAAACGTGAAGTCACTCACTAGCTCACCTATTGAACCTGCTGCACTAAACTACAAAAAAGAAAAGAAAGGGAGGGAGAGGAAAGAAGATTTGTGTTTGTATCTTGCCCTCACTCTTTCACCTCCCACCAGTTTTTTCATCTCGTTATTCTCCCAGACTCGAAAAGTTTTATTGCAGGGGCTGAGTCTCCACCGCGCGTTATTGTTATTGTCGACTGCTATTAAGACTGCATTAGAAGAGCAGTGGGGTTGGACGCTCAAGCACTCCAGGTGGACGTGCTGCAGTCTCCCTGCTCTGTACAGCAGAGGTGTAAGTGGCCAGTTCTGCATCCTCAGCAGTGACAGCGCGCGGTGCAGGGGCAATGGTTGGTGGTTCGTTGCTGCAAGAGTGGGGGTGAGATGTCACCTCCTCTTTTTGCCACAAATGCTGGCAAACCACCATCTCAACGCTGATTTTTGGTGGAAATAAGAGGGAAGTGAGAGGGACAACCAGCAGCACCCTCTTCCTGACAGCCACTGTCTCGGCACTGTGCATCGCCGCCACCCAGGCCCCAGCAACTCCATCACTACTGTTCTGGCTCCCTATTGCTGGAGCCAGGATGTGAAATGCAGGGGGGGGATGAGGGGTGAGGTACACCCCCAGGCAGTACCCAGGGCATGTTCCCCATTTACTCGTCCATGATTCTTCTTTTGCTACTGTCATATGATCATACCAAAGCCTGCACCTTTTGTTAATGCTGCTCAAGTATTTGCCCCAATCTTGCACTAAGAATTCCAGCGTGACGTGCCATATTGAGTTAATTATTTTATACCCCGACAACCAGCTTTTCAAGTAATATTTAAAGTCCATCTTGGAAACCAAAAAAATGGCAAGAAATATTTTCCACATAAATTTGCAGTATTTTTCACAGGGATCTGTGTTTAGGGATACCTTGTGGGAAGAGGGATTCTGATATCTCTGAGGATCTAATGTCAAAGACAGCGTGCACACTCACTTTAGCCATCTGCTCCAGGTAGCAGTCGATGAAATCCTGAGGTTCGTCTGCTATGCCACTCTCTCTGTGGCTTTCAATCTCCTTCCTTATGAAAGAACGGATAAACTCACAGCAAGCCAATGCCTTTTGAGGTCCTGGGAGATACTGTATCACACTTGGGAGAATTTCGCACAGCTGTGGAGGAGACAAATGGGGGATGCTGGAAGTTGCTGCATGTAAGCAACTTCACTCTAAGCTCCTAGGATGGACATTCTGGGAGTGGGATCAGCAAATTCAACACACCAGGGAGTATACTTCAGCATCACATAGAAAAACAATATTCAATACAAGAGGCATTTGCTTTGGGTGCATGAAGCTCTATAAAACGTAATTTCTATCCTTGTATTTACAAGCAATAGCTCAGAATTATGGAACGATTCCAGTTTGGAAAACATCTATTTTCAGGCCAACTGTGAAAATACTGACATTAGAACATGGGGAAAGCAAGACTCAGCCCTCCCTGACAGAGGTCCACTCCAGCAGTGTATAAAAGTGATACATAGGGTCAAATTCTCCCGTTTTCAGACGAGACACACAGGCTTAACACCAGCAAAAATCTGGCCAATGAGCCTTCAAGTAGGCTTCAAATATGCTGTGATGCCCCGTATGATTATACTGAACTTATAGGTGTGAAATATGTGTGCTGTGTGAGCACACCTACACACGTGTGCCCGACTGCACAGTTGTTACTCAGTTGTTACTGAGCAGTCCCAGAGGCTCAGTTTCTGTGCAGTCATTGGTAGCAAGTACTAAAGGACTGCGTAGTAACTCCCATTACTGTACAGTAGGACTGTGCGAGTAGGCAGCTATTCAATCCAGCTTCGGATCCAGCTGCTTTGGATGCCAGGGATCTGATCCGGAGCTCCGGACCGGGTTCCCACTGTGATCCAGCCGAAGCTTCTGAGCCACCTTGGAGATCTGGCCATAGGGTATAATTGGGAATCAATGAAATATCTATAACTTTGTTGGTTTTTGTCTGATTTAGATGAAACTTGTGGGAGTGGTAGTTTCTGCTGAGGCCACAGAGCCCGCCAAGTTTCAAGGAGATAGGTGCAGGGGGTTGGGGGAAACTGCACCCCAAATTCTTGAAAGCAAAACTTAAGTCACGTGTATGTGTTACACCACAGTGGGGTGAAAACTGCAGGGGTGGTGGCACGTGGTGAGGCCACAAAGCCTGCCAGGTTTCAAGAAGATCGGTGCGGGGGGGGGAAACTGCACCTCAAGCTGCTGACAGGCAAAACTCGTGACATGAGTGACACTGTGTGTGTTAATAGTTTCATAGATTCATAGATGTAGGGTCGGAAGGGACCTGCCTGAGCAGATCATCAAGTCATCCCTTGGGGCGCTCTGGTGAACAAACGTTCCCCCAGATGCTGGTGGTCACCCCTGATAAACTTGTAGGTGGCCATCAGATCACCCCTGAGCCTGCGCTTTTCCAGGCTAAAGAGCCCCAGGGCTCTCAGCCTGTCATCGTAGGGTCTGCTTCCCTGACCTCTGATCATGCGCGTGGCTCTTCTCTGGACTCTCTCAAGCTTCTCCACATCCTTTTTGAATTGTGGAGCCCAAAACTGGAAGCA
>NW_005841874.1:241946-244770 GCF_000455745.1 Alligator sinensis
CGGATGGAGGTGGAGGCCATCCCTCCCCAGCAGCTCGCTGCCTCTCTCGCCAAAGAGCGGGCTGTGGTCATGGAAGCCAAAGCCTTCCCGATGACGCCAGCACTGCAGTCTTTGGTTGACCACGTAGATTCTCCTCTCCCTCCTCAGCCCATAGCCTGAGACTGCGAGGATCGATGAGAACACCACCTGTGCCCCCAGACCCTTTAGCCCTGCTCCCAAATCCCTGTAGCGCCTCATGACCCGGCTGGGAGCGCTCCGAGCCGTGTCATTGGTGCCCACATGAATAAGGAGCATGGGATAGTGGTCTGTGGGTCTGAGGAGCTTTGGGATCCTCTCCGCAATGTCCCGGATGCGGGCCCCCGGGAAGCAGCAGACTTCCCGGGCTAAGGGGTCCGGGCGGCAGATTGCCCCCTCAGTCCCCCTTAGGAGGGAGTCTCCCACAACAAACACCTTACGTTTTGTCTTGGGGAGAGCAGGGGCGGTAGCTGCAATTGGGCCCATGATGCCTGCGGGAGCCGGCAACTCAGCAGGCTCTGCTGGAGCAGCAAGAGGTGCGTACCTGTTGCTCAGTTCTGGCGGGGCAGGGGCCTTGACTACAGACTAAGGAGAAGAAATAATGAATACAGACAATCAACTGCCCCAAGACAGAGACAGTTAGTTGCACAAGCACCCATGTCACGAGTTTTGCCTGTCAGCAGCTAGAGGTGCAGGGCCCCAGAACCCCCCTGCACCGATCTCCTTGACAGCTGGCAGGCGTCGTGGCCGCAGCAGGGGCTACCATCCCTGCAGCTTTCACCCTGCTGCGCTTTAACACACAGTGTCACCCATGTCACGAGTTTTGCTTGTCCACAGCTTGAGGTGTAGTTTCCCCCAAACCCCTACACCTATCGCCTTGAAACTTGACAGGCTTCATGGCCTCACCAGGGGCCACCACCCCTGTAGTTTTCACCCCCTGTGGTGTAACACTTACACATGACATGAGTTTTGCTTTCAAGAATTTGGGGTGCAGTTCCCCCTGAACCCCTGCACCGATCTTCTTGAAACTTGGTAAACTTTATGCTCTCAGCAGAGGCTACCACCCCTGCAAGGTTTATCCAAATCAGACAAAAAACAACAACGTTATAGATTTTTCATTGATTCCTCATTATACTCTATGGCCGAATCGCCGAATCAGCTTCGAATCTTTTCCGAAGTGATTCGGAAGCTCCAACTCGATTCAGAAAGCCTAAAGCTTCCAGTGATTTGATTTGGATTCATAGATCTGGCCTCCAAATCATCTGAATCATTTCCGAATCTGAATCATCATCCGAAGCTTTGCACGGCACTCCTGTACAGTCCCAGGGGTGCATGGGTCATTGCTACTGTGCAGTAGCATCAGTGTCGTGGTTCGTGCCTGCGATGTAGTGTCTTGTGTAGACGTGCCCTGTATGCATCAAATGAGGCACCTGTCAAGCCACGAGGCAGTATCCAGGGTTCAGTGGTCGCCTTGTCCCTTATTAGCTTGAATGCACATCACCTGAGCTCCCAGGCACCAAGCTTCCCTATCCCCCAAGCGTTCAACCAATTCCTCCCCAGTTAGAAGAGGGTTGAAGTTGGCTTCCCCCTGTTAGAGCTAAAATGGAAAATTCTTGAACCAGAGATTATAGTACATAAGACATGGAACAGCATGCTTGTAAACTGCTCTACCCAGATACCTGCTGGGTCACATCTACACAAAGTCCAGGTATCTTCCTGACGTAAACATAGATTACCCAAACACAGATTCCCCATTATTTCTCTACTCTTTTCAGGATCACTTACAGTGAGGTATTCCTTGTATGGCTTCTGCCACTATCAGGTTATATTTGATTGACTTGGTAAAAAGGTATAATGTATATTGCTGCCCTTTATTTTTAATTCCCTCAGTCACTCTCGGCCCTATATAGGATATATAACAAACTTAGTTAGTCTATAAATCTGCATAGCTAGCCTGCCTTCTATCTAGAGCATACAGCATCTTCTTCATTAAGAGAATCATCCCATTATGTGTGCAATGAGGTCACCACTTGAGCTCACTTGGTTGTGTGGAAGCCACATTGCAAACACCCGTACTCCCACAAACATCCTTAGAAGTCAGACACAGACACTCTGGGGCAAGTAAGTCTGCTTTCTACTGCAGAACTGCTCATGACTATGCTGTCTGCCCATTCACCAGGAAGAAAAAGCAGTCCGGGGGATCATGATCAGGACCTGCCGGTTTAAAACCCCAGTCATCCTAAAACACGCTAAGCTTTCAGAGCATCACCCCATCCCCAAACAACCCTTCTCAGTTTAAAGGATAAATATTAACATACGATTTCTAAACACAAAACTTCTGACCCCCATTGTCCCATTATTGAAACAGATTTTACATCATTTTAGTTGAATAAGAGCAATGTTTCTATTATATGAAAATTCAGCATCTTAAGCCTTTTGCTTCTATTGTGAAATATTAACATACTAATAATCAGTTTAGTGCTTGAATTATCTGGGAATTCTTTGCTGCTTTAAATTGTAACATTCAAAGTCAAAAACCTCTTCTACATTTTCATTTCTATCCTTTAAAAAAAAGAAAAGAAAAGAAAAGAAAAAAGACATGATTTGCTCACAAAGTAAGTGAAACTGTTCCCAAAAGCCACTATACGATCATAGGCTTCAATCAGCTGGTGGAAAGTTTCGTCGTCTCTGGAGAAGTGATGTCCAAACACCACAGCAGACATCACGTTCGAGACTGCATGGACAACTGGAAAAGAAGGGTCCAGCGGTTTTTCTGCAAACACAGATCACATTCCCTGTTAGTGATTCC
>NW_005841874.1:244801-248080 GCF_000455745.1 Alligator sinensis
GCTGCTTTACTGATCGAGGCAGGTGAAAATTACATATTTTAGACAAAGCCCTTTAGGTCACTTAGACTGTTGGGTGGAAGGCCCCAGGTTCATTGGCAGGAGGCAAAGATGAGGAAATAAACTTCCAACAGCCACAGAGCAGCTGGCTCAGAAAAGGGCGAGTGCTTATCTGACCCTCCATCCTTCTAGCACTCTCCCAGAACTACTCCAGGAGGGACCCTAAAGTCATCTGATGAAAAAAAATCCCCGACAGTATGTCAGACAAACCTCAGGGTCAGGGAACAAAAGAAACCCATGTAGCTGTGCTCTCCATTCCACCAGCCAGGATTAGCATGACCCTAGGACACCACACATCTGCCTTTGGGCCTCTCCCCACTACCAGAACCACAGAGCTTCTAGGAATAAAAATGTCAAGGATCCTCATCCATGATGCAGTGGCACAGTCCAGCTGGCATTACTTTTCTCACTGAAAGGGTCTCAGTATCCCCTGTTGTGTGGGAGCTTTTATGTAGTGTGTAATCATTGCTACACATACTTGTACAGGCCCCCCACTCTGTCTAATTCCCTCCACTGCAAAGCATGTGGAGAGACCCCCAAGTAAAAAAGTGCTAGCACAACTAAATGAATACTGAGGCTCCCCTCCTGTGTCTCCAGCTTGTAGTCAAACGCTCTCCTGCAGCCAGTAGATGCACTGGCATTTGCTTTCCATTGGAACAGTTTTACTTTGGGCCATGGCTTTTTCTTGTCCTGCATAGTTGGGCAGCCTTGGACAAGACATCTAAGTGCCCTGTATCTCAGAGTCCACATCTCTAGGTGTAAGGGACGTTGCAAGACACAGTTCTTCACCGCAGACTACAGACTCTGATGCTATGGTGAGGGATGTTAGAGAACTAGCTAGTAATAAATACCACCAAAGATCTGGAACCCTAAAGCCTCAAGTCTTAGCTGACCATTCCTAGATTACATAGCTTGTTCTTTCATGCTGGTACTAACATACGAGTGGCTGAGACTCTACTCTCTCTATTGGCTTTTATTGCATTGACAGTAATTTTTTATGTGACCAAGAGCTACAACAGCTTCCCAATAAAACAAGACAGCCAGCTCAGCCCCCATTCACACAGACTGGGTCACATTGTAGAAACACAAACATAATTAAAAAGCACCTGGGTGGGGACGTACCATTCGTAGTCATGAAGCTGTCCACCAGGTGATGGGCTTCCTCCTGTATCCGGTGTTCCAGGCTCTTCTTCCCCATTCCCAGTTTCCGCAGGCTTATGATCCCAAAGCGTCTCTGCTGCCTCCAGGTATGACCATTTGATAGCAGAATACCTGAGGCCATCAAGAAACTCAGCTGAGGAACATTGTGGCGCCGCAGTACCTTATGGCCCAACCAGCTTTCTGCACATTCTACCAAGATGTGGTAGGCTTCAGACTGCCCAAATTTTTGTTTGGGAGTCTACACAGTTTTGGACAACCTGTACTGCTGCCTGTGTTTTCAGCTAAATCTTAGACCAAAAGTATTTGAACTGTGAACTGTGCGAGTGTCTACTATAAATTCAGCAGTGGCTTGCAGCCAACTACAACACAGATCTCTAGTCAGAATTGCCCCTTGCTTTGTCTTGTCATTAAGGCCAACACAAAATGGAAAAACCCACAACACTCTCTGGTTTGCCAGGGCTTTGCATCCCCTTTGCCTAATGTCAACCAAGAACACATGGGACGCTGACAGACCTGCAGCTCCCTTCTGTAACTCAGGGTGCTTTACATGAAGTGCCATGAGTTACAGACTGCCCCCCACCCAACAGGCATTCTCTGTTGGGTCTGGGCGGGTGGGGGATCTCTTCCACTTCAGCTGCCCCTCAGCAGGGCTCCAGTCCACCCACCTCCCCACTCCAGTGCAGTCTGAACAAACTCCAGATCAAGCTCCTTCCCCTATGTTCTCTTAGTTCCAAACTGAAGACACCACCGGGGACAGGGCAGGAACTGACAAAAGTTAATGAAGGCACTCCACTTTGGCTGTAGAACACTTTCAAGAAGCCGATCACATGAGAAAATATCACTTCTATCAGTGCCCATGCTGTCACATGACTAGGAATGGGCCCTGCATGGCATTTGCAGTCTAGCTAATGTACTGAATGTGCAGGGAGCCAGGGTCACCTGCTGTTTTTGGAGGCATGTGATGGGCCTGGACCCTCTCTATGCCTGCTGGCTCTTTTGATGTAGAGCTCTTGGCTGTAACTGTGACTCCTGCTGAGATCAGGACCTAAGTTAGCCTAAGCTGAACAGTGCCTGGAAGCACAAGGGGTTGAGCCACCTGCAAGGCAGTCTGGAGCATGATGGTCCGGGCTGGAATCGGGAACTAGGAGCAAGCAAGAAGGGCCTAGGAGACCTGAAGCAGGGTGGCAGAAGCCCAGGGCTTGCTAGGAAAGTAACTGGGCAATGAAAGAGCTGCTGCTTAAAGCAAGCAGCCCCACTCAGCAAGCCTCTGAGGCCAGCTGGGGGTAAGAAAGCCATAGAGCCAAGTGGGCTCAGGTCACTTGGGCCAGCTGGTTGCTATTTAGCCCACTTGCTGTGCTTGCCTCTGACAACAGCTGTTCAACACCTAAGATTTTTCCTTACCATACATAGCACAGAGCCAGGCCAAAAAAATAGGGACAGAGATTTCATGGGCATTTTCCTGAAACATCCACCCCTTCTTTCACACAAAAATGTTTGAATGTCAGGTGTTTTCAGCCAGCTCAAGCACAGTTGAAAAACATGCGGCATATTCATATACTGTCTACTGCAAACAATCCTACCCTTTCCATTGGCCATTTGCTTGAAGACAGGGGTTTCCAGCCGCCCAGAGACATCTTCAGGGTGGGTGGTCAGACCGTCCTTCACTGCCTGAAATCTGTACAGCACAACTGCAGGGGTGTGCCCCAGCCAGAAGGTAAAGATGTTGCCGTGAAGCTTTGCCAACTGTAGGGTGGCATCAATGCCAGAAAACCAGAGGTGAGGACAACAGTGTACCAAGCAGAAAAATGAGATTGTGCTGCTTTCTTCACAAAGCAGGATGCCTCAGGGGCTTAGAAATGGGAGAGAAACCACCTTCCATCCCAGCTTGGGGCAGTGCCCTTCACAGCAGGGATCTGGTCCATGATTAGGGCAATTCTAACTAATAACACTGGGGATGCTGTTGGAGCTCTTCTAGGGGATCAAGCTATAATTCAAAACAGGCAGAATTCACCCTTGTACCACATACTTTCGGTTTCCCTGAAGTGTATTTTTTTCATTCCT
>NW_005841874.1:248111-256137 GCF_000455745.1 Alligator sinensis
AAATTTATACTGAACTACTACAGCCCCTCCGCTCTGAAATCTGAAGTCAGCTTCCTACTGTGAGTCACCTTTTCAAGCCCTCTTTGTGCTTCCTCACCAAGAATGAGATCTTCCTCAATTTTGACAAACCCGGTATGGCTAGCACTCGTGATACTTTTGGTGTTGCAGTTTGGGACTGATAATTTATAAGAAAACATTGCCAACTCTGGAATTGTAACTGAGCTACCTGCCGTTTTGCCAGTCGGCCAGAGGCAGGCATGCTGCTACAGCCCTGTGTGTTGTGATTCAGGGGGCAAAGCCTGTAAGCACACTTAGGGGAATGACATCCCCTCTCACCTAGGCCAACAGGAGCATCAGACAACTCTCCATGTACACACAACACACACAACCTGAGACTTGTAACTCTGAGGTTTTCCAAGGGCTCTTCACCCAGGCCTGGAGCTAGATTTTAGGAAGAGCTCAGCTCACAAGGTAAGAATGTAAGTAAGTGGTCAGACTGTCAATACAGCTCAGCATGCTGGGTGCTCTGTTGCCAACCTAGCCTCAATTCTGGGTGCCGAGCATTTGAGACATCTAGAAAGCTCCCCCCCTTGCAAAACTTATTCCTTTTGTATCCCTTTCCAAGGGCCACAACTATTGTCCTTGGTTTTCATTTTTAGACACTCCAAGAGGCAGATCTGGGCCAGGGGTGTAGTCACACCCCTCCTTCCATTGTGTAGTGTAGTGAGCTCTCTGGGAAACCCACTCCCCCAAGCCATTGTCCCCTGTTGACCCAAGCTAGGGAAGTCCCAGGACTATTCCTGCCCCATTGGGCTGTGTGATGTGCCAGGCTTGGCCAGAGACAGCCGTGCTGGTGCCATGCCTAGACCCCATTCCCTCCCTGCTCTTAGATCAGCTCCTGGACTGTGCAAGAGACCCAGGTGTCCCCAGCTGTGGGGAAGAGCACGGTGCAGCACCTGGTGGAGCAACTCAAGGTGGAGTCAACTGAAGCGTGGAGCAAAGGGACTGGTGATGAGAACATACCTACAGGCTGGGGAACTCCCTTCTTGTCAGCACAGTGACAGAAAAGGATCTTGGAGTCATTATTGATGCCACAATGAACATGGACCGCCAATGTGGGGACGCGGTCAGTAAGGCCAACCGCACCTTGTCATGCATCCACAGATGCATCACAAGCAGGGCCAAGGAGCTGATCCTCCCCCTCTATGCGACACTGGTCAGGCTGCAGCTGGAGTACTGCGTCCAGTTCTGGGTGCCGCACTTCAGGAGGGATGTGGACAACATCGAGAGGGTCCAGAGGAGGCCACCCGCATGATCAGGGGGCAGCAGGACAGGCCCTACGAGGAGAGGCTAAGGGACTTGAACCTGTTCAGCCTCTGCAAGAGAAGGCTGAGGGGGGACCTGGTGGCTGTCTACAAACTTACTGGGGGGACCAGCGGGGAATGGGAGAGACCCTGTTCCCCCGAGCGCCTCCCGGAGTAACAAGGAATAACGGCCATAAGTTGGCGGAGAGTAGGTTCAGGCTAGACATCAGGAGGCACTACTTCACAGTCAGGGCGGCTAGGATCTGGAACCAACTTCCAAGGGAAGTGGTGCTGGCTCCTACCCTGGGGGTCCTTTAAGAGGAGGCTTGATAATTACCTAGCTGGGGTCATATAAGCCCAGTATTCATTCCTGCCCAGGGCAGGGGATTGGACTTGATGATCTACTCAGGTCCTTTCTGACCCTACATCTATGAAACTATGAACCAGGAGGATGCACCAGTTGCATCTTCCTCACTCGACTTTCTAACATCCTAGATCTGCCCATGAGCACATCACATTTCATATACATTAGCCACATCCCAAACATCTGGTTAAGTTTTTATGAGCTAAATTGACTTTCACATCTATGACATTTAGTAGTATATAAAAATGCCTCTAATTTTTATATGCATCTAATTGATGCATTAATGAGGAATACAGAAGAAGTGCTTACCTTTTCAAGCATCTCATGATTAGCTTGAAAGTTCACCTGCCACAGGCTTCCAAAAATGGGGAGTGGCATTGGTCCAGGAGGAAGCTGCCTGTGTGCCCACTGCAGTTTCAGAAATTGCACGATGACCAGGGACACAACCAGGAAGATGAGCACCTCACTTATCATCAACATGTCACTTCTGCTTTCCATGGCTCCTCTGACTCTGGAAAAAAATATCACTGGTGACATATAGCCTGCCTGGGCAGATCCAGGATTTTTTAAGCACAGGTGCAGGAGCAGTGACCAGCTCCAAGCCTCCCTCTCTCCTTCCCCCCCACACCAGGATTGGCAGACCATGCTGTGGGAACAGCAGCTGGAGTCTCCAAATCAGGTAAGAAACTCTGCACCCCAGGGAGGAGAAATCTGCCTGCTTCCACCATTGCCCCTGTCCCTGGTAGAGCCCAGCTCTAGAGGTTCCCCCACTCCAAGGCAGCTGAGGACAGCTACCTGTAAGGCTGATCAGTATCTGGTATAAGATCCTTCATGCAAATAAATTTGTTATATAAGTTCCCTTCTTCCTCAAGGGAACCAAACAACTTCTCCTTTGCCCGCTTGCATCAAACTCCAAAGTACATTGCAAGGATGGGGCCCGTCTAAGCTACTGGCCAGATTTACAGAATTGGGCAGGCATGGGAGGTGGAAATGGGAAGGGAGGGCATGGGAAGGGGATAATTCTTACCTGATCCCGGGACTTAAAAACAAATCTGCAGACTGTGCCACTTCAGCCCTGTGGATCCACCCCTGGTAGGCGGAACCCACTGCATCAAGCCCAACTAGTTTTCTTTCTAAGATGGTTATAATCAGTCGCACATCTGCCTCCCTTCCTGTCTCCTTTCCACCCTCCCATTCCCAGCACATTAGGAGTGTGTACATTCTTCAGGGTTTAATATACTCCTATGCTGCAACATGTTAATGGATGACATCAATAATATACCTGGCTGAAAACAACAGTCCCTTTTCCATGCTGGATAATTAAATATGCCCCAGTGTGGTAATCATCAGAGATCCTGGTTTTCTCCATTTCAAACTCCCAAATTCTCTGATTAAAACCCCCCAAATCCACATTTTTCCATGATTAAAATGAAACACCACTGTATATAGGTACCAGTTCAACACAATGTTTTATTGACATATTTAAGATTTTAAAGCAATTTGGAAGCCTACCAGTGCCTCAATCATTATAATCAAATCAAATAAATTCTAAATACCTCTATTTTGGCATTTGATTTTGTTTTTATTATGGAAAATCAGAGCTCCCCCTGTCCCTTTCACCCACCAAGACACGGGTCCAGCTGCAGCTGTCCCTCTGCCCATGCCATTGCCCCTCACTCCCAAGCCACAGTCCCTCCAGCCCTGCTGGTGCCCCTCACCCCCGATCCACAGTTTGCTGGCCCTGCAGGTGCCCATGACTCCCAACCCACAGCCCCATACTGCCCTGCTGGTGCCCCCCACTTCCAACCTGCTGCCCCCAGCCCCTAGGCCCCTAGTGCATGGGGAATGGGGTGGGTATGTGGGGAAAAGGGTGTGGGCACACATGATGTGTGAAAGGGGACAGGGGGATCAGGTGATGTGTCAGGGAAGGGTGGAGGGGCAGATGCCCCCTGAGATTTCTGCACCTGCAACTCCCTTGCTATCTCTGGATGGGAGCGGGGAGAAGGCAAGGGAGGGAGGTCTTCTGGGGTTTTCTCAGCCCTGCTGGAGTAGATTGGAACCCCTGGGCAGACCGTGAGTTTGGGCTGATGGTTACAAATACTTCACGTGACACCACACAGCTGTGCTTCTGCAGCAAACTCGTTTCTCCTTTTGTTTGTTTTATTTCCTACAAGAGCTAGGCAAAATCTTTTGCATCTGGCCCAGCAAAAAGAACACACGTTGCTGCGTGAGCAAGCTGCAATTTGATGCAACAAAGTTGGAATCGATGTATTGCACTTGGGAAGACCTGACCATCTGATTATAGCTGGTGACTGCTAATTTTCCAGAAGTAGTGACTCTTGGAGTAACCGCAGCATCAATTGTTGCCAAGCACATTAGATCTATATTTGCACGCCGTGGAATTCCAAAAACTGTAATCACTGACCTTGGACTACAGTTCAAAATTAGGGAAGTCCTAGACTCTGCTCTGGCTTTCAGCAGGAGACAACCAGTCCCAGATATCCTCAATCCAATGCATTACGGAAATGTGTAGTTAGCAACTGAAAAACTTGCTCAAAAAAAGCAATAGATGGACAAGAAAATCTATATGTGGCACCTGCTAAACTCCTTTACAACAAGCAGACAAATACTTGATTACCAGATGTGGGACAGACACAAAGGGGTTTGCAATAGTGCAGAAAAAGACTGGGAAAGAACAGAGATGCACTATTGCAATGAAATGACAAGACCATTTCCACACCTTAAAAACAAGAAATCTAGGGGTCAGGTAAGACAGACAACACCCAGGGGAAGCTGTAGGAATCAGAGAGGAGTCACTTTGAACGTGCTTCAGGACCACAGATCAAGGGCAAATGTTAAGAAAGAATCAAAGGCAGATTGAAACACTTGACAACGAGGTTGACACAAATTGAAATAAAGGCATCTGTTGAAACAGTCTAATACAGACTAATACAGACAAGGACATGGACAAAGAAGCTCTACAAATGCCCATAGCTGGAGGGCCGCTGAAAAAGCTAAAGAGATTGCTTGAGATACAGTATATTGTGTTAAGCAAATGAAGAGTTATATCAGTCTAAATTTATATGAATTTATTAGCTTGTTATCACAGTTACCAAATTTTTAAATCAATGTACCTTAGAGTCATAGAAATACAGAAAGCACAGGGAGTCTGGCATCTGCAGAGGCAGTCTGGGAGCTGGCCCGGCAGATAATTCCCGCGTGGCACAATAGGAACAAACCCAAGTCCTTTGTGAAAATCTCTCTGTCAAGCCCTGTTCCCCCGTAAGGAGTAATCTTCCCCACACCACACCCCTTTAAAAATGCTACGTATTCTGGGAATCCCAACAGAAATAATATTGCTGAAGCACCGGATCTGGTATATCACAGTATTTGTGTAGGGCAGTTTCTTCCGATCATCATAGCAGATTAATTGGGAAGACCCCAGAACAGCATCCAGCTCCTGCTGCACTTTCTTTGGGGAGAGACATGCACATCTTCAAATGGAAAAAGCACATCATGTATTTTGAGTCGTGGGCATGGTTTTCTGCCAGCACAACAGAAGCAAACAGCTGGGGACAGTGGAGGGACTTGCTTCAGCTGCTGGCAGCACCTGCCCAGGTAGACCAAGCCCTCATCCAGCCACGACTGGCATTACCCATACTGGTTATGCCACTGGGTCAGCCTCCATCATCTGCTGCAGTGAAGGACCCAGGAAGGGGTCACTGCAGTAACTTACCTCTTCACCTCACCTTTGCAGCTCCCTCCGACCTGGCTGATGTGTCAGTGCACAGCTCTGCCTGCTTCTAGCTCTGCTCCATCTTCCCTGCCTGATCTCTTGGGGGTTCAAATCCCCTAGGAAGAGAGCCAGCGTTGACAGTCAAGCCACCAGTACAGGTCCCTAAGTAGCAGCATACCTTCACTGGATAGGCGGGGGGAGCAGGGAAACATTTCCTGGGGTAGATGCCAGACAAAGTGGCTGTAGAAGAAAGGCTAGCTTGATAAGATCAAGGGAAGTTAACTCCTACAGAGTGAAGAGATTAGCAGAAATCAAAGAGATAACAACAAGCCAGGAAGTCAACTTGACTCCCTCCGTCCACCTGAGCTGAAATGCAGCTGTCCCTGCCAGGCAGTTTGTTTTCAGCTTTCAGTGCAGCAGGAACTAAAGGGGGATGCAATTGCAGCCCAGCTCTTCCCCCATCTCAGATCCACCTCCCATCCCATCTATTCACCTGTCACAACTTCAGGAACTGCATGACTAAAAAAGGCTTTGTCAGCACTTCACTGGTGCCTTAGCGAAGCCTGTCTGTGCATAAAATTAGTTGCTGGGGCTGCCTCAGGTCCTATGTTCAGCTCCCTTGTTGCTCCCACAGTTCTTCCAGCAGAGTTTAGCTTCTGTGAAGCTTCTGATACTGCTGTGAGGGTGGCAGCAGTGTAACTTGGGCCAAGACCGGGAAGGTGCTGAGCTTTTATTTCTGGAAGAAGCCACCATTTGCTCAAGAAGTACCGAAGAGAAAGGAAGAGGCAATTTTTCTGTATTCATATTCTTGTTCTTGGGGGCATGGACACAGCTCTTATCTGAGGTCTGGACAAGTTGCTTCTGTTGAAGGGGATAAACAGATTAGATGAATCGTGGCTTTCTTTAATGCAGTCCTGGATTTACAAAGAATGGTCAGAGGCTGGTTTCCCTGAACACGAGATCACAAACTACCGCAGGCGCTGTCCTCGCTTGCAGTTTACAAACCTGCACCTCCTGCCATGCTGTGCCTCACGATGCCCTGTCTCTGCTCCGTAGCAGGGTCACCATTTGGGCTCCTTCTTCGCTGAGTTTCCCTTGATTCCCTGCCCTCACAGCCACCGCCTGACCCAAGTTTAGTCATTCACATAGCTCGTACATTCAAAGCACAGCTCTGTCACTACCTTTATCCTTGGAGAAGAGAACATGATACAGGCAGCCATTAGCACTTATTAGCATTTCTAAAGCATCCATCAGCACAAGAACTAGATGCAAGTGATGTGGCTGGTCATTTCTGCCTCTCTTTGCAATAGTTTTGAAGATGAGTAGTTCAGTAAAATCATTCTCCTCCACAGCGTGGCTTCTCCATCTGCAGAAGGGTCATCGTGAGCAGCATACAGGCCCTGGAGTCGCACTAGGAGGTACATGTCACTTTGTGAAAAGGATGGGGCCGCTACCAGCTGGACAAGGAGGGGGCAGTGATGGTGCAAAGCAGCAATCTCCTTGGCTCAATGCCAAGACCTCCAAAGAAAAGGTAACAAGAAATGTATGGGAAGACAACGGAATACACTTGTTCTGGTAACGGTTGCACTAACATCAGACACGTGTGATATACCTATTTACTAGGCCTGTATGAAGCGGCTAGTATTCGCTTTGGATTCGGATTTGGCCAATTTGCGGGACAGTGATTCGATTCAGTGATTCGAATCACTGTCCCAAATCAATTCAGCTGCTGCCAAATCTCTGAATCACACAGGCCCACCCCCACCCAGTCCCCTAGCCTTGGCAATGGCTGCCCTGCCTGCCCCAGCTCCCAGCATTATGAAAAAAAAGCTCTTCCATGAGCCCCCCAAAGCCCTGAGGCCACTGCAGGAGCTGGTGAGCCCAGGGTTGTTCTCTGGGGGAGCAGGCAGGGGATGGGGCCTGGCAGGGGTCCCCCATGGTCCCGTGCCCCTCCTCCAGCCCCCCTCGCCTGCCCCCTACTTACCAGCTCCAAGTCCGGGTCCAGCTCCCTGCTGCAGCGGGCGAGGACTGCCTGAATCATCAAAGCTCTCCAAATCTTTTCCAAATCGATCCAGAGAGCTTTGAATTGATTTGGACCTTTTTATTGGTCCCCTGATTTGAATTCGGATTCAGAGATTCGGCCACCGAATCGGGCTGAACCTCCTCGAAGTCAAATCAGCACCCAAAGTTTTGCACAGCCCTACTATCTACACACACATTCAGTGAGCAGGCTCAAACCAGGACAAAGGTTGAATTCCTGATTTGCTTTTTATGTCCCTCGGGCTTGCATTAGAGTTGGAGTACAGGCTCCTTCAAGCAGTGAATGTGCCCTTTTCTCTTAGTGCTTAGCCCTGTAAATGAATACTCCCAGAAAGCCACACACCTGAAATCACGTGTTGCTGGTGCCACATCTCCCAAATTCAGCAGCTATTGTGAGAGCCATGTTAGAACCTGATAGGAGCCGTGACCTAGATCTACAGACGCAGGAAGCCAAAGAGCCAGAGAGGATTGTGCAGGAGAGACTGACCAACAGGGAAGCTCTTCTATGTGCCATTTTGAAGAAGGAACATCAGCACGCAGCAGACGCACGAAAGGCCAACCATCACTTGTAGGTTCACTGCA
>NW_005841874.1:256147-262849 GCF_000455745.1 Alligator sinensis
CCTGGGATGATTCCTCTGATGGGAAGGATCAGGGGACCCCACTGACCAGAAGGCACACAGCCCTAGCCATGGAGGTCCCATAAGCATCAGAACCAGCAGCTGGGGGCAGGTAACTGGGGACTCCTTCCTGAGTGGGCAGAGACAACCACTGGTCACCCAAGCCTGGAATATCATTGGGGTGGGAGGGTACTGCATGCCCAGAGCCCAAATTCAGGGTGAGAGAGATGGCCAAGATTCATCAAGTTACACCACAGAAAAGAAAAGAAAGGCACGCATGCAGAAGGGAGGATAATTGGTTTGGCAGTAGCAGCGCTGAGAAGGATGTGGGGGTGTGGGTGGATCACACAACGCATGACATTATGTTGTCCCAGAAAAGCAACTGCAATTTTGGGCAGCATGAAACAAGTATTGCATGCAAAATTGAGGAGATGATTGTGCCCCTTTAGTTTAAAGCACCCCATCAGCATTTTTCAGTGTAGGGATGCTGATACACATGATGCTGGAGGCTGCTGGAGCACATTCATTCCCATGCTCCAGCAGACTATTAATTGAGTCTGCTCTGGTGAACTGGAATTACAGAGCACCGGAGCAGCCTTGCTGCACATGTATAGGCACCCCACACTCTTTAGCTAATGTGCATTAAAATTTACTAGTACCTCACAATTTAATATGTATTACCTAAAGCATATTCATGAAGGTGTAGACGTGCCCGCTGCCTGCTGACATTCCCACGCATCTATTGTTACTAAGCTCATGAGTAGCTTACCCAAAAACAGCACAGGTTTCACCACCACCCACTTATCCATCTCATCTAGGTGTTGCATCGTCTCATTTTCTGTACTGTAAACTCAGGGCAGATACTGCATCTTTATTACTAGTAATGATCACTTAGCACTACAGCAGCTCCAAGAGTCTCCAACCTGATGTTCTCCTTCCCTGGATACTGTATAAGAAGCTTGGTGAACATTTAATGGTAAAGCTACCCAGTGAAACTTGCTCAAACTAGTTAGAGAATAAGTTTATGGATATTTGGATCAGTTCATTAGTTGTTCACTGTAAGGAGCAGAGCTGAATTTAGCCATTCTTTATTCAAAATTAATAGTTATTGCAAATGTTGCATTGTGATGATTTTGAAGAGAAGAGCTGTGTTTGTTTCAGAATAAAGGTTGGCAAAGATTGAAATTTTTTATTTTGTTTCAGAAAAAATGAAAGAAAATATTCTGTTGCCATGTAGTTTGACCTGAACTGAAATAGCATATTTTTGCAGATACAATGTGCACCTTTCCCCCCACCAAAATTCAGCTGCTGGAAATTGGAATGCACACTATAATCAAGGAAATACGGTAACCACAGTGTCTCCCACTTCAGCCTCTGCCAGGGGAAAGCAATATGAAGCTGCACATGCTGCATTCAGGGCTCCACTTACTGCTGGCTGTGCACACTTTCTCATTTCCTCCCCCCACTTTCAACCCCTCTGCAGAGGCTCTCAAGGAAACAACTTTTTGTCTTCTTTTTGCCTTTCAGAAATGAGGTGCATATTTCATTCAGGGGCATGGTATATGTGAGAAAATACAGTGTATCCGGTTGTTGAAGTGACTCAAACTATTTCAGTGGCTAAAGTGTATTTCCTGACTGTGGTTTCCTACCTCCTGGAAGTTGTAATTCAGGTTTCTGAGGTCCAGATTTTCCCTGATGAGCCAGGCCCTGTCAAGCTATGTATCCCATGCTGCACTGCAGCATCATGGCTACTAGGGGTGTGCAAAATGGGCCATATTCAACGAGGCTTCGGATTTGGCCCGAATCGGGGACAGTGATTCGATTTGTTGATCCAGATCGCTGTCCCCGATTTGATTCGACCAAATCCAAATCTGAAGATTCAATGCTGATTCGGTGAAGCAGCGATTCAGCCATAGACACAGCTTTAAATGTTTTTTCTACATACCTTGAGGTAGCAGCGTGGCTCATGATCACTGTGATGCTGAGATGCACGAAGCGTCCCACAGGAGTGTGCTCCCCCACAACGTGCTTAGCGGCAAACCCAGAAGTGGACCGGAAATACTTCTGGTCCGCTTCTGGTCCACCGGGGAGCGTGCTGCACCCCCCCACCCCGCCTCCCTGGCTTGGGGATTGGCCACAGGGGGACCCCGGGTGCCCCCCCAGACCCAGGAGGCACCAGTCACCGAGCCGGGGAGGTGCCGGGGAGGGGGAGCCCTGTGCGTTCTCTGATCTCGGTCTGCTGCCGAGCATGCTGGGGAGCCCCCCGTGCTCCTGTGGGACACTCCATGCACCCCAGCATCATAGCATTCGCAAGCCGCCTGCTACCTAGAGGTATGTAGAAAAAACATTTAAAGCTGTGTCTATATCCGAATCCCAAATCTTTCCGAATCAATTTGGAGGGTTCCGATTCAATTCTGAGAGATTAAAGGGTCCTTTGATTCGATTCAGATTCAGAGATTCGGCTGCTGAATCAGGCCGAATCTCCACCGAATTGAATCAAGGACTAAAGCTTCGCACAACCCTAATGGCTACAGCTGTCCTTATAGAGCAGTGGCTCTTAACCGTTCTATACTCAAGGTACCCCTTGATAGATTTGAGACACCCGTCATAAAATACCAGCTCACTTTGCACTCATGTTTTGACTATAGTAAAATATTGAAGCAATTCTTCTCTAGCAAAGAACTCAGAAAGCCCAGAATAGGGCAGAACGGTTTTAACACTATAGATTTCTGTAGAATCCTTACCTGCCTGCCTGGGGCAGGGTAGGTTAGCAGCACAGTATAAGTAAAGATGCAAACCAGTTGCAAACTGGCCAACTTTGACACTGACTTATCTTTGCCCTTACGAACCCATACTCAGTGCTGAGAACTCCTGATGCTCCGCTTCCAGCGCTGAATTTTTTGGCAAACAATAGAAAACGAAGAACCCCACACACTTGGCCACCAAGATAGTACCAATGAGAACCACCCTTCAAGAGTGCATGGTATCAACTGACTTCTTGTGCCCTCAAAGATTCAGCTTCACAGGAGAACATGGTATGGAGATAGACAAGTGAGCCCTCGTGGAAGATTTCCTCAGGGCATACGGAAGGGTGAGGCATAGAGGCACAAACTGTCATAATGTGCAAGCACTAAGCAGCAATCACCATACACCACAAATTACAACTAATTAATAGGAGCCACCTGAGTGAAGAAACAACACCGTGCAACAACTTGCGAAGTTATGTACGACGTAAGTCCTCTGGCTGAGATCACTGCATTGTAAATTATATTTGTTGCAAGCCACCTCTCTTGCTTACAAGTCTTCTGACATTTACCTCCTGGCCTAGAGTGAAAAGCTAGTCATTCAGTCTGGAAGGCAGTCTGTTACCTTGGAGGGGAAAAGAGGGCTCCTGCCCAGGAAAACCAAAACTGGTTTGCTAAAAGGTGGAGCTTGAAAGCTACCAAACACCTACCAAGATTTTGGTAGCAGGGGAATAGATAATCTGTCTCACAGAGCCGCACAAAGAGCTTTGGACAACACTTAGGAGGTCTTGGACAAGAGGGACAGGACTCGGTAACTGGGATAGGAACTTAACCCCGAGACCAACTAAGGTCAGGGAAGACAAAAAGTGAATGGTACAAAAGGATCCTTGACAGCCCCCAAAAGTGTGGTCCAGAGTGGCGTGGAAAGCAAAGCAAGGAATTGTAGGCAGCATTTAATGTCTGACTTGATCCAAGTTTCTCATGGATCAAGTGATGCTGTCATCCAAAAAAAAATCTCTGGGCAATGCATGCCAGTGGCCACATCTACATGAGACACTGACAGCACAGTAGCTCATTACTACTGCACAGTAGTGTCATGCGGCACGAAGCATGACGCGACGCTACTGCACAGTAATAACGAGCACCGCACAGACAGTCAGTGGCATCGAGAAGCTGTGGGGAGGCTACTGCACAGTAACACTGGATACTGTGCAGTCGTTTAGTACCTGTGTGTGCAAGCACTAAACGACTGCGCAGTAACAACTGTGCAGTCAGTGTCTCGTGTAGATGTGGCCAGTGTTCTCTTAAGTCACGTCCGCTGCTGTGATGTGTGGGAACACCAGAAGGCTCTCTCCCACCGGGCCAAGTTCTGGGAGAAAGCATGGGTAAGCCTCAGGGGAGTTGATGTTTCAGCTACGTGTGGAAAACTGGCTATTACAAAAACCAAATTAATATTACAGTTTTACTCCTAGATGTGGTGGACAGCACAGAAGCATATGAACCACTTTACTGAATTAGGTCACAACCACCGTGGTCCTGAAACCTGTCTCCAGAAGTGACCACAACTAGATTTGTCAATGGAAGCTCCAAAGAAGTGTACTTATGCACTATTCACACAACAGGCAGTTCTTGCTAATCCCCTTTGGACACTGGTTTTACTCTGCTCTGAATCAGGGACTATACAGCCCTTAAACATGCAGTTTAATTTATCCCACCTAATGTAACTGTGGATGTTTTCAATAGCCACAGAATATGCAATCCCTCTGGGGACCTGCCTTACCTCTTGGCCTCACTGTTACGTTTCAGCATGTGACACCGCACAACTTTAATTTTGCACCTGAATGGCAATTTCACAGACACACGTTGGCAGCCCGAGTCATGTAGGAATCACTGAAATCTGGTGGTGGTTCTGCTGCACCTCTCTTCTTGTGGCTTCGGCTCTCTTCTCTTGCAAAGGAGCGCACATCTGCAGGGCAAAGCAGCAGCAGCTTGTGAGGTCCTAGGAGGGAGTGCACAAGGCAAGGACAGCACCAGGCAGCTCTATAAGAAACGTTGGTCACATGCTCCGAGTTCCCGGACCTCAATAACATCTGGACAGTTGTGGCATGACTGGTGACCTACTTGCCTGAGCATGTTTTCATTGTTAAATGGAAAAACATTAGCAAAGTAATGGACCGTTAGGGAAGTGTTTGGAATTGGGAGGCCACACTGGTCATGATTTCTATCCCTGCATTTTCACGCAGTATTAGGTATTTGATTCTAGCTCAGAGATGTTAGAAATGCCATACCTGCTACTGATACAAGGCCACGGGGAGAGGGAGACCTTGCCCTCCTCTAGCAGAACCATGGACCTCTAGCCTCTTCAGCAGCCTGGAGGTGACAGACAGAGCCAGCTGTAACCTGCCGATAACCCACCCTGAATACAGCATACACCCCATTATCATTAAGGGGTAGCATGACTAGAGGCCTAGAGACCAGGTCATATGAGGAGAGGCTGAAAGACTTGGGACTGGTCAGCCCAGTGAAGAGAAGAGTAGCACCTCCAACTTCCAACTCTCAGAAGACTCAGAGGGGTCCTGGTGGCAGCCTCTAAGTGTATCAAGGCCTACATCAGGGCCTAAATCAGAGCAACTATTCACCAAGGCCCCCCAGGGAAGGACAAGAAGTAATGGGCACAAGCTGATTGAGGATCGCTTCAGACTGGACATAAGGAAAAACTTCTTTGCCAGTCGAGTGCCGAGAGTTTGGAGCAGGCTCCCTCCAGAGGTAGTGCAGTCACCCACCCTGGCGATCTTCAAAAAGCGTCTTGATGCCCATCTTGCTGGGTTCATCTGATCCCAGAGGTCTTTCCTGCCCAAGTGCAGGGGGCTGGACCCAATGATCTGTAAGGTCCCTTCCAGCCCCTAACATCTATGAAACTATGAAGAAAAAAAAAAAAGATCCTGCCTTGGGTAAGTTTCTGAGTAGCAGCATCTAGGGAGCCCAGCCTGCTCGTGAGTGCAGTTCTGAGTGGTGCGGGGGTTTCTCGAGTGGTATCAGGTCGCTTCACTTTTGATATCAGGCTGGTGCAGCCTGCGCGCTCTGGCAGGCCGACACTACCAACCATCTTCCAGCTTCCAAAGGTGGCACAGAAAAAACAACTGGGATATGTGGCCCGTGTCGAAATCTCCGAAAGGTTTATTAGCATCGGACAGTTCGTCAGCTGGTCTTACTAACGCTCAGTCCACCTTGGTGAAGCTTACCTTGCCCGGTAGAGACACCCGATGTTATTCACGCTCCCCAAGGTCTCTGCAAGAGACAGGTCTCCCAACTCCTGTCTTTATACTCGCATACCCCATCTCTTGCCCACTCTTTCATCTCTTGCAAACTATTTCCTCTCTTTGTCAAGATGTTCATCTTTGTTTGCTTACCAAGTTTGCTGCATTTCTTAATTTTTAGCTGCAATTTTTGTCCTCCCTTCAGTGTCTTTTTTGCTCGTTAATGTGGTTGTTTTCCTTTCTTTCCTATGGGGTCATCCAGCAGTCATGAGGCACCTTTCTCCCACACTGCTTTTCAGCACCGTAGCTAACTTAGCTATAGCTTATGCCAACTATAACCTAGCACAACCAGAACTCCTACACTGAGCTATCGGATGGGGCCTGCAAACCAACATGACATGCAGGCTGGGTCCAGCACAATGGGTCTGGGGACATCTACTGTCTTTGACCCCACGTGGCACAGGGTGGAGGGGGAACGCCCAGGGGTCTAGAGACTGCGCGGGGGAAGAGAAAGGGGCAAAGCGTGGCAGTCTTAATTGCCGGCTCCCAGTGCTATCGTCACCGTCCCACCACCAAATTTCTGGATCCATGGGAATCACTCTCTCACATATAATGACTAGGGTTACCATATTTCCAGGATCAAAAAGAGGACACCTGTGGGGGGTGGAGGGGGCTGGGAGCTGGCAGGTGGGGGGCAGGGGGAA
>NW_005841874.1:262880-277574 GCF_000455745.1 Alligator sinensis
GGGGCAGCGATAGGCCTGTGCCCTGCCTCTGCCCCTCACTCTTAAGTCCCTGTCCCCCAGCCCTGCCAGTGCCTCTCACTCCTGACCCACAGCCCCCTGCCCCCCAGCACAGCCAGTGGCCCTCACTCCTGACCCACAGCCCTGCTGGTGCCCCTGACTGCAGACCCAGAGCCCTCTGCTTGTCCCCCCCATACACACACTGACTTGCCAGGGCCCGCGCATAGCAGAGCACGTGACCCCGGACAGCCAATCACCTTGCCTGCTGCTCCCAGCCCCAAGCAGTCCCAAGCTGCTAGTGCCCAGGAAAGCAGAGGAAAAGCAAAAACCTGGACATTTGCTTTCATTTTAAAAACATGCCCAGACACGAGGACAGGGGGCTGGCCAAAAAAGAGGACATGTCCAGGAAAACCCAGACATATGGTAACCCTAAATGAACACCCTCATTTTTACCAACTGATTTGAAGGGGGGAGTTGTGGGTTATATGTGAGAAAATATGATTCTTAACCTATAGAAATCTGTACATAACATATGGAAAATATTGTATTTACTCAAATATAAAAGATAACCCTGAATATAAGACACCCCCCAATAATTAGATTCTATGGGTGGTAAATTTATTCATTTGTTATAATTTTCCAGGTACAGGATCTAATTATTCCATCTTTGCTATTTGCATGGGCACCACAGGGAAGAGGGCAGTCATAGGTTACAAGTTCAACTCACTTGGCATAGAGTGCCACAGGTCACCTTTGTTGGTGGGAGGAACCAATTTTTTTCTACTGGTCAGCTACCACCCCCCTTAAGCTAGACAGCCCCCAGTCAGTAAAGTGCTTACCTCCCATGGTCTGCCTGCCTCATCTGATGCATGAGATGCACTAGACTAAAAATCAAAAAACAGATGGCAAATCAAGTACCAAACAACAAGAAAAGAAACCTTCAAACCTTCCAGCTGAGAGGCTGGACTGTCAGAAACATGTGTCCTGGCATGAATGACAATTTATAGATAATAGGCAATGTCCAGAAGACCTCATTAATTAATCAAGAGGTGCAAAATCTTAAAATCAACATTGCAGCCTTACAGGAGAAAAGACTGGCCAATTCAGGCTCCATTTGCGAGGCCAACTACACCTTTTTCTGGGAAGACAGGTGTGCAGAAGATACTCGCCTACATGGGGTCAGATTTGCAGTTTGCAACAGGTTTTTCAACACCATTAAGACCCCCACTGGAACATCAGATCGCATCATCTCACTCTGACTACCGTCAACTGATGGTTTTGTTGACATCATTAGTGCCTATGCACCAACTTTACAGGCAAGTTCAGATGATAAAGGTAACTCTTACAATGCTCAGCACCAAATCAACCAGAACCCAACAGAAAGTCCCAAGGCTAACATGAAGGACACCAGGGTAGTGGTACAGAAAACTGACAGATTCTGCACAAACCAGTACTGGACTGGACTGACCTATGTCAAGCCCAGGGCAGGGGGTTGGATTTGATGATCTACTGAGGTCCCCTCTGACCCTAAAAATCTATGAAATCTATGAAGAGATACAGTTTTCCACAGACACAGGAAACCTGGAAACCATGTATGATGGCATGAAGAAAGCTCTTGGCCCAACCGTCACTTAAGTCACCTCCCTCAAGTCTCGAGATGGGAAAGTAAAAATCACAGACAAGACTGAGCAGATGTCATGCTGGGTTGAACACTACTTCAAGCTTTACTCCCATAAAACAGACATTTCAGAAGAGGCACTGGATCAACTTCCAACTCTCGGTGTACTGGCACAGCTAGACAAAGAACCTACAGTCAAGGAGCTTAGCAAGGCCACAGACTCCTAGCAAGTGGAAAACCACCTGGGGAGGATGGCATCCCAGCTGAGGCTCTCAAGCGTGGGAAGGCTAGCCCACTACCGCATCATCATCAAATCCTAGCGTGCTGCTAGAAGGAAGGTCAAGTACCCCAGGACATGCTGACCCTAACATCATCACTCTCTACAAGAACAAGAGAGACAAGGATGACCGCAACAATTATCCAGGCATCTCTCTCCTCAGCATCACGGGCAAGCCTTTTGCCAGTGTCATCTTGAAATGCTTGCAACAACTTGCTGACCATGCCTACCCCGAATCACAGCGTGGATTGAAGCAGGGAGATCAACAGCGGACATGATATTCTTCTTATGCCAACTGCAAGAAAAATGCAGAGAAAAAAATAAGCCGCTGTATGTAGCATTTGTCAATCTGATGAAAGCCTTCGACACTGTCAGAAGAGTAGGTTTGTTCAAGGCCCTGGTAAAGATTGAATGTTGCACCCCCACCCCCAATCATACTCAGCATGATACACTCCTTCCATGAAAAGATGCAGGCTGCAGTTCAGCGTGATGGATCAACCTCTGTCAGGTCTGAGATGAGGACTGGAGTGAAGCAGGGTCGTGTTCTGGTGCCCACACTCTTTGGGAGCTTGATTTTCTGTGCTGCTGCACTACGCTTTTGATGGCTTGGAGGAAGGCATACACCTTCACATGAGATCAGATGGCAAACTCTACAATCTATCATGTCTAAAGGCCAAGACAAAAGTGAAGTGCATACTTATTAGGGAGCTCCTTTTTGCTGATGCTGCTGGACTTACCACCCATGAAGAAGGCCAACTCCAAATACTCATGAATTGTCTCTCCCATGCTTGCAGGAGGTTTGCCTTGACCAGCAGCATCAAGAAGACTGTGGTTGTAGGACAGGGTGTGCACCAGTCACCATCTATCAGCCTTGAGAGCACACCTCTCGAGACAGTGAACAAATTCTGCTACCTTGGATGGACGGGGAGTGGATGAAAAGCTAAATGTGCATATTGGAAAGGCAGCTACCACTTTCAGTAATCTCTCCAAATGAGTCTGGAACAATACAAAACTGACAGTCAAAATGAAGCTGCTTGTGTACAAAGCCTGTGTCGCCCACACAAAATGCACAAGTCATTTTGTATTGCAAAGTGTGGTGTTGTATATGGTTTTAGTTAAGTATGATTGTTATGCATTTCCTGCTCTGCTGCATGTACCCATGTTTTCTATATTTGAGTACCTTGCTTTCTCTCCCCTGCTTGGGTAAGCTGGGCAGGGACAGGAGATACTGCAGACAGGCAGATACCTGTGGCTTTTGTTAGACCTGTTGTCTGTAGGGCACAGGGCTGCGAGGGGATTGGAGGCTCTGCAGCAGCCAGAGGCCTGCGACTGTGTCAGCTGAAAGAAACTCCGGCTGGGCTGACAAGGACCCCACATCGCCCATTCGAGCTGTGAGTTATCAGGGAAGGAGTTCCCACAGGGGAGGAAGCCCCTGGGAGGGGGTCTGGCAGAGGGCCCTGTGGGGAAAGGGCCCTGGCAAGCCCGCCAGGGGCTGAGAGGTTCTGGGGCCCCTTCCTTCTCCTTTTCTAGAGCAGTGCCAAGGGCTCCTAGCAGCAAAGGGAAGTCTCCAGTACTCACGGTGACACTGATTCCCTGAAGGGGTGCAGGCGTCTCATATTTTGTATGTTGTGCCTTGTATTTTGTTATTTCTAATGCGAGTTGAACCCCCACCCCCCATGGTTTGCCAGTATTTATTTGATGTTTGTTAGACCCTGACTCTATGCGGCGCCCACCAACTAGGGAGACGACGGTCCAATTGCTGACGGATCCTGGCACTCATTAGCCAGAGCAGGCAGGGAGCAAACACCAGCACACATTGCTCGCAACAGCTTTATTCACAATGGAGACAGCTTCGGGCCAGGTCCCAAAAAACAACAAACGGCGACCCGCGCTGAACATTAGTTCTTTTCACATGTTATAACCCTGGTTCATACATATTAACATTCACCCCACCTATGTCCCTCCTTCGGTTCCACCCATTTCTCCTCCCATCTCAAGCTCCGCCTCCGTTTACTGTTTGCTTCCTTAGCGTGGTATTGCCTCTGCATTTCATTCATTTACATGCTTCTCTGCTACGAGCGCGTGCGTAAGACTTTGACCCCCATCTTCTTTCGGTCACTTGTGGTTTCTCGCTGGTTCTTTCTGGTTTTCTTGCTGACTTTGGCACCATCTCCAAGGCCATATTTCTGCTTTTGTTCCCTAATGATAACCGTTGGTCTGTATCCTATTTTTACACAACACATCACACACTTCGCACCCTATCCTTTTGTTAAGAATCCGCTTACCTAAGCATTAGCAAAGTTAGTTGCTTTTAATATATCACCCAGCCTTGTGACCAGCAGCTTTTGCTGAGACACAGAAAAAAAACTTTTATTCAGCTGCACACCCAGTACTCTCCAAAATTCATATGTTACCCTAACAATGTTCACCTATATTTACTTGTTGGTCATTTGGACCTACCTGTGCTTACCTGTTTCAGATCAGTTACTTACCTGTGCTGGGTTCAAGGCCATTGGTGGTGGTATAATTTCCTAGTTGCCAATTATAGAACATAGCCTTGTATGTAAAGTATATGTATTTATTAATATCACGTGTGTGTGTGTGTGTGTGTGTGTGTACACCACTCTATAGAGAACAGAGGGAACTGGCCGGTATCGCAGATCCCTCTCACAGCACTCCTGTCTGGCCACCCAGCCCTTCTGTTTGGAGAGGGGAGCATGTACTTGGGTGGACTGAGGTTACACTAATATTTAGGAAGTGCTCAGTCACATACATAACTAGCGTGATGCCTACACTAGCTGAGAACTTGCCCAGAAGCACCAAGAAGTGTTGAGAAAGGAAGAAATGGAGACACCTGGAAAGGGCAAGGCCTGGAAAGGAGTACTGCTGGACCCTGGGAAAGGAGTCAGTTTCTCAGGCCTTGATGGTGATTGCTAACAGAATGAAGAAAATGGATAAATCAATGCAAACCCTCTCTGCTTCACCTGGCAGCATCACCAAAGGAATCAGCACAGCAGGAGCTGGCGCTGCCTCATGGACCCAGGGTTCCCCCAGGGGCAGAGTTGCCCTGCACCTCTGCTGCCTAAAGTCTGCCTCAGTTCCACAGCCCATTCCCAGGTAAAGATTGAAAGAGACAGTGCATAACTTCACGGGTTCATCCATAAAGTGTTTAGAGATCACATGGTTAAACAGGAGGATTTATTATATTTGCAACCGAGGCATCTTCTGTGTATAATACATTGTGGCTTCCACCTCCTCACATTTTAGCTTCCAGTACCAGAGTCCTGACCAGGACCAAAGTCAAATTTTAAACTTCTTTGCTCATTATTTTCATTAGGACCGTCTTAGAGAAGAATTCTTAAAGACTTTCTGAGAACAAGGCAATCGTGAAGCAGAAGCAGCTTCCAGGAGCATTGCTCAGGGTGCAATACCTTGAGACAGCGTCCCTCAGTGGGACAGACTAACACTCACTTCAGGACATGAAGTGCAAAAGGATAAAAGACATGGAAGGAGGAAATTCCCCGTAGGAGTCAATCCTGCCAAACGGCTTTCTCCTGATCCAGGACGTGCTGCAGTCTAGCGACGAATCGCACAGAGCTTATATGGATGGGGTTTCATTGTGGACCCAAAAACGATACCCATGTTGACTTCCGTCACTCCCTCCGGCAGGGTGAATGTGAATGCCCGCAGCAGGTGGGATAAAAAGAGGAAGAGCTCCATCCTCGCCAGTAGCTCCCCCACACACACCCGGTGCCCTGGAGAGGGAAGGAGTGCTGCATTAAATACCCAAGGATTTCTGGAGCCACCTCCCACCTTCTAACCTGCATGGCTTTTTCATAGGCATCTTTGCTCAACTTGACATTTTCTCTCAGGACTAACTGATCAACACAGAAGTGCAAGTCCTCCTGCACTTCTCCATACACTTCTCCCATCTGTGGTTACAGGAGGTAGACACAGCACATGACAGGAACTGCTCAGTATGATTTCAGGCCACACTTTTTAGTCTCTAGGAGTTGCTGATGCTATGAATATCAAATACTCTTATTCTAACCTGTCTCCCCATGGGACACTTCAGGAACCTCTGGGTTCTGCCTCTGTTTCCATTTCACCCCTGTGCTGGCTTGTTCTTCTGCTTTGACACATTGAAATCCAAGGTTCACATGCATGTGCATCCTGCTTATTAATGCTTTCCCAATATGTGATAGGGAACATAAAGATATGTACTGTGCTATTCGTTAAGCAACTCACTCAGCTCTTGCAGCAGGGACTTGGCTATTTTGCATGCATACAACAGGACATGAGAGCAATCTCCAAGTAAAATGTATTCAGTTTGATTGGAAGAACCTGGGAAATTGCAATTCAGAATGACCACAACAGGTCCAAATGTCTTTGGCACTACAAATTCCTGCTTGAAATTTCTAGATTTATCTTGTCCATCATGTGCAGATGTCGATGCACTTAGTGCTTATCACTACCTTATCTAAATCTGGATTTATTTTCAAGGGTGTGGCAAAAATAAGTTGTGTGTCTCTAGGACTCCCACCCACTCCCACCCACATCAAATTAGAAACAGAGGAAGGATGTGCATTTTCAATCTAAACAGCTGAAACCTGTGAAATAATAGGCAACTGAAAACTGAGCAATGGGGGCCTCCTTACCTACATACTTTGCTCCTGCATCGCCACTGAGTATGTAAGAAGAGAACCTACCAGCAAATCCTGTATTTATCATTTCTCATCATGACACTTTGTTCCAGTTGCTTAAACTTTACAACAAACTTTACCACCCGGATGAAGCTTCCTGTGCCAGATGTTTTGGCAGGGGCCAGAGATGTGCTGTCACCAACCTCACACAAATTCCTCCCAACACAGCCAGGTTAATAATCTCTGAAAATCACAATTCACCCAAGTTTCTATCTGCACTGGCTGCCCCATATAACACTTCCCCCCCCTCAAGTATCTTAAACCTAGGAAATTACCCACAAGAACTATACTCTTCAGGTGTCTCCCATTGCCCAGCGTCCGAAAGAACAGAGTCGATATTTGCTAAAATAAAGGTGTTCTGCAAAGAAACAGCTGTTGCTTCAGTTGTGTTTCACTGGTTCAGTCCATCAGATTAATCAGTGAAGGCAGAAATGGAGAGCAGTCAGTTATAATTTACTGCACCGTAGAGACCTTCACACGCAGAGCTCACTGAAATTCTTTACTAAAACATTTTTTACACTAAATCAGACCTTGCTTTGAAACTGCAATTTAAAAAAAAACTTTTTCTATTTTTTCAGGGGTTTGGGGTTTTTTTTTCAAAATTGGAAAATCTGGCACTTCATGTTTTGACTGCCCCCCCTCCTCCCGCCCCCGTGCTTTTTTCCGCTGTGTATTTCTTTTTGCTATGGATGCTGGATTCTTTGTTGCTGGATGCAACAAAATGAATAAGGTCTAGGGGTTTATTCTGTTCACTCTTTTAATTCTGGTTTTTTCCTTTTACTGCTTTTAAAAATTCTCCAACTTCTGAAAACTTCTATGAGACCGGAGTTAAAGAGTTTCCTTTTCTTCTTTTGCTTTTCTCTGTCTTTGGTCAAGTCAAAAATGTTTGAACGTTACAGACTAGCAAAATAAGTACATGAACAAACCAGGCTGTATGGAAAACAAAAAATAAACAATTTCCATGCGTTGTGTATGATGCCACAATTCACCAGAAAAACAAAAAAGGTGGAAAATGAGAAACCAAAACTTCTAATTTTTTCAAAGGAAATTCTTTCTTTTCTTAAGAAAGAAAAAAAGAGAAGTCATTTTGGACAAAAATGGCCTGACAATAACTTTGAAATGTCACATGTCACAGTGATCTTCTTCCCCTTTCTGACCAGCTCTAGTGACAGGATGAGAAACACGGCTCACTAGGAGCAGATCAGAACATACTGGGGATTAACGTGCGTGTTTTCTACAGTCATTTCCAAACCTCCCATTGGCACAGACCAAAATTCAGAACTATTCACACTTAAGACACAAAGGTCATTTATAATATTGGGTGGAGATAGAAGTTACATTTTTCACGTGATCGGCCCCCTGAAAGCGTTCTAGTGTCATGCTGTGACACAAGTGCACAGTTGCAGAGCACTTTTAAAGTGGCCAACAGTGCAACTAATTAACCCTCATCAAATGAGGTATCAGATGAAGGCGCTCCACTTTAGAGCACCTTAGGGTACTTGTGTTCCCTAGGGTTAATTTGTCATGCGATTGGGGCTAGGCTGATGCAGCCCAGCCCCACCCCTGGGGCTGCCAGCCAAAAGGGAAGTTGCTGGCTAGGGTTTGCTTGGCCTGGGCTGGAGGGGGTGGGGGGCTGGGAGGATGGGAGCCCTCCCTGCCTCATGCCCCCCACCACCCTCCCAGGCTCCTCCTCTCCTCCAGCAAACCCCAGCTGGCAGCTCTCTCTGCCTCCCCACTCCCTTATTGCAGACAGCCATGGAGGTGGGAACCCAGGGGGTGGGGATGGGGGAAAGGAGCAGCTCCTTAGGGTCCTACAGGCAGGCTTGATGACCTTTCTCCCCACCCCCCCTGACACAACAAGGAAATGTCTGTGGGTGGGGAGAGGGGGTGAAGGGGGATCTAACTCATGGCACTTTATGTAAAGTGCCATGAGTTAGAGCAGAGGCCTGCACATCTGTAAGTGCCCACTGTGCTACAGGGACAATAGCTCTTGTTGGGCTCTGTCAACATTTGTAGAATACGAACATTCAGGTCTTCAAGTAACAAAGCACTTCAGTGCATCCTTATTCAGAAAAAACACGTTTACACATGTTTAATCCTAAACATGTGCCCAAGGGATATAACAATCAGATCACTACTTGATAGTGATTATTATTATACAAGCTGTTACAATGCAAACAATATATCTGCATGATGCTATCACAATACAAATGGAGCAAAAACACTCCCAATTTCTATACTACTTCATTCCAGGTCAGTGTTAGGGTGATCTGGCCAACTTCTACGGCTAGAGGCTCATGCAGAGGTAACCTTCTGATCCACACGCTGTGCACTTCTAAGAGACAGCTACCCCACCCCTTTTAAAGCAGCTAAAATGTATGCATGGCCACATCCCAAGACCCACTGGTTTCAACTAAGCTTCAGTATTTTTGTGTTTTGTATGCTTTGAAGTAGTTCAGTGCTGTCTTCTGAATATGGATGCTTCCCTGAATCAGCACCGCTGGGAGAAACTCAAAAAATTAATGTAAGAAATACATCACAGTACACTTGGGAGAGAGGCAAGAGGAGCATATCCAAGCAGCTCACGGCCCTGTACCTTTGGGACTGAAAACCCCAGCAGATCTGTGTCCTTCACACTTGCCCTGGGAATTGAAATTAAGACAATTCTACTGTAATGCAGGATCTCCTGAATCACAGCATTTGTGTAGGGCAGTTTCTTGCAATCTTCATAGCAGATTACATGGAAGGGACCCAGCACAGCATCCAGCTCCTGCTGGACTTTTTCTGAGGAGAAATGTTCAACATTAAATATACCTGCACCTGTATATTTATCACTCATCCTTTTCAGTTCCCTTTCATTCATTATAGTGATAAAAATAAAATATGAATATGCACAAACAAAATCCTTATTGTTATAAAAGTAAAGAAAAAGATAAGACTATATTCCACCTCCCATGCAAAGGTATACTTATAATTTGACGTTTTACTAATGTGTAGGTTACAAGTTTAGATAATGCCTTTATACAGACACGAGCAGGATGGTGAAGACTTCCTACCTCCCCAGTCCCCATCAGGCAGGGCTGAGTTGAGATCACACCATTTTGTGGGTTTCTATTTGGAGTTTGGGAGAGAACTGGGAATACAACAGTAACTGCTTATTAAGAGATTAATCTAATATTACACTTAAGAAATGTGCTCCACCCCAGTGTAGTTGTCACATATGATTACTTGATTAACACCATCAGGAATTCCTCACTCCAGCAGGACACAGTGTGATGACACCGTCAACGCCTGGACTGCAAGAGTTGCATTTCAGCACTGGAAAACCTTGATTGCCTGAACATATTCTTATGGCATAAGCACATTATCTAAAACCTACTGCAACATAACAAAGACGTATTATCCCATAACGCTTTATTTATTTAACAATCAACTGATGATTAAAAAGCAACTGTGGCTTTAGTAACTAATCTCTGTAGTGACCGTAATTATGGTACATTAGGTATATAGCAAGAGTGTCAAACTCCTCCAGCCCCATGGGGACAGTCTGCAGCACCCACAGTACTGGGTGCAGCCCAAGCATTGCACACAGCATACACCAGTCCCAGGGCTTGCTGTGCACAGGGCATGTGCTTCCCATGGCATGCAGGCTGGACCTGGTGCTGAAGGCAGAACAGGGGGTTACTCCATGGTGCTGTCTGCAGCCCACACTCAGGAAAGCCCCGGCTCCAGCCGGCACTCCCTGGGCTGCGCGCACCCCATACCAGCCTAGCATGCCACTGCACAGTGAGCCCAGGAGCCAACATATGCATGCAGTGCCCTGCTAGACTACCCCTGTGTGCTGGCTCTGGCACGGACTGATTCACACCAGCCCAGAAGCAGCAGGACACCACATGCAATACATGGCCTGGACCACCTGCCTATGCCACATGCAGCCCAGTACATGGGGTTGGTCCAGTGACCCATGGACCAGAACACACGGTTCCACAGGCCAGATCCTGTTCACTCCTATCCAGTTTTTTGTCTGCTGTGACCCCAAGGTCCTTTTCTGCAGAGCTGCTGTTTAGCCAGTTGGTCCCCAGCCTGGACCAGTGCATGGGATTCTTCTGTCTTAAGTGCAGGACTTTGCACTTATCCTTGTTGAACCTCAGGAGATTTCTTTTGGCCCAGTCCTCCAATTTTTCAAGGCCTCCCTGAATCCTAGCCCTACCCTCCAGCATATCTACAAGGCCTGTGTGAAGCAGCAAGTATTTGCTTCGGATTCGGATTTGGCCAATTTGGTAGGATAGTGATTTGATTCGGTGATTCGAATCACTGTCCCAATTTGATTCAGCCAGTTCAGATCTGAAGATTCAGTGCTGATTAAGAGATTCAGCCATATACTAAACAGGCAGGAGTCCTCACCATGCTGAACACAGCTGCCTCCAGCTGGTAAGTCTGTTGTGGTGGGTGGAGGGGGGAGGGAAAGGGCATGGAGGGTGAAGATCAACACCCCCACAGCGAGGAGGGATTGAGGCTGGGACAAGATGCACAGCCTGGGTGGCGGGGTGCGGGACTCAGGGAGGGGGGCCCCTGCCACTGTGCACCGCCATGTGCCACCAGTCTGGGAGGGCATGGGTGCAGGCATGTGCCCCCAGATCTACGCGGGGCGGGCTGGGCCAGGCTGCACTTCGGACAGGCAACAGAAGGTGCTGGGAGCAGGAGCTATGCCTTCCTGCCGCTCGCCCAGCCTCCCCACACCTCCCAGGCAAGTCGCGGCTTTGCACCGGCTGGGCGAGCTACAGCAGGGCATGGGGGTGAGTGCGTGCACCCAGATCAGAGAGAGGCCAGCAGCAGGGGCTATGGGGAATTTTAAGGTGGCTGCAGCCCGCCCTAGCCCCTGCTCCACTGCACTCTGCGGGGCGGGAGGAGCCAGGGCTGTGCTCCAGGTTGTGGCTGGGGCTGGCTGCCCAGAGCACAACCCTGGCTCCACCTGCTCCGCGGAGTGCAACCTGGTGGCAGGTGGCTGGGGCTAGTCTCCCAGAGCACAGCTGGCCCAGCCCACCCCACACAAATCCAGGGGCACACGCCCACTCCCATGCCCTCCTGGACCGGTGGCTCACAGTGGCAGAACCCCACTTCGAGTCCCATGCCCCACTACCCCAGGTGGGCAGCTTGTCTCAGCCCCAGTCCCAATCCCTCCCTCACTGTGGGGGCATTGATCTGCCTCACCCCTTCCTTCCCCACTCCACCCACCACAACAGACTTACCAGCTGGAGGCGGCTGTGTCCAGCAGGGTGAGGACTGCTGCCTGTTTACGCTATGGCCGAATCTTCAAATTGGCGCTGAGTCTTTTCCAAATTAATTTGGAGGCTTCTGATTCGATTCAGAGCTTTTAATTGGTCTCCTGATTTGATTCGGAGATTCAGGCACCACATTGGGCCGAATCCCCTCCGAATCGAATCAGGTACCAAAACTCCGCACAGTCCTAGTATCTACTACTCCCCCCAGCTTCATGTCATCCAAAATCTTGCTGAGGGTGCACTCCATCCATTCTTCCAGATCATTAACAAAGATATTGAATAAAACCAACTCAAGACCTATTCTTGGGGCACTCCACTGGATACCTGCTACCAATTAGACCTTGAGCTATTGATCACTACCCACTGATCCCAGCAGTTCAGCCAGCTTTCTATCCACCTTACAGTCCATGCATCCATCCCATACATCCTTAGCTTGCTTGCAAGAATGGTGTAGGAGACCATATCAAAAGCCTTGCTAAAGTCAAGATATATCACGTCTACTGCTTTTCCTGCATCCATAGACACAGTTTTCTCATCATAGAAGGCAATCAGGTTGGTCAGGCATGACTTGCCCCTGGTGAATCCATGCTGACTGTTCCTAATCACTTCCTTCTCCTCCAAGTGCTCAGAAATGGATTCTTTGAGGACCTGCTCCATGATTTTTCTAGGGACTGAGGTGAGGCTGTCTGGTCTGTAATTCCCTGGATACTCTTTCTTCCTTTTCTTAAAGATGGGCACTATATGTTTGTCCTTTTCCAATCATCCTGGACCTCCTCCGATTGTCTTGAGTTTTCAAAGATAATGGCCAGCAGCTCTGTAATCACATCAGCCAACTCCCTCAGCACCCTCGGATGCATTGCATCCAGCCCCATGGACGTGTACACATCCAGCTTTTCTAAATAGTCCCCAAGTTGTTCCTTCACCACTGAGGGCTGCTCACTCCCTCCCCAAACTGTGCTGCCCAGTGCAGTAGTCTGGGAGCTGACCTTGCCTGTGAAGACCAAGGTAAAAAAAGGCATCAAGTAGTTCTGCCTTTTCCTCATCATCTGTTATTAGATTGCCTCCCCATTCAGTAAGGTACTCTACTTGCCCTGACCTTCCTCTTGTTGCTGAGATACTTGTAGAAACCCTTCTCATTACCCTTCACGTCCCTTGCTCGCTTTTCCCTTCCCGACTTCATCCCTGCGTGCCGGAGCAATATTTTTATATTCCTCCCTAGTCATCGGTCCAAGCTTCCGCTTCTCGTCAGCTTCTTTTTTGTTTTTGAGCTTACTGAAGAGTTCTCTGCTAATCCAAGCTGGTCGCCTGCCATATTTGCTATTCTGCCTGCACATGGGGATGGTTTGTTCCTGTGCCCTCAGTAAGGTTTCTTTAAAGTACAGCCAGCAATCCTGGACTCCTTTCCCACTCCGACTGGCCTCCCAGGGGATCCTGTACATCAGTTCCCTGAAGGACTTGAAGTCTGCTTTTGAGAAGTCCAGGGTCTATACTCTGCTGCTCTCCTTTCTTCCTTTTGTCAGGATCCTAAGCTCAATCGTCTCGTGGTCACTGCTGCCCAAGTTCCCATTCACTACTACATCCCCCACCACTCCTTCCCTGTTTGTGAGCAGCAGATCAAGAACAGCATGGCCCCTAGTTGGTCCCTCCAACACTTGCAGCAGGAAGTTTTCTCCAACGCTCTCCAAAAACTTCCTAGATTGCCTGCGCACTGCTGTGCTGCTCTCCCAGCTGATGTTGGGATGATCAAAGTCCCCCATAAGAACCAGGGCCTGGGAGTGTGAACTTCTGCTAATTGAAGAAAGCCTCATCTACCTCATCTTTCTGGTCTGGTGGTCTGTACCGGACCACCCACCACAACATCATCCTTGTTGCTCTCCCCATTACCTTAACCCAGAGATGTTCAACAGGCCTATCTCCAGTTTCATACTGAAGCTCTGAGCAATCATACAGCTCTTTCACATAAAATGCAACTCCTCATCCTCTTCTCCCCTGCCTGTCCTTCCTGAACAGTTTGTACCCATCCATGATGGTGCTCCAGTCACGCAAGCTCCCACCAAGTCTCTTTTACTCCAGTCACGTCATAGCTCTGTGACTGTGCAAGGACTTCCAGTTCTTCCTGCATGTTTCCCAGGCTCCGTGTGTTAATATGCAGGCACCTCAGGTAACTAGCCAATTTCCCTATTTTCTTGGGAGGAATGAGGAGACCTCCCTTGTTGTCCCTTCCTCCTTGTGCTTCCTCCAAGTCCCCTGCTTCCCCACTTACCTCAGGGCTTTGGTCTCCATTCCCTGACATCCACATGATCCTTGAAGCACATAGGAAGTCCACTCCCACGCAAAGGAAAGGTAGCAAAGGGGCTGGGAAGCCCTCTTGGCTAAACAGACAAATCATGGTCCTCTTAAGAAAGAAAAAAGAGATATACAGACAATGGAAACTGGGGACAGCCCCCTATGGGGCCCCTATCAAGGCTCACATATGCAAGAGCCCAGCAGGACAAATTATGCTGAGGGGAAACCAGCACGGGTTCGTGGCAGGCAGATCGTGCCTGACTAATCTAGTCTCCTTTTATGACCAGGTTACGAAACGCCTGGACGCAGGAGGAGGGGTGGATGTCGTATACTTAGACTTCAGGAAGGCCTTCGACACGGTATCCCACCCCATACTGGTGAACAAGTTAAGAGGCTGTGACTTGGATGACTACACAGTCCGATGAGTGGCGAATTGGCTGGAGGGTCGCACCCAGAGAGTCGTGGTGGATGGGTCGGTATCAACCTGGAAGGGGGTGGGCAGTGGGGTCCCGCAGGGCTCGGTCCTTGGAC